>NC_083895.1:28616399-28920274 GCF_032452875.1 Bos javanicus
AGAACATTCTCTATTCTAGCAGATACACAAGAATCCCCAACTCAGGCTCTGCTTGCTTCTGGGAGAACCTGACCCATTCAGTTCATTCATTCATTCATTGAACATCTCCTACATGCCGGGCACTAGGCTGGGACCTGGAGATAAATACGTGACCATGACTGATTAGCTTCTAGTGGGAGAGAGAAGAAACAGGTAGATAAATAAGTAACTGAGTTAGATGTGAGTGATCTGAGGAAAGGAAAGGAGTGAAGTTCTAGAGATCTTGGGGGTGGGGTACTATGGAGCTGGGGAAGAGCTCTCTCTAAGGAGGTGACCTGTGAGTGTGGACTTGAAGGACCTGGAGCCAGCTGTGTGCATACTGTGGGGAAAGGGGGTCCACGGAGAGGGCAGGTGAGTGCATAGGCCCTAAGGCTGGAATAAGCTTGGGGCGAGGGCTTAAGGCCCTAAAAGACCAGAATGCCTGGAGTTTAGTGAGAGATTGGGGATGAGGGCAGGGAAGCAGGGAGGCTGAGGGTGACCTGATCGGTCACAGCCAAGGTTTTATTCTCAAGACAATGGAGACCTTTGAAAAGTCTTAGGCAGTGAAGAGGTAGAATCCATTTGTACTTTTACAAGATTGCTCTGGTGGTGCTATACAGATGGACAAGTGTGGGGGTGGCTATGAAAGCTGTAACAGATGATTCTGTTGCCCCTCACCACCCCCGCCGCCCACTGGTGATTCCAGCTGCAGCTGATGAACTGAGTTCAAAACCTCCAAATGCTTGCAGCTCCTCTCTGATTTTCTCCTGTGAAGAGCTCACTCGACCTGCACAAGACAGCCTGAGAGGAGGGAGCAGGCAATTCAGGACTCAGGAGGCAACTGTCTATCAACGGGGACAAAAGTCAATAATCAAATATTTCAGGCTGCTGTCCTTAGGAGAGACTTTTCCGAGGGTAGGGTTGGCCACAGGGGTTTGCAGCAACAGTAGCAAGACACCCTGGATTGGCTTTTCCTCTTTCCTGTCTCAGCTCCTAAATGTATGGCCTGCTTGTACCCAAATCCTTCTCTTGCACTCTGTTCTTGAGGGAACCCCATGTAAGACAGGGGAGAGAGGATGCTGGCTTGGAGTTGGTGATGGCAGAGGTGATAGAGACCTGGAGACAGATCCAGGACATATTTTGTAAGCTGGGTGACAGAACAAACTGATGGATTATCTGTAGAGGGTGAAAGAAAGGGAGGAATCAAGGATGACTCGTGGAATTTCAGCTTGCGGATTGATGGTTTACTGAGGTCGAGGAGAATGAGAGGACAGGTATGTGGCAGGAATTAAGAGGTCAGCTCCGCTGGATTAAATTCGCAATGCCTGTGACACGTCTAAGTGTAGATCCCACAGGCACTTGAAGCTATGAATCTGGAGCTTGGGGCCGAGGTAAGGGCTACAGACATCAATTTGAGAGCCAGCTTAGAAACGGTATTTTAAGACATGGGCCTGAGTGGGCGCCTGGGTGAGTGAGTATGGAGAAGGAGAACAGGTTGGGCAGAAGACAAGGAGTGCCTTCATCTGTCCTTCTGAGCCTGGGCTCAGAACCCCATGGGATTCTTGGCACAGTTCTCAGAGGCTGGACCCAGGAGGCCTGCCATGTACAGTCACAGATTAGACACTGCACAGCTCCTGGGATGCCACCTACATAAGCTGCAAAGTGAAAGGGACCACCTAGAGTCCAGCTACAATCTTCCCGCCACCCATGCCTCTTTGTAAGACCAGAGTATGGGCAGAGCCCTACATAAGCCTCAGAGAGGAGCTTCTGAGAGCTCAGTGGAGGAGGCAATTACAGCAATCAGGACAATCAGAGATGGCTCCCTGAAGGAAGTGGTGTTTGCTCTCAGGATCAAACAACAGAGAGAATTTTCACCTTTTGAATTGGGAAGGCAGGGGAGATATTTCAACAGAGGACACTGCAATGGGCGAAGTCCCAAAGGCAAGTAATTAACTGCAGAGCACATTGGGGAATTTGGTTGTCTGAGATTGCCAAAGAAAGTAATAATAGTTGTGGAAAGATGATTTCTGGCCAGAGGGTTGAGGCCCTTAAACTACCCACCAAAGAGATGCACAGTTATCTGACTCAGTCATGGTCACACCTTGAGGGAGATTCTAAGCCACGACTCTGACCCTGGGCCAAAGTTGCCCCAGTGTGCCATCAGAACACAGTGGCCTCTTACCTCCCCAGTTCTCATCATCCCCTTTGGCAGGTCTGCAGATCCAGGAGGGGGTGTGAGCTGTCTTCTCCGGCCTCCCAGCCCCCAGTACCCAGAGACTCTGCCTTCCTTTCCCTGGACGGTTCTTAAAGAGGCTCCAACTGTCTCTGCCAAGAGTCCAGGTTATCAAAGGAAGCAACTGCAGCACTGTCACTGGGCGGCAGCGACCTGGGAATCACAGAATTAGCTGGAGCCTGCTTTCCAAGCTCAGGGGTCTCCCAGGCCTGGGCTTGGTCTGTCCTCCCTACCCCTGGGCATAGCCTCTGGGAAATGTAACCTACAGCACAGATAACCAAGTTGGGGACACTCAAGCATCGCAGAAAGTGCTGGAGGCAGGGGCTCTCTGAGGAGGGAATGAAGGTTCCAGAGAAGGGACGAGACACATGGGCTCAAGGTGGACCCTTACCCAGGAGGGCTTACATCGTAGAAAGGGAAAATCAGATTGCCTCCAGCTTCATTCTCTGTAAGACCATGGAGGGGAGGACAAAGCAAAGGATGTTTTGCTCCTCTGTCCTTTCCTGCAGCATGTACTGAATGCCTACTGTGTACTGAGCACATGCTGGGGCCCTGGAGATGCAATGAGGACAGAAGAAACATCTGTCTCTGGGGTGCACACAGGCTAGGATGACAGAGGCAAAGGGAAAATTATAATAGAGCAGGACAGTGCCAAGAGAGGGGGTGGGGCCCAGACCAGAGCACCTAAAGGATTCTGGGTAACAGAGACGGTCTCCTGGGGAAACGGAAAATTATGATAGAGCAGGACAGTGCCAAGAGAGGGGGTGGGACCCAGACCAGAGCACCTAAAGGATTCTGGGTAACAGAGACGGTCTCCTGGGGAAAGTGGCATTTAAAGAGATAAGAAGGTACGTGTGTCATTTTCCAGTTTTGGTTTTCTCGGGATATACTCCTAGTAGTGGGATTTCTGGGTCATATGGTGGTTTTATTTCTAGTGTTTAAGGAATCTCCATAGTGTTCTCCTATATCAATTTGCATTCCCACCACAGTGCAAGAGGGTTCATTGCAGCTCTATTTACAATAGCTGGCCATGGAAGCAACCTAGATGTCCATTGACAGATGAATGGATAAAGAAGCTGTGGTATGTATATATAATGGAATATTACTCAGCCATAAAAAGGAACACATTTGAGTCAGTTCTAATGAGGTGGGTGAACCCAGACCCTATTATACAGAGTGACGTAAGACAGAAAGATAAAAGAAAGTGTCACATACTAATGCATATATATGAAAGCTAGAAAGATGGTACTGAGGAACCTATTTGCAGAGCAGCAGTGGAGAAACAGACATCGAGAAAAGACTTACGGACACGGCTGGGCAGGGAGGAAGGAGAGGGTGGGAGGTATGGAGAGAGTAACATGGAAACATGCATTACCATATGTAAAATAAATAGTGGGAATTTGCTGTATGGCTCAGGGAACACAGACTGGGGCTTGGTAACTACCTAGAGGGGTGGGATGGGACATGGGTCAACCTACGGCTGATTCATGTTGAATTTGGTAGAAACCAATGCAATACTGTAAAGCAATTATCCTGCAATTAAAAATAAATAAATTTTTTTTTTTATTGAGGCGGAGCCTCAAGCCATGAGCAAGAGATTGTTCAGTCTCTGCAAACTACAGCATTTTGGGGGACCTAGGTTTCAGTAAAGAGAGAAGACTGAGGCTGTCATTGGCTCTCATCATTGGAGAGAAAGCCTTTTCCACTGAGAAAGCACATCTTGGAGAACATAACTGAAAAGCTAATTGAAGCTGTTCAGTGTCGGGCTCTGTGGACACCTAGTCCTGCTCTTGAGGGGCCAGCGTTCCCCTGGGTAGAAGGCATGAGCCAGCTTAGAAGAACTGTCTCTGAGAGTCGACTGACCAAAGTCCTCCCAGGGGAAATGGCACTTGGGCCAGATCTGCACAGATGTGCAGGAGAGATGGGTGTGTAGGGGAAGGGCTAGCTTTGGGAAAGACTTTGTTACTGGAAACATATTGACCAACAGGCCCCTGGGAGGCATGCCTTCATCTACTCTACACATGGAGTAGGTCCCATGTGCCCAGGCCATCCTAAGTGCTGAGGCACAGATGTTTTGACACACTCCCTGCCCTCAAGGGGCTCTCTCCTTTCAGTGGAGGCCATGGGACCCACCGGGGCTGGCACATAACAGGTGCTCAGTGAACACTGGCTGCAGACAAAAGCAGAGAAATAAGCTGCTGTTAGCTTTACAGTAACCCACGATAGCTTTATGGTGGGTCCAGGAAGAATAGAACCCAGAAGGCTGGTGGGAAGGGGTAAAGTCAGGAGCTTTCCTGGGGAAGGCAAGTCTCAGCTGGCCTGGAAGGATTCAAGCAATGATGAGATCTGGGCAGGGGACTGGGAAGTTGCGTCTGCTTCTTCCCTATGTTTAGGAGAGCATCACTGATGTTTCAGAACTGGGCATCCAAGAGCCATGTGAGGTGTGAGAGTATGGAAATGTATGATTTATTTCAGTGTGTAAGGGTATAAAGGCTTCCCTGATAGTTCAGTGGTAGAAAATCTGCCTGTCAAGCAGGAGACATGGGTTTGATCCCTGGGGTGGGAAGATCCCTGGAGAAGGAAATGGCAACCCACTCCAGTATTCTTGCCTTGAGAATCCCATGGACAGAGGAGACTGGTGGGCTACTGTCCATGGGGTCACATTCAGACACAACTTAGCGAGTAAAACAACAATAACATAAGGGAACAAAGATGTGTACACAAGTATGAAACTGTGAATGTGTGAGCTAGAGTAAGTGCAAGTGTGCAAGATAGTGAGTGCATATGCATGTGAGTGTGAGAGACTATAAACGAATGTGAATGAATGAGACTGTGTGTGAGTATGAGCTAGTGTGAGTATGCATGAGCAGGTAAGACTGCATGGATATGTGTATATGTCAGTGTATGTATGTGAGTGTGCGAGGCTGTGTGTGACTGTGTGTAAGTGTGTGTCACACAGACACCAGGGCTGCGGCTGTGCTTGTTTCTGCAATCACTATGATTTGTTGGATTTCATCCAAGCAGTCAATACTCCATCAGACATAAAGAAAATGAATTTCATGCCCTGCGGACTTTGTGTCCAACCCAGATGGACAAGCACATGGCGTGGCCAGTGGTTATGGAGCAGCAGACATGAGACTTCTGCTCGTCTGGAAGGTGGCACCCCTGGAAGGGCCCAGCTGGGCCCTAGAAGACTGCTGTGTGGTTGAGGCATGGTCCCTGGCCATCTCTGGGCGTGGCCCTTACCCGTGAGAGAATGGCACAGAGAAACATGCCTGACAGGAGCACAGTTCCATAGGAGCTCCGCTCCTCTCTCAGCTTTCTGCTCTTTCCTGAAAGGCACACAACACTCACACATCTCCTGGAGGGTGCCTGGGAGCCCATCTCTAGGACCTGCTCTAGCCATTGATGGGGGGCCAGGAGCATGCACAGAAGAAAGAACCTGAGCATCAGAGCCAGACATTCCTGGATCAGATCCCAAGGTGGCCTCTTATGGTGACAGTAATTCAAGCCACCATTTAATCCAAGCTACAACTGTGTTCTTCATCTCTATTGATTAATGTATATCTCGCAGCAGCCCAGTGAGGGAGATGTGAATGGTTCCATTTTACAGGTGAAGAAACTGAGTCTCAGAAAGCCCTGTTGACATGTTCTGAGCTGGCAAGTGGCCCTGTCCACCCTGCTGAGGGCTTCACATCTATAGAATGAGACTGGTGATGCCAGCTCTGTGGGCTTGTTTTGGGATGCAGTGAGGCACCATGACTGGGAAGGGACCAGCAGTGTGCCCAGCTCATGATGGTGAACACGCTGTGACTGGACCCAGCTCCTCCATACAGAAGACAGGCCCTGGGAGAGAGGAGGGAGGCCTGGGTCTCCAGGAGCTATTGCTTCTAGCCCCCAGCATTTGAGTGGGGGCAGGGAGCGTGCTGGGGTCCCCACTTCATTCTCGAAGGACCAAGACACCGAGCCCTCTGATGGGGAAGCAGGCACCTGGGCCTCAGGAACAAAGCCCCATGGCAGGCATCAGCCCGCAGTGCTGGCCCAGGGTGGGAGGATGCAGCCCCGTGTCCACAGAACCTGCTTCCTCACCAAACTCTTGAGACCTGCACAGAGCAGAAATCCTCACTTCCAGCCTGCTGATGAGTTGGATGCCCCAAATTAAACCCGGGAAGGGAGGTGGCAGTGGGAGAGTTTAATTGATTGGGTCTGGTATAGCTGATAAGCAGCTATCCAGGTTACTGGAAGGTGAGCACGTACCAATGCCTTTGTGGGCTTGATTGTGGAGTCACCCACCCCTGGGCTCTGTTCCTAATCTCCACAGAGGCCCGAGGCTGCTCTCTCCCCTACCATGAGGCCCCCCATGGTCAGACTTCCTCCTTCCACCCTGGAGACTAGTCACCCCTCAGGAACCCTGCACTGATAACCACCTACCCCAACACAGTCTCCTGGCCCAGCGCAAAGCGCCTGTTCCCAACCTTGAGTGGATGCCTGGCTGAAGGGTACTCCCCCATCAGAGTCTGGCGATCAGGTCCAAAGTCTCTTCCCAAAGGGGCCTTCCCTACTAGAACAGTGCCGTGGATAAAGGGGAGTGTTAAGGGCATGTGGGAGACTCCCTGCAGGGATGTCCTTTGAAAAACTCAAGGCAAAAATACATGGGAATGGAGCAAAGTTGGCTTTTCAACAAATGGAGCTGCAACACCAGGACATCCACATGCAAAAAAATGAATCTAGACACAGACCTTACACCGTTCACAAAAATTAACACATCATGAATCATAGATCTAAATATAAAATGCAAAACTATAAAACTTAGAAGATAACAGGAGAAAATCTGGACCTGGGCATGGCGATGACTTTTTACATACTATGAAAGAAATAATTGATAAGCTGGATTTCATTAAAATTAAAAGCTTCGGCTCTATGAAAGACACTGTCAAGAGAATGAGAAGAAAAGCCACAGAGTGAGAGAAAATATTTGCAAAAGATACATCTGATTTTCCCAAAATATACAAATAACTCTTAAAACTCAACAATCAGAAAACAAACCACCTGATTTTAAAAGGGGGGCCAAAGACCAGAACAGACCATTCACCAAAGAAGATATACTGATGGCAAATAACCATATGAAAAGATGCTCCACATCATATATCATAAGGAAACTGCAAATTAAAACAAAAGGCAGATATCACTATAAACCTATTACAATGACCAAAATCCAGAACACTGATGACAGCAAATGCTGGTGATGATGAAGAGCAACAGCAACTCTCATTCATTGCTGGTGGAATGCAAAATGGTACAGTCATTTTGGAAGACTGTGTGGTAGTTTCTTACAAAAATGAACAATTTTACCACATACCACCCAGCAATCGCACTCCTCGGTATTTACCCAAAGGGGCTGAATACATAGGTCCACGTGAAAATCTGCACACAGATGTTTACAGCAGCTTTATTCATAATTACCAAAACTTGGAAGCAACCAAGCTGTCTTCAGTAAGTATGTGGATAAATAAACCCTGGTACATTCAATTTGGAATACAAAAAGAAATCTATCAAGCCATAAAAAGACATGGAGCAAACTTAAACGCGTATTTCAAAGTGAAAGAAGCCAGTCTGAAAAGGCTATAGACTGAATGATTCCAACTACGTGACATTCTAGAAAAAGCAAAACTATGGAGATAGTAAAATGATCAGTGGCTGCCCGCGATTCAGGGAGGGTGGAGCGGGGGAGATGAATAGGCAGAGCACAGATTTTTAGGGCAATGAAAAGATTCTGTATGACCCTGCAACAGTGGATACATGTCATTATACATTTGTCAAAACTAGTATTCACATCACCAAGAGTGAACCCTAATGTAAATTATGAACTTTGGGTGGTGATGTGTCAATATATGTTCATCAGTTCTGACAAATGTGCCACTCTGGTGAAGGATTTTGATAAGGGGGGATGCTGGGGAGTGGGCAGGGGTATGTGAAAAGTCACTACTCAGTTTTGCTGTGAACTGAAAAAGTGCTCTAAAAATAAAGTCATTTTAAAAAAATATGAAAAATACTTAAATTTGACACCTGTTTTGATCTTAAATTCATGCAACATGACCCTGATCATATTTCCACTTACTGGTCATTTGGATTCTGTTCTTACTGTTAAGTTGCTTATTACTATTATTACTAAAGGTCACTGGGGGGCTTCCCTGGTAGCTCAGTCAGTAAAGAATTCACCTGCAGTGCAGGAGACCAGGGTTTGATCCCTGTGTCGGTAAGAACCCCTGGAAAAGGAAACGGCAACCCACTCCAGTTTTCTTGCCTGGGAAATCACTCGGACAGAGGAGCCTGCAGAGCTACAGCCCATGGGGTCGCAAGAGTTGGACGTGACTCAGCAACTAAACCAAACCAGGCACCGTGCTAAGCACTGAACTGTGATGATCTCGTTTGACCCCATGACAACTCCCTGAGGTAGAGACTGGTAACAAATTTTTATGGACAAACCAACTGAGGCCCAAAAAAGTGAACCCTCTTGCCCATCACACAAGTGATGGAGATGGAGCCAGGTTTTGAACCCAGGTCCGTCTGGATCCTGAGCATGAACCCTTCCTGTCATACAAACAGTACAGTAATGATTCAGAACTATTCCTATTGCATTTTCTCATCACTCTGATTTGTTGTCGTTATTCCTGCTTGATGGCGGGAAGCTAGTCAGAGGGGTGATGCACTTTGCCTGCCTCAGCTCCCTTGCAATCACATTGTTGTTTCTGGGGCTCTCTCCCCTGTCTCTGGAGTCTCAGAGGCTCCAAAGGAATGAAGGAAAATGTCAAGAATATTAAATTCATAATTGAGTAAAACCTGAGAAGAATCATTAAATCATGGTTTAATATTTCCCAGATGGTTCATTGACATTTTGGAGACATGTCAAACTCTTTGGCTTGTATATCCTGACTGTGTGGATGAAAAGTGAGTGTCTGTAGAGATGCTGGCTGGAGATTGGGCTATGGACTATCCATACCAATGGTATGGATTTGAACCCAGAGTAACATCCCTCATCCTCACAGGGTCATTTCAAGGTTATTCTATATGTGAGGCTCGAGTGAGACATGGACATCCAGGCATGTTACATACATGTTACACCCCTGAGTTATACTGGATGTCAATTCATTTCCAGCTATCAAGGTCCAGATGCTTTATTCATGTAAAACTTGACTTCAAACACGTGTGCTTTCCTAGAAATGAGTTCTTAGTTACCTCTAATAATTGCCAATAAAAGGGACTGAGATTTTGAAGAAATGGCTGATTCTAGGGCTGGGCCAAGGAAATTAAGATCATCCTGGATCATTTTGTAATGCCAGAAATTAAGATAGTGTTAAAAACAACAGCAAGACCCGCCCAAACCAAAATGTCACAATAGGCTTATCTTTTTTTAATGAGTCCACCATAGAACAAAACAAAAACCCAAAGGGCCATGTCAAGAGAAGAGAAAAGTCAAACTGCAAGAGTTTCCAGTGGCTAAATCTGGAACAATTTGAGCAACATGGGAAATAACAGCAAAAATATTGAATTCCAACTAATAAGTAGAAGAAATGAGGGAAGTAGAAAATCACCATTAGAACATCAAGGTAGGAATTTCTGCAGGCCGGATCCAGTCACAGCTGTTAAAATTAGTGGGAACTTTAAGGAGAAATAGGACATGTGCGTGGCCTCAAAGTAGTTCCCCTCACTCCAATTTATTAAGTACTATGGTGGTTTTAACATATGTCCACAAATTCATTGATATTGAGGGGGTGGGTGTTAATTCCTCTCTTCTTGAGTGAGGGCTGCACTTAGAGACTTGCTTCTAAGAATAGAATATGGAGAGGGAAAAATAACACAGCAGTGGAGAAAACTGGCAGATACCACCTGAACGGGTCAAGGTTAACATCACCAATGAGAAGTCCTGTGAATGGCACATGGTGTGTATCCTGATGTAATGTGATGAAGTCCCAGCATTTACCCCGAGAAAACCAGGTGACATTCGAAGTTAAGCAAGATGCTGACATTGTTAGCATAAGACAGAGATGGGCGGAGTGTTGTGGGAACTACTCTGTGCTACCTCAATTATTTAAAAATAATTAAAAAAAAAAAAAAAAAAAAACAAGTACCTTGTTCTAGATTCAGGATAACTCAAACATGGAAAGTTAAAACACTGGCCTTAAATTAGGCTGTTTTAAAAGCAGAAAATTCAACCTGTTGTAGATACACTGCATACATGTGAATAGGTATAACTATATAGTCATAAAACGAGACCATGCTGTATGCATTGTTTATAGCCTGCTTCATAGTAATCCATCTGAGTGATCCAAAAGGCTTATCACAAATGTGTGCCAGGAACTACAGTTGAGACAGGCATCCCAGACCTTCTTGACTCTTCCTCATGCCCTGCTGAAGTTCTAAGATCTTCTTGCCACACTCCTAGCATTGCTCCAGCCCCCCTGGATATCAGAACCCTAGAACACAGGACGAAAGCCAGGAGAAGCTCTCCCAAGATCTTACAGAAAGAACTCTGAACTAGAAGCCAAGAGACCGGGGTTCTTGTCCTTGTCCTGGGGCCGTAGGCAAGTTATGCACCCTCTCTGAGCCTGTTTCTTTATCAATTAAATGTGGGGGAAATGCCTGGCTTTGTTCCTTTCCCAGGATCTCAGGAGCATCCAAAAGAAGCCGCCCATGGAAAGTGCTGGGTGAGTGCTATACTAGCCCTGCATCTGAGCACCAGGGTTCAAATATCTAGCCTGTTCCCTCCTGCCTGAGCAACCTTGGGCAAGTGGCTTAGCCTCCCTGGGCCTCAGTTTCCTCCCTTAAAAATGGGACTGTTGTTAGTACCAACCTCATGTAGTCACTGTGAGGAGTGAAGGAGAGCGTTAGCGTCAATGTGAGAAGGACGCTGAGCACGGTGTCTGGTACAGAGCCGCAATTGGCAGCAGATGCAGAGGTTGCTACTTGGGTGTAAACCAGATACACTCAGAGGGAGCCTGGGGGCTTCCTAGTGCACCTGTGTGGTGCCCCAGATGCCCACGGTGGCGTGCAGCCCTCTCCTTGGAAGCGGCCCCAGTTGGCATAGCCTGCAATCTCCTAATTCCAATGGCTGGCTCCCAGACGTCCAGGGTCTCCTAGCCCGAGAACCAGCTCCTGAGGGCATCGCAAAGCCGCCCGCCTGGGGCAGAACCTTGGCTGGCCAGAGAACTAGGCCTACAGGGGCCGTGCTGCTGAGGGTTGGGGTGGGGAGAAAGCCAGGGGAGGAGGGGGAGCGACCCACCATCCTCAAGCCTCCTCCAGCCTCCCTGGAGATGTCACAGGCTTAGCAGGGGCTGCTTGACACATGTCGGATAAAATAAGAAAAAATAAATAACAATGTTTATAAGAAGATTAGCGAGAAGGCGGCAAAATTTCTCTAGGGAGCCTCCTTGGCTGCATCTCAGAGTGACAGCTCCCATTGCCTTATCAGAGACATAATGAGTTGCCAGGATTTGGGGTCATTAAAAATCCTCGCTGGCTGGGCCCCCTCCCTTGCCTGTCGCCTTTGAAGGTTGGAGTCAGGGGGTCTGGTGGCAGCATGGGCCCCCTGCCCCCACCGCACTGTCTGCCTGTCGCTGTCGCTGTTCAGTGGCGGCTGGAGGTGAGATGGTGAGGCCCAGCTTGGCGGAAGTAATGGAACACGACGGCCCAATTTGTGCCCGCGGCCCCTCGGGCAGAGGACCCGTCTCTCTGGTGTGGATTAGGCTCTGTTTTATCTTGGCTGCCTTTAGAGACAAAAGGGCGGTGGGGTGGGGGGTGCTCTGTGTAGATGCGTGTGCAGTCACAGCTCCAGACTGCATTGTGAGGGAGGGGCCCCACGGGCCACCATATCCAACGCCTTGCTTTGCTCGTGGGAAACTGAGATCCCGGCAGGGGCAGAGGTCAGGTAGCAGTGTACTGGTGGCAGAGGACGCTTTGAACCCAGATTTTCAGACTCCCAGCCCAATGTTGGGTGTGTTTAGTGCGTTACTGCGCTTTTGTAGAGGAAGCAGAGTAGAGAAATGACAATAGGAACATACAGACAATTCAATTCAGTGAGAACAAATGTGTATTGATCTCCCACAATGTGTAAGTCACTGGGAGAGACACCATGAGCTCAGAAACCAGGGAGACACAGGACACGGCCCCCAGGCCAGCAGGAGGCACGGCTGCGGAAGCTGGTGTCCACAGGCCGGCGTCCGTCACACCCATCCCCGACACCCTGACTCACTCTGCAGAGATCCCTATTAGTGCCACAGAGAAAGTGCTCCTGCCTTTAATCAGCTCCCTCTTTGTCAGGAAGCTTATCTCCAAGGCGCTCAAAGCACTTGTAGTGCATTGATTTTCTCAACCACTCACGGACTCCACTTCCCTTAAGAGATGGGGAGCTTTTAAGACGGAGGATTATCCTTGGGTTTCGATTTAGGAAACTGAGGCTGGGAGCAGCCCGCGCCTTGTGCCACTGGCCCACGTGGTGTCTTTGTGCTCCGGGCAGATACAACTCCACGTCGGAGAGTGTGGTTTGGTGAGCAGAGTGAGGCTGGATCCCACCCCACAATCACCCCTTCAGCTGGGCACCCTTGTGCAGTAAAGAACCTGTCCAGCTGTGTGCGGCAGCCCTGCTATGAGTCTAAGTGCCTAGGGTGGTCCTGAGGTCTCTCTCAGCTAGACCTCTGGCAAAATGGAAAACCCAAGAAGGTCCTCCCTATTCTGGGGAACGAGTTTAACCTCTGAGTGTCAGTTTTCTCACCTGTAAACAAGATGTGACAAGAGCCTGTGAAGTAGTTAGATTGATTTAATGAAACACTAGATGTTACCGTGTTTTGTGAACTCTCAAGTGCTAAGTAAATCTTAATTTTGGCTTTTCGTAAGGTTGCTTCATGGAACTGGTCACCTACATTCTCCTTCACAGTCCTGTACCTACTGCACCCCAGGTTTCTCCCCAGAGGTCGCAGCCCAGCCAGGGCCTCACCACTCAGCACCCCAGGGTCGACTAATACATAGAAGCAGGGCTGGCAGAGTTTCTGAAGTCCCACGTCATCCCCTACCTTGAGCACACTGGGGAAAGGAAGAGAACATTTCCATTTTACAGATAGGAAGGCTGAGTCTTGTCAGGCCAGCTGTCTCCACCTCAAACCTGATGCCCTTCCTCTCCCAGGTCTTGCTGCTATAGCTCCCCAGCTGTTTCAGCTGGAAGGATTCTTAAATCGCAGGGGAGCTCCAGTCCAATCCTTCTCTTCAGGGTGGAGATAATGAAGAGAAGAGCAGAGGAGGGAGCATGCCAGTTCTGCCACAGGGCCCTGGCCCCAAGCACTGCTCTTTCTGCAGCTTCAGAACCTCCTCACAGGCAGTGGCCAGGGAGATGTGACTTTCCTCAGCAGGTATCAGTCTGCTTGAAAGTCTTCTGGTCCAAGTCCAGAGCCTCTGAGATTCTCTGCTTACCTTACTTAGCTCAGCCGTGAGCCACTGGGGCCCCAGACTGCTCCCTGAGATTCAAACTTGGGCAATAAATGGGGCGGGGGAGCACAGAAGGAATGCCTTGGGGTTAGAACAAGAAATGTGGCTAGTCCCACCCCAGCTCAAGACTAGGGTCTTTCAGCACAGCTTGCTCTATCACAGGCCCAGCTGGGATGGCCAATATGACACAGGCCCTTGGTGAGGCCTTGGTTTTCACAAGACTGAATTCCAGGACTGACAGATGGAGTTTCCTCTCCACAGCTCATGACCCCTGTATCTCTGGTGGCCTGAGACAGCTGGCCGGGTCCTCAGCCCTGGTGCTGAGCTCCACAGTGGGTCTTTATCAGCCAGGAGGGGTTTTACTGCATACTCCCCAGCAATAACAGAAATAGCAGTTTGTACATAATTTACTTTTGAAAAATAAGTGAGTCAATTCAAGGCTTGCCAGTAATTCTGCCTCTCTCAATTACCTACGTTCTAATACTAAAGTGCTTACATCCCAATACTAAAGTGAGATTGTATGGTGGTAACAAATCTGCCTGTAAATCTGGAGTCCCAGGTTCAATTCCTGGGTGAGGAAGATCCCCTGGAGAAGGGAATGGCCACCTATTCCAGTACTCTTGTCTGGAGAATTCCACAGACAGAGGAGCCTGGTGGGTTACAGTCCATGTGTCACAGTCAGACACAACTGAGCAACTAAAACACACACAACACTAAAGCAGGCGATTCTGATAATAATGAAAATAAATCACAGCTAATACTTAGAAGGGCACTTGCTATATGCCAGGCACTATGCTGTGTGCTCTGCCCACAGGACCTTTGCTATTTCTCTAACAACGCTGAGAGGTAGGGGCTACTGTTACCCCCATTCTTCAGGTGGGAAAACAGAGGCTCAGAGGCATTGGCCTATCCTGTGCTTGTGCAGCTGATACAGGCTTGAAAGCATGCCTGTCTGACCTCAGGCCCCATCAGTGGCTGAGCACAGTCAGGCCCCTCCTAGGAACCACTCCTGACCTGGTCCTCATGGGCAAGTGCTGTACTTGGAGGGGGTCCAGTGGGTCTGGATAGAAGGGAGAGTGAGAACCAGAAGCCTAACTCCCACTAAAGTTCTCTGGGCACTGTCAAAGGCCCAGGAGCCCCTCCGTGGTGGAGCCCCCCTCCCTGTAGCCTGTCCCTCTGAGAGCCCTCTAGTACTGTCTCCTTCCCACTTCTCCCCTCATGACATGATGAGTCATGTCCTGCACCATGGGGTTTCCGTATCTGCTCCCCATGAGAGGCCAGCTGACAAGTTCTATTCTTTCATTAGCTTTACAAAACAGAACGGCCTCATCCTAGCTTCAGTCCGGTGGGGCGGGGGTAGGCCTGGTGAAGGCCTGGTCTTCACCGCCTTTTCCCTCCCACCCCAACCAGGGTCTTGAAGCCGTCTCTTCCTGCAGGGCCCACGGGAACTGTGTATTCTGATCTGCGTGGGGAAACTGAGGCTGCTCTCCTTACAGGAGTGTCCCCTCCTCTTGGCCCTGGAGAGCCCCAGAAAGGCCTCCAACCCCCATGTCTCTGCAGCCTGGGAAGGGGAGAGAGGAAATAGAGGGGGGAGGCATTTGCCTCTGCTCAACAAAGTAACTCATTTCTTTAGGCAAATGAGCTGGAGAGGGAAGGACATGGCTGGAGACCAGCAGTGATTAATTAGAAAGGAAATGAGTGGTGTGCACAGACCACAGCGGGTGGTGAGGGCAGAGGGGCCTAGCAGGTGGAGGGTGGGCTCAGGGCAGACTCAGAAGGACAAGGAGCCCAGACCTGAGCAAGCACTAGCTGTGCCCGTGATGGCTCCCAGGTGGAAGGGGAGAGGGCAGGCTGCCTGGTGTCCTGGAGCTTACATCTTAGCTGGGGAGGGGAGACTGAGCCAGGGTACAGAGGAGGGAGGTTGGAAAAAAGAGGTGGGGGCACAGGGAGCCAGGGATTTTGGATGCCTGTCTCCCCCCAAAGCATGAGTCCCCCTTCCAGGATGTCCCCTTGCTCCCCACCCAGGTCTTAGGCCACCTGCCCCTCCTCTGAGACATTCTCTTCCTTTCACATCTGGCTTTGCTCCATTCGACACCTTCAAGTTAGTCTAACCCGTGTCCCAGTCCCTTGGGGCTAGATCTGCTGACAAGTTATATTAAGAGAATAGTGTACATATGGCACGTTGGGAAGAGCTAAGAGCCTGCGATAAATGCCCTGTTAGAACCACTGGGTTCTGAAGAAAAAAAAAAAGACATGGCTGGCTGCAGGCCCTGTGAGAGGTTTGCCCAGAGACTTGGGTGACATTCTCAGCTCTGACCCCACTTGGGTCCGTGCCACAAAATGCTAGAGCACAGGGATCATCAAGTTTTGGATGTAGGCTAAGGGCCAGAGAAGGACTGTGACATGTCCCCAGCCACACACATCCATGGTAGAGATGGGAATAGATTTGGTCTCCTGACTCCTGCAGGGCTCTTCACACAATCTATTACACTGTCTGCTTTGGGAAGCCATAACAGCGGATGCAATTCTCTGCCCTTTCCTTTTAGGGTCACCCACCTCCCCTGAGAGTTCTCCTTGGGGCCAAGCTTACAGCATCTGTCCAGTGAGTGTCCACCCAGGATGCCCCTTACAGGATGCTTCCTTGAGTCCAACTCAGATCTCCGGTCTGCTTCCCTCCCCGGCTACAAGGGGTCTCTCCTCCAGTATTTGTGGCACTCTGGTTCTTCCAGGGTTAAATCTGGCAGCTCCTCCCTCCCTCCCCACTAATGACATGTTTCTCTCCACATGATGGGACGATGGCTAAGAATAGAGTTTGCCACTCTTGGGCTCTGCTCGGAAAATCTGCCACAACATAAGAGTTTTATGTGTCTGTGGGGCTACTATACTCTAGGCTCAAAACCTGGGGGCCTCTTCCTGGGCACCACCAGGCTGGGTGGCTGAGGGCTAGTACTCTGCTGGCCCCTATCTGTGCAAGAAGATGAGCCAAGGGGAACTCACTTCCCCAGAAAAGCCGGTGACTCACACTCTGTTGGCCTGTCTGATACCCCATGCATCAGATCTTCATCATTTCACAGCTGGGCAACTGAGACAGACAAGGAAAGTGGCCTGCCTAAGGTCCCATGGCTGCTAAATGCGAGGATTTGACCCCATGACCTGTTCCTGTCCTGGATGCAACATCCCCAGGATGACACAGGTCTCTTGACCCTCCTTCACCTACCCAGTTGCTGACTTCTTACTGACTTTCCCATCCTAGGCCCAGCCTTTGCCTCCCATGATGAAGGGTACATTTGACGGACACCCAGAGCAAAGAAACGTCATGTAAGATGCTGATGATGGTGGTGGTGGCGGTGATGTGTGTTAGAGGCAGTTACAAGCACAGATTCTAGTGAGAGGCTGCCTGGGTTTGAATTCTGGCTCCACTACTTACAGCTGTCTGACCTTGGGCAATTTATTTTAACCATTCAGTATACTCATCTGTCAACCCATTCCAGTTTTCTTTCCTAGAGAATCCCCATGGACAGAGGCACCTGACTGGCTACAGTCCATGGGGTCACAGAGAGTCGGACATGACTGAGTTACTAAGCACAGCACAGCACATACTCATCTGTAAAATGGGAACATCACAGTTTATAAGCATTAAATTATTATCATCTTTAAAATGCTTAGAACATGGTGAAGGCCCCATAAATCTTTATTACTGCTTGCCTTGCAGGACGTGAAATCCCTGTGTGGTTGTGATGTGCAGAGAGAGGGCCTTGCCATGAGCCAGAGAAGCCACCTTCCCTGAGCTTCCTGTACACTAGGGCAGCCCTAGCCTGTATATGTGTGCGTGTGTGTGTGTGCCTGTCTAAGCACAGTTGGACAGGTGAACTCCAAGAATGAGAAGAGACTTATCTCACATCCTATCCCTTTCACTCTGCCACACGCAGTTCAGAAACCCCCTCCACAGCATCTCTCACCTATGTTCTCTTAGGCTTTGCTCACCTGCTTCCCATGGCAAGAAATGCTTTCCTCCAAAGGCAGCCTGTCACCTTGCAAGAAGCGCTGCCTATTAAAAGCAACATCCCTATGCTTTCTCCTCCTCCCTTCACTCAGGAGGCCCCAAGACAATATAAACTTTCTGTAAAGAACAGAGCAGTCCCCTCCCTCTCCTGGGAACCTGTCTCAGATCACCCCAGCCCACTGAGCTGTCCCCTCCTCTGTGCGTCTCCTCCATTCACAACATCTGCTTATCATCAGGCCTCTCATCATATGGGTCTTGTCTCCCCAGCTAGACACACCGCAGATCTGAACAAGCTGACAGAAGGTGCTTAGAAGACTGCCCAGCCCATGATCAGTAAATGTCAGTCATCATAACAAGAAATATTATCATTCTTCTTATCATCATCATCACACTCTCCCTCACCATCACCGTCTATGACATAAATGAATCGACCACATGTGGATCTTACATCCTACACCCTCATCCTGCCAGGCAAGCGGAAATAGATTGAAGGGTTATGGGGCCCTCACCCCATAGTGCTAGGTACTTTCCTAAGCATTTTAAGTGTGATAACCCATTCATCCTGGCAGCCTATAATGCTTCCGTTTTACAGAGGAGTAAACTGAGGCACTGTGCCATAAAACTGTTCACCCAGGGTTATACAGCTCTAAGTAGCAGAGCCAGAATTTAAGCCTCAACCTGCTGTCACCAGAGTCCATTCTCCCTACTGCCTGTCTCTCTGCCACCACAAGACTTAGTGAGAAAGGTTTGACCTTTGGGGGGCCCACATGTAAGTAAGACAGAGAGGTGCATCCTAGGGACTTGTGCTCCAATACTGAGACTCCCAGGGCTGCACCAGGAGTTCAGCTGCCATTGGCTCATCCCCCTGCTCCCGTCCCTGGTAGAAGTCCTTGAAGTTTAAAGTGAGTCTCTTGAACAAGGTGATTTTGTCATGCATTCCCTGTCTTCCTGGGGCAGCATGGCAGGAAGGGCAGTGCTGAGGAGTGGGCACCTAGATAAGGGTGATGTAGACTTTCCCTGGGAAAGTAGAAGCAGCCCAGCTCTGTAGACCTGTCCTGGGCATACAGAGCGTGCCCAGCCAGGGCTCTGTGGGCCACCCGTCTGCCAGGAACACGCACACACACACACGCACGTGCACACGATATTAAAGTCATATTTTTGGTTGCTGGGAAGGCGCAGTTGTCACTTCCTCTGCCCTAGGCAACCCGCTGGCCCAGCTCCCCTTTTACTTCCCCGCCCCACCGTGAGTGCCATCCGTTTGTATTTATATAGATAAATCGGCCTGGCTAATTAAAGTTCTCTTGCTGGAGAGTGAGGGAATTAATAAAAGAACTTGGAAGGGAGCCGACCAAAAGCTGGGTGCTGTGAGCCAAAGCCAGAACCTGCAGCAGCAAAGGAGGCCAGAGGGTCCAGCCAATCCCTCTCCTGGTCCAGCAGGCAGGGCCATGTGACCCACTCCCACCCTCCTCCAGGGCATGCTCCGGGGCCCCAGGAATGAGCGTGCTGGCAGAAGCTGCTTCACTTTGTGTTTTGCGCTGTGATGCCACACAGGCACCTTCTCTTACCCTCAGGTATGTGGTTGCAAAACTGAGTCTTGAGGAAGTGGGGAAACAGGGGCAAGGATGAGTGACCTGCTACCTTGGCTCAAATCCTGGCTCTGCTCCTTACAGCTGTGCAATTTTACAGCTCTGTGCCTCAGTTTACTCATCTATAAACTGGGAGCATCATAGGTTTTTCAGATTAATAGGGTTATCACATGTAAATTGCTTAGAGTAGTGCTTGGCACTGGGTGAGGGCCCCATAACTCTTCGCTCTATTATTGTTTGTCTGGCAGAATGAAGGCACTGAATGTATGGTCCCTGTGGTTGTGGTGCCCAGAGAGGTGTGCTTGCCATGAGCAAAACAGCTTCCTTCCCTGACCTTCCCAGATTTCTGGGCAGTACCAGCTTATTGGCTGCCGAGCTGGGCCTCCCAACACACTCCAGACTGGAGATTCGGGAGCCACCCCCTCCCCCAAGGATCCCCCCAGCTGAGCCCCCAGGATGGACTCTTTCCTCTTGTTAAGAAGCAGCTGCCCTCCCTGCCTGAGGCCAGAGGACCTGCCTGAGAGATTTCTGACTCGGCTCTGCAGCTGGGATTTCGGAAAGGCTGCAGCTCCCCAGGACGCACCAGGCCTGGGGCTGTTGGATTGTGCCCCCATCCTATCTCCCAGCCTCTTTTCCACCATTCTGGCCTCAAAGAGCTCTAATATCACCACTGTCCTTGGGCCAAGCTGGGAAAATAGGCCACTGATTCCTCATGGAGGCGAAGGTAGCCTGAAATTTTATCCCTCACAACCCCTCCCTGTCCACATTCCCAAGCCCATGTCTGCAGAAGGCAGAGAGCCTGTGGGGCTGGAGACCTGCAGGTTCCTGCTCTGTTACTGATGGGCTGTGTGACCCGAGCCATATCCAGTCCTGTCCACACAGTCTGGACTCATGTTCATAGGCAGCTTCCTAGCTCAGCCCTCCAGGATTCCAAACATGGCCCCTAAAGAGCAAAGAGGGAAAAAACATCATCACCGGCTGGTATCTCTTTGTCCAGAAAAGCCAACTAGTTCTGTGAAGACTCAGCTGTGTGAGGTCTTGGACTTGAGCTCAGATTTCTTCTAAAGCCCCCAGAGCTTCCTCATGCCCGCTAGGGAAGAATGATGGAGGCCGAGTTCCTGATGGCCAGAGTGGGCGGCTTGTCCCTTTCACCAGAACCCAGCCCCCAGGGGCCCAAGCTACTCTTCAGAAGCCGGAGAGAGTTACCAAGTTACCAAGGCATCATCCTTCTGTCCAGTGGTCTCAGCTCAAATATCCCATTCTCTGACCACATGGTCAGGAGCAGCCACTCCCTGTCCATCTTTCATGCCATTTGCTTTCTTATCTTGTCTTCATGGTATTCATGAAGACCTGGTATTCTCTTTGGTTAGAAGTCTGTGGTCTGTTTCTTTCAACTAGGTAGAAAGCTCCTTGTCTTTTCATGGCACATCTCCAGTACCTGGCCTCCACTGAACATTTTTTAGATGAGTAAGTAAGTGACTGAGTGAGCAGAGATCTGGGTGAATCCCTGAGGGGATGGTCACCAATGCAGATGGTCACTCCCAGGGGAAGAGGAGGTCAGGCCAACTGGGCTGAGGCCGGGGCACCCAGAGGAAACAGCTGGGCCTGTTGGAGCCAGAGGCCCTGAGGCTGGCGCCTCCTGTTTGTCGGCCCATGCAGGCAACGGTCTGGTCCCCTGAGCCCTAAATGAAAAGGGAAGCAGAGGGAGGGCAGCCTGAGGAGGAAGGATGAGACAGATGTAACCGAGGGACAATGAGAAAGGAGGGCTGCAGGAAGAAACAGAGAGGAGAGGAAAGCTCAGCGATACACAGGACCATCACTCACTGACAGGACAGTCCCCGTCCAGGTGTCTCTCTCCGGGGCTGGCTCATCCTTCCTGTTCTCTCTCAGCACAGTGACGCCAGGAAAGACCCTCCCGGCCAGCCCAGGGCCCTCCGCCCTGAAAACCTCAGGGCCAGTGGAACTCACCAGGTCCTCCCTTCATTGTGCAAGGCCGGAAGGTGAGGCCCAGAGACGGCCAGGGACTTACCCAGGGTCACAGAGCAGCTAGACCCTAGGCTTCGCAGTTCCCTGAGTAAGGCTCTTCCCATGCCCAAGCCTGTGGTAGGGGTGTGCACACCAACATCCTGCCCCCCCCACCGCACCCCCACCTCTGCTCACAGCAGCCCCAGCAGAGCCCTGCTTGGGCCTCAGATACCTATTTCTGGGCAGCACTTGCCATCCAGGGCCTGGTGTCTGAGCGTCAAAGCCTAAAAATAAAAAGACAGATTGTCCACTTCGGCTGTAATTACCGCCTAAAAAGACCCAGTGGGGAGAAAGAGAGAGAGAGGAGGAATAAAGGGAAAAGAATCTCAGAGCTGAGTATCCATCACAGGCAAAAGGCAAGAGGAGGGAGGGTCTATGGGTACATCAGTGGGCCTCTCGTGTCTCTTGCCCCCCAGCCCTTCCTCTAAGCTCACCTAGTGAGCCATCGTCCCTAGCCCCTTTGGACTAGATGGAGACAGGGCAGGCCATGAGGGTGGGTCCTGGGTGGGTCAGCCGCCCTCAGCTCTGTAACCATCACCAAACAGCAGCCTTCCTGGGAGACTCAGTTTTCTCACAACGGTACCTTTCATTCACTCAACAAGTAGGGATTGAATACCTACTGTGAGCTGGAGATACAACTGGAAACAAGACAGGCAAATCCATCCTCATGGGATGCACATTTGTCACGTGGGAAGTAGAGTTTCTTCCTCGGGGATGAGAAACTCCTTTAGACAGGGGCCAGGGCAGGCCTGAGGACCTGGGCAGAGCATTCCTGGCAGGGAAAGCCCTGAGTAGAAATGAGCAGGACATGCTCAGGGGACACAAGAAGGCCTCTGTGTCTGGAGCCCATAAGCAAGGGGGCGAGGGGACCAGTTAGCAGAGGCGGGCAGTGCCCAGATCCAGGGGAGCCTGGCAGGTCCTGGTGAGGGGTTCAGATTTTGTTCTAAACGGTGTGAGAAACCAGGGGAGGACGGGTAAGGATGGAGTGACATACCCTGACTTGAGTCTTACAAAGATCATTCTGGCCACCACGTGAACAGATAGAAGTGGAGGGCCCATAAGTAAGCTATTTCAACAATCGAGAGGGGAGATAACAATGGCCTGGCCTGGGATGAAGGCAATGACAATGGAGATAAGAAGATGATTTAGGGATAAATTCAAGAGTTGAGCTACAGATTGGATGCAGTGGGGAAGAATTGCTGATAAGATTTTGGGTAGTTATGGGTACATTGAGAGTTCTGTTTTAACCATGATGAATTGAGATGCCTGCATGGTTCTGTATCCACGTGAATATACCAGGCAGGTATTATGGGACAAGTGTGGAGCTAAGTGGAATGGTTGGGCTGCTGGTAGAAATGTGGATGCCATCAGCGAGGGGTTGGTCTCTAAAATCACTGACCTGGGTTAGGAGATCTGGAAAGAGAGTGTGGATAGAAAAGAGAAGAGGGTCTCAGACTGAAGCCAGGGGTTCCTTGACTGAAAATCAGAGGTTGGGCAGTTGTGGAGTCCTTGAAAGGGATGGAGAAGGCAGTGAAGTAGGAGGGGCCAAGGGAAGAGATTCTCCAAAAGGAGAGACTGTCCCAACTGGGCCAGATGCTGCCAAATGTAGAGGAGGATGAGGACAACACAGGGAGGCTGGTTGGGTCACTCAGAGTCATTGAGGATCTTGACAAGAGCCAATGTTCCGTGGCAGCAGAGAGAGGAGAATGGAAGGGGGCGGTGGAGACGGAGAGGGGAGAATGGAAGGGGTCAGTGGAGATGGAGAGGAGAGAATGGAAGGAGGTCAGTGGAGATGGAGAGGGGAGAATGGAAAGAGGGTCAGTGGAGATGGAGAGGGGAGAATGGAAAGGGGGTCAGTGGAGATGGAGAGGAGAGAATGGAAAGGGGGTCAGTGGAGATGGAGAGGAGAGAATGGAAAGAGGGTCAGTGGAGATGGAGAGGGGAGAATGGAAGGGGGTCAGTGGAGATGGAGAGGAGAGAATGGAAGGGGTCAGTGGAGATGGAGAGGAGAGAATGGAAAGGGGGTCAGTGGAGATGGAGAGGAGAGAATGGAAGGGGTCAGTGGAGATGGAGAGGGGAGAATGGAAAGAGGGTCAGTGGAGATGGAGAGGGGAGAATGGAAGGGGGTCAGTGGAGATGGAGAGGAGAGAATGGAAGGGGTCAGTGGAGATGGAGAGGAGAGAATGGAAAGGGGGTCAGTGGAGATGGAGAGGAGAGAATGGAAGGGGTCAGTGGAGATGGAGAGGGGAGAATGGAAAGAGGGTCAGTGGAGATGGAGAGGGGAGAATGGAAGGGGGTCAGTGGAGATGGAGAGGAGAGAATGGAAAGAGGGTCAGTGGAGATGGAGAGGGGAGAATGGAAAGGGGGTCAGTGGAGATGGAGAGGAGAGAATGGAAAGGGGGTCAGTGGAGATGGAGAGGGGAGAATGGAAAGAGGGTCAGTGGAGATGGAGAGGGGAGAATGGAAGGGGGTCAGTGGAGATGGAGAGGAGAGAATGGAAGGGGTCAGTGGAGATGGAGAGGAGAGAATGGAAAGTGGGTCAGTGGAGATGGAGAGGAGAGAATGGAAGGGGTCAGTGGAGATGGAGAGGGGAGAATGGAAAGAGGGTCAGTGGAGATGGAGAGGAGAGAATGGAAGGGGGCAGTGGAGACGGAGAGGAGAGAATGGAAAGGGGGTCAGTGGAGATGGAGAGGGGAGAATGGAAGGAGGTCAGTGGAGATGGAGAGGAGAGAATGGAAAGGGGGTCAGTGGAGATGGAGAGGGGAGAATGGAAAGGGGGTCAGTGGAGATGGAGAGGAGAGAATGGAAAGGGGGTCAGTGGAGATGGAGAGGAGAGAATGGAAAGAGGGTCAGTGGAGATGGAGAGGGGAGAATGGAAAGGGGGTCAGTGGAGATGGAGAGGAGAGAATGGAAAGGGGGTCAGTGGAGATGGAGAGGGGAGAATGGAAAGACGGTCAGTGGAGATGGAGAGGGGAGAATGGAAGGGGGTCAGTGGAGATGGAGAGGAGAGAATGGAAGGGGTCAGTGGAGATGGAGAGGAGAGAATGGAAAGGGGGTCAGTGGAGATGGAGAGGAGAGAATGGAAGGGGTCAGTGGAGATGGAGAGGGGAGAATGGAAAGAGGGTCAGTGGAGATGGAGAGGAGAGAATGGAAGGGGTCAGTGGAGATGGAGAGGAGAGAATGGAAAGGGGGTCAGTGGAGATGGAGAGGGGAGAATGGAAAGGGGGTCAGTGGAGATGGAGAGGAGAGAATGGAAGGGGTCAGTGGAGATGGAGAGGGGAGAATGGAAAGAGGGTCAGTGGAGATGGAGAGGGGAGAATGGAAGGGGGCAGTGGAGACGGAGAGGAGAGAATGGAAAGGGGGTCAGTGGAGATGGAGAGGGGAGAATGGAAGGGGGCAGTGGAGACGGAGAGGAGAGAATGGAAAGGGGGTCAGTGGAGATGGAGAGGGGAGAATGGAAGGGGGCAGTGGAGACGGAGAGGAGAGAATGGAAAGGGGGTCAGTGGAGATGGAGAGGAGAGAATGGAAGGGGGCAGTGGAGACGGAGAGGAGAGAATGGAAAGGGGGTCAGTGGAGATGGAGAGGAGAGAATGGAAGGGGGCAGTGGAGTCAGAGGCTGGAGACAAATGTGTGACCCACTCTGCCATTCCAATAGCTGGAAGGAGCGGGCTGCGGGCCAGGCAGGAGAATGAGAATAGAGCCAATGATCCCATCATGAGAGGTGCCTGAGGCCTCAATTTCCAGGGAGGACAGGGTGCTGGGAGGACCAGGGGAATTGGGGAAGTCAGGGAGCCAGCTGTGAAGCACTGTGGCCATGAGGGGTGGAGAGTAGCATCCTTTTGGGGCTGCACTGACTGTGGAGTGGCCGACCCAGGGCTGGAGGGGCTTACAGGGGGACTGAGAGTGGGCTCACTGGGACTCTGGATCCAAAAGCCACAGGGCTAGTGGTGGGCACAGGACTACTCCTCTAGGGACAGGGGGTTTGGGAAAGTGGGGGCAGTCAGGAAAGGCAGTCTAGGTGGGGGACAGCAGGTGGTCCAGAGCCCCCAAGGGAGGGGGGACTGGCCTGGAGAAGAGGGAGCCCCAGCCCCACTTCTTACCCTGCAACTGATGGGAAGTGCACTGGGCTTATTTGTCCTGAGGACCATCCCTAGCCTCTCCTGGCTTTGCTCTGTGTCTCAGGGGATCTGAACCCTGTGGGCTGTGTCTTCAAGACCCTGGCTCAGCAGACTTCAGTCCCGAGGGACAGATGGGTGGTGCTGGTGGAAGCTGACGGTAGGAGGAAGGAAAACCCTGGGTATTGCTCCTTCCCTCTCTGTGACTCCAACTCCTGTGGGACACGCCTGTGGGCCTCCAGCCTCCTCCTGTGTCCCTGCAGCCTAGGATGGCAGCAGCCTCATGGCATCGCTAATTGCTGCATTGCTGCACATCCCGTTTGGACTCTCGGCTCCTCTATCACCTATGAAATGGATTCCCTGCACTTAATCTCCCGCTGTAAACACTTGAGGGCCCTTCTCTTTTCCTCATTAGAGCCTGACTGCTATAGCAAGTGGCTTGGCTTCTTTGAGCTTGTTTCTTCACCAGTAAAAAGCAGAGCTACCATGAGGAGTAAATGAGATAATGACTAAAAACATGTAGCACTGAGCCTGACATATGCAGAGCAGTGCAAGTGGGTGCTGGAGGAAGCTCAGTGTTCATTCATTCCACACGCACTTCTTCAGCTCCTGTTCTGGGCTATGGGCTGGGGACACTCCAAAAGCCATGCCTTGCCCCTGGGTTATGGGCCTCAGCACCTAGAGGAGCAGGCAGATGCTTCAGTCTGCAGGCTGGAAAGGGCGGCTGGGGGCTGGGGTGAGGGGGCTTTCTGGTGCCCTGGCCCAGTGTGATAATGCTAATGACAAGGAACAGTACACATGGCCACCGTTCCCTCAGAGCGCCCCCTAGAATAGCACCTGCATAGAACTTTATCTGCCTTTCTTCTTCCAAATCTCAGAGCAACCCTAGGAGTAAGGGCGATTGCATCCCACCTTTCCCTTAGAGGGGATGGGGGATGAGGTGCCCAGGAATAGGAGACAGCCAGACCTTGGGACTAGGAGGCAGATGAGTAATCTGAGAGTGGAGGGGGGCAGGGTTGCCTCAAGCACAGTGAACTCCTTTACTCAAATGGCATCAAAGCAGTGGGAACAGTGGCCTGCCCTGGACAAGTGCAAGGTGCGATCACAACCTGCCCAGAGGGAGGTGGGGAGGGGCTTTGGGGGATGAGGTGGAACTGCCCCACAGCAGGCAAGGTGAACCGGCTCTGGCAGAGGAAGGGGGTAGCACCCCACAATGACTGGGGAGCTTCAGTACCTGCCCCTTGGTGTTAGGGGTCCAACAGCAGGAAGGCAGGTTGGAGTCACGAGGGGCCAACCCAGCAGGCTGCCCCAGCCCCCTCATCCCACTGTCGGCTCCTAAACAGGCCTGTGGCTGCCAGAGTCACAGCAGACGAGCCACCAAAGCCCCACCCAGGGCCTGACCCTGTGCTGACAAATTCTGGAAACTCCACAAGCTTGGAAGGTAGTCAAATATCAATAAAAAAACAACTCCCTCCTTGAGCCCCAGGGCATTTGAGATATTATCATCGTGGTTTTCTGTTCTTGATTTTCATTAGAAATAAACATTGTCCAATGAGAGCATTCAGTGCAGTGTGGCGCCTCCGTAGACCTCAATTTCCTCATCTATAAAACGGGCCTATTAATTCTCCTGGCCTGCCTTCTCCCCAGGACCACTGAAAGGGTCAGATGAGAAGAGACGCAGAAAGGCAGACTGTGAGTGTAAGCGTGGGGCGAGGTGCACTCAACTCCGTTCTTGAGGACACAGCTTGTTCATCTGTGTGCCTTCCCACCCCAGCTCGCTGCACCACAGTGACTATCAGCTGAATGCAGGTTGCTCAGCCCTCCTCAGCCTCGGTTTCCCCTTCTGGGCACTGGAGAGAGTGCCCGTCTCTATTTCCCCAGATGTAGGCAGCATTCAATGATGGGTGCAGAGGAAGAAGACAATTAGAGATTATAAGGGGTTGGAGGGTGCCCTCTGTGTTCAGAGCATGAGTGGCTCCCCTGGAGCTGGGCAAGGTGGCAGTGCTGAGGCTGGGTTCCCAGAGAGAGGGATGCTCTGGCTGTAACCCCAGCCCAAATGCAGCAAGAATGCACACCCTCCACACCCTCCCCACCTCTCCAGCCAAGCAGCAGCCTTCCAGTGAGTACAGCTGAGGACAAGGCAGTGCCCTCTCTCTGAACCAGTGCCCCATCCCCAAACCCCCACTGCTCCACCTGCTGATGGATGGGCAGGGCACAGGGTGTCAGCGGGGGATGTTCATAAAGCCAGAAACATCTATCAGTCCAGGCTTAGGCCCCACCTTGAGCAGACTTGTTCCTCTGGACTGTCCCCCTCCTAGGCTCACTCCCCAGCAGTGTCAGCCCCATCCGTGTCACATGATAGACCTTCCCTGAACAGCCATGAGGCTCTGAGAGCCCCAAGAGCCTCAGAGTTTATTGAGCCCCACCCCTGGCATATCTGGAGGACCCTAGGCCCAGGAAGTTTGTTATAGGGCTGGTCTGGGTTTTCCACTGGGATTTTTTTTCCCTGTCTATTTCCTGCTGCTACTGAAATCACCCCTCGGTCATCTTCTGGCAGCCACAGCTGCTGTTGTTTAGACCAGGGTCCTGATGTCACTCACTAAATAAATAGGTAATGATGAAAGCGAAGGGGACCATCGCATGATTTCCAGCATACCTTTAGCCAAGTACCTTCTATGTTCTTTGTATAGGATGTCTTGTTTATCCCTCATGATGCTCTGTGAGCAGATCCCATTATTAATCCCATTCTATAGATGAACAAATCGAGGCTTTGGGAGGTTACATAATTTGGTGGAGGCTACAGAGTAAGTGATGCGATCGGGATTTCAGCTCATGTCTTCTGGACTTCATTACCCCCACCTCATGTGGCTGGGGCATTGGAGAGCCTGGGTTAGGGGCTGCAGCCGCTGCTGGGTGCTTATCTTTTCCCTCAATAATCACTTAAAAGTTCCTGCTCTGTGCCAGGCCCAACACCAGGTCTTGAAGATACACTGACGAATAAAACCCAGTCCCAAGCCTCAAGGGGCATAGGAGTCCCAGGGGTGAGGTCAGACAGGCAGGGTTTTAGATATAGAACCATGCAGTTAACCTGTAACATGTCATTTCGTCTGTCTCTCCCCTCCCTTATCTGTGAAATGGGCCTCAGAGCCTGCAGCTAATGAGCTAATGGCTGGGACCTGGGACGGCTCTGGGAAGCGTGTTAAGTGCTCTACATCTCTGGGCCCATTAAAGCCATTATCTGCTGGCTGGGTGTCACTAGGCAAGTGGACTCCAAAGTGGACCACAGACAGGCACCTCACCTCCAGGAGCTGTGTGGAGAAGGCCACCCTCCCCTTTTAAAGTGGCTCTCACCTTGGGGCATGCCTCCCGGATGTGTCTCAGGTAAACCACCCCCTGCCCCAGGCCCCTGTGAGCCATTGAGGGAGGGTGTCATGTCACTGCTCAGGCCACCATCCCGGCATTTCGCTAATGCCCTCTAATGGGCCCATTTAGCAGCCCTGTCTGGCTGTTATCACAGCAGCTAATTGCTACTCCTCCTCCGGCCCTACTCAGGCCTCTGCAATCAGCCAGCATTAACTGCCACAACGACTCTGCGATTCTACCCAGCCCAGCTCCCAGGCTCAGCCAATGACAAGCTTCTCCAAGCCTCCCCTCTTCCCCTGGCCCCAAATTCTTGTTATTATTTCCAGGGGCTCCTGAAGCACCCTACACTGAGCAATTTCAAGGAACAGGAAGGAAAGCAAAAGCGGGGGCAGAAGCAATAGGCACAAGGCATCTTGGCAGGCAGGGGTGCAGGGGGGCACCTCAGTGGCTCTGCACAGGCGTGAAGGTCAGACCCTGTCCAACTGCAAGGTCTCCCCAGCATAGACTCCGGGATAAAGGTTTGAATGCAAATTGTTTGTTTAGGATACGACCCCAGGAAGCACCATCTGAAAGGATAAAGGGGAGACAGGAAGGAGTGGGAGAGTACCATGAAAAAGTGGGTGAAGGAGCTGCCCCACAGGGTCCCTCTGAGGGATGGTGTGGAATGGTCCTGGAGTTTTCTCACAGGAGAGGGAGGGAGCCTGTATGTTTATCCCAGGGCCACTCTTGAGGTGTCTGCTCTGGGCACGGGTGAGGCAGAACCCTGCAAACAGCACTGTGGGACCTGACTGCCAGGACCTCTGGGGCAGGCATGGGCAGTTCTGCTGCAGGCTCTCCAAGCAAATGTCCACAGGCTGACTTGGCCCACCTTCTAGGGTGGTCTCTGGGCTTATTCACAACAGTGAATTAGGGGTACCAGCCCTGGTCAATGGCTGCAACAAAATAATCCTAGCACTCAAATCCAGGGAGATATTGGTACCACCAAGCACTGGGTTTGTATCATCCCTGGTCTTCCTTCTGGCTGACCTCTCTGCTGGACATGTCTTCCTCTGGGAAATCCATGGCAGCCCTGGACTCAGTTTCACTCTGCATCCTCACAGGGCCAGTAAGAACACTCAGTGGACCCTCTGGAGTCAGAGGAACTGAGGCTCCATCTGACAGGGGAGGAGGAAGCACACAAACTGTGCCCCACCCAGGTTAGGACAATCCCAAGAGCCAACCTGTATGAATGAACGTATGTTGAATGAGAGTGTGAAAGAGGCAGCCAATCTAGTATTTAAGAACACAAGCTCTAGAACCAGACAGACAGGGTATCCCACTGGACAGATCCTGGCCCCCTCCCTTACCAACTTGGACAAGTTGACCTCTCAGAGTCTCAGAGTCTCCATTGCCTCATAGAAGATGGGCCAGATAAGGTTCTTTAGGGGTGCTTGTGAGGATTAAGTGAGGTGACCCAGGTCCTCTGGTATCATGTCAGCACACAATAGGGCCTGGTTAATGGCAAATATGATAAGCATCACTTTCTTGGCCCAGGCCACCTGCATGGCCAGCCAGGGAAACACTGCCGCTGGCCCTTGGCCTCCCATCTCATCTCAGCCTCGCGGACTCCTTTCCTCCCAGCAGCTGGGTGGGTCAAGCATGTGGCCTCACCGTGAGGACAGCAGAACTGTCCTGGATGCCTCACACAGAGGGGCAGTGGGGGTCCTGGGGAGGGTAGGCAGAGCAAGGAGAGGCTCTCCCTGCCACCACAGGCAGGTTGCTTATGTTCACAAGAGCACGTGATGCAGCACAGGGAATGAAGGCAGGGCATCTTCCTATGTTGGGCTGATGTGTCTGATAGTGACAGTCCTGGGGCTGGTGCTGATGCATCCTGACAGCCCTTTCACTGCTGGGAGCCTGGGAGCAAGGGTGTTGAGCATGTGAGAGCTCCCACAACACCCCACCCCTCAACTCCCACTTCAGGGAGGAAGTTGGCTTTAGTATTGGCTGGGAGGGGACCCTCTGGGATAAACCAGGATCTGCTGCTCCCTCACACTCTCCACCTCCATTTACCGGGGATGGCTGCTATGCCAGGCTGGCCCGCAGGCTCAGGACTGGCATCAGAGCAAGACTGAGAAGCAGTGTGATCGTTTGCGCCATCCCCCAACCCCCAACCTGATGCAGGCCCAGAGGAAGAAGAGATTAGCCTGGGTCATCCGGTAAGGTCATGGCTAGCCCAGGCTTTCAGACCACCAGACCAGGGAGATGGGTAATATCCAGGGGCAGCCTGGGTGTCCCAGGCCAGCTCTACCCCCAAGGATCTCCTAAACCCATCTGCTTTCCACTGCTCCATGTGCTGGTAACATCATACCAGGATTGCCCAACTTGAAGAATCCATGGGGCAGGGGCAGGCTCCAACCAGCCCAGGTCCTGTGGTCCCAAAGCTCCTAACATTTCCCTGCTCCAGCCAGACCTTCCTAACACCTTCTCCTCACTGACAGCCAAGGCAGAGGTCTGGCCCTAGAGCCACACCTTCAGGGCTTAATGGACGAAATCTGACAAGGGCCCCAGGGAAGCCACCATCCAGGTGCCTGGGCAGGTCATGTGGCCACAAGAGCCCACCCTGCTCCCAGCCCTGGCCTGAGCAGAACTGGCCTCCTTCACATGCCCTGGCCCCTCCTCTAGCACTGCCCACTTCCTCACATCCCTCTGAAGCAGATCTTGTCTCTTTATGCATCAATTATTAATTTGCTCCAGCTACATTAAGCCTGGGTCAGTCTCTTGGTTTCTTTGTCATTTTTCCTGGGGTGGAGGTGAGTGGGGGAAGCAGTGGATGGGATTGAAGAAGCTAGATCAGACAGTCTGAGAGGAGTCAGGACTCCTTCTGCCCATCAGACATCTCAAGTGCGTGAAGCCTGACCTAGAGGCCCTTTAAAATCATCAGATCTAACACGTGGGGAAATTGAGCTCCAGGGATGGGAAGGTACCTGCCAAAGGCACAGGTTGGTCAGCTGATCACAGAATACTTACTCATCACTCTGCTATGTGGCTCTGGCTCTCTCTTTTCTGCTTGGCATCTTCTGTCCTGCTCCTCTAACAGATCTATATGTGCCCTACGAGTCACATGAGGTCAAGAGGAATTTCTAAAGTCACAAGCAAATGATGTACAAAGCAGGCATTGCACTCTGATGCCCAAGAAACAGTCCATCCAGCAGACCAATGTTTCCCAGTCCTAGTCATATAAACATGTTTTGGCAGGTCCTTCCCCCCAAACACCCCTGTGAATAAGTAAAGAAATACTTTAAACCATATACTCCTCTCACAGAGCCACAACAGGCATCAGGGTGTATAAAGGTTCTGAGAAGTTCTACAGTGGAGAAATCTGTGCAGCTCCGACTGACCTAGGGTGCCCCAAATTATTTGATGCCAGAATGGTCTAGACTCACTGTGTCCTGCAGAGCCCAGGCCTCACTGGGTTTTGGGGGAACCTGTGAAGGGGCAAAGCAATATCCTCACCTCCCTCCCTACACACACACACACACACACACACACACACACACACACACATCTGGTAAGTGGGAAGGTAAAGCAGATACCTGGATAATGATTCCCAAGGGGACAGAAACTAGAATGGAATCGTGGGTTCCCTGGTGATAGCCTCCCTGGCTGTGGAGCTTGAGTTCATCACTCAGCTCAACAGGTAAGGTGATGGGGTGGAAAGTTCTGGGATTCCTAGACCTCACAAAACTGGTTGCAAATCCATTTGTTTTACCAACCATAATAATCTCAAGAAACACAGATTTCCCCTGCTGTCAGAAAGTAGAGCGTTCCTATGAAACATTCCATAAGGTGAACTGGCTAGAAGCAAAGAAGCAATTACCTTAGGACACCTCTTGCTAATGGATGCACAAAATAAATGGAGATAAAGCACAGATGCTCATGGACACAGTTCAGAGCTCTGGGGCTTGATGTTGAGATACAGAGTGTGGTTCCCAGAAAGGAGCTTGATGGGGCCACTCTCTGCTCTTGGTGCACTACCTCCATAACAGCATCAGTAAAAGTGAACACTATTTTAGTCCACATTTTTTTTTTTTTTCCAAAAAAAGCAAAAACCCTCTTTGGACTTCTTTCAGTTAAAGAAAACAGGTACTAATGTAGGTCTTCTGTAAAAGTGAAGTGGTGTAAAGCAAACTTTTGAAGAGAAGGGGATATCTATAGTTAGCATGAATTGAATTTTTCTATATGCCCCTCCCATTGTCTTGCATTATCCTGTTGTTTTGTTTGCTTTTCCAGTTGTGGAAAACTGAGACTCAGCAAGGCCTAGTCACTTGCCCAACGTCACATGTATCACTGGAACTTCAATAGCCTGGCTCCAAAGTCCACACTGTTAACCATTACAGTGTGTTTGCTGCCTCTAGGAACAAATAATACATCTCTCTGGGCCTCGACATGGAACAACAGACTGATTCCAAATAGGAAAATGAGTACGTCAAGGCTGTATATTGTCACCCTGCTTATTTAACTTATATGGGCAGAGTACATTATAAGAAACGCTGGGCTGGATGAAGCACAAGCTGGAATCAAGATTGCCGAGAGAAATACCAATAATCTCAGATATGCAGATGACACCACCCTGATGGCAGAAAGTGAAGAAGAACTAGATCCTCTTGATGAAAGTGAAAGAGGAGAGTGAAAAATCTGGCTTAAACCTCAACATTCTGAAAACTTAGATCATGGCATCTGGTCCCATCAGTTCAGTTCAGTTCAGTTCACTAGCTCAGTCGTGTACGACTCTTTGTGACCCAATGAACCGCAGCACGCCAAGCCTCCCTGTCCATCACCAACTCTCAGAGTCCACCCAAACCCACGTCCATTGAGTCAGTGATGCCATCCAACCATCTCATCCTCTGTCATCACCTTCTCTTCCTGCCCTCAATCCCTCCCAGCATCAGGGTCTTTTCCAATGAGTCAGCTCTTTGCATCAGGTGGCCAAAGTATTGGAGTTTCAGTTTCAACATCATTCCTTCCAAAGAAATCCCAGGGCTGATCTCCTTCAGAATGGACTGGTTGGATCTCCTTGCAGTCCAAGGGACTCTCAAGAGTCTTCTCCAACACCACAGTTCAAAAGCATCAGTTCTTCAGTGCTCCGCTTTCTTTATAGTCCAACTCTCACATCCATACACGACCACTGGAAAAACCATAGCCTTGACTAGATGGACCTTTGTTGGCAAAATAATGTCTCTGCTTTTTAATGTGCTGTCTAGGTTGGTCACAACTTTCCTTCCAAGGAGTAAGCATCTTTTAATTTCATGGCTGCAGTCACCATCTGCAGTGATTTTGGAGCCCCAAAAATAAAGTCTGACACTGTTTTCACTGTTTCCCCATCTATTTGCCATGAAGTGATAGGAGCAGATGCCATGATCTCAGTTTTCTGAATGTTAAGCTTTAAGCCAACTTTTTCACTCTCATCTTTCACTTTCATCAAGAGGCTCTTAGTTCTTCTTCACTTTCTGCCATAAGGGTGGTGTCATCTGCATATCTGAGGTTATTGAGATTTCTCCCGGCAATCTTGATTCCAGCTTGTGCTTCATCCAACCCAGCATTTCTCATGATGTACTCTGCATATAAGTTAAATAAGCAGGGTGACAATATACAGCCTTGATGTACTCCTTTTCCTATTTGGAACCAATCTGTTGTTCCATGTCCAGTTCTAACTGTTGCTTCCTGACCTGCATACAGGTTTCTCAAGAGGCAGGTCAGGTGGTCTAGTATTCCCATCTCTTGAAGAATTTTCCACAGTTTATTGTGATCCACACAGTCAAAGGCTTTGGCATAGTCAATAAAGCAGAACAGATGTTTTTCTGGAACTCTCTTGCTTTTTCCATGATCCAGCAGATGTTGGCAAACTGATCTCTGGTTCCTCTGTCTTTTCTAAAACCAGCTTGAACATCTGGAAGTTCATGGTTGACGTATTGCTGAAGCCTGGCTTGGAGAATTTTGAGCATTACTTTACTAGCGTGTGAGATGAGTGCAATTGTGCGGTAGCTTGAGCAATCTTTGGCATTGCCTTTCTTTGGGATTGGAATGAAAACTGACCTTTTCCAGTCCTGTGGCCACTGCTGAGTTTTCCAAATTTGCTGGCATATTGAGTGCAGCACTTTCACAGCATCATCTTTTAGGATTTGAAGTAGCTCAACTGGAATTCTATCACTTCCACTAGCTTTGTTCATAGTGATGCTTTCTAAGGCCCACTTGACTTCACATTCCAGGATGTCTGGCTGTAGGTGAGTGATCACACCATCATGATTATCTTGGTCATGAAGATCTTTTTTGTACAGTTCTTCTGTGTATTCTTGCCACCTCTTCTTAATATCTTCTGCCTCTGTTAGGTCCATACCATTTCTGTCCTTTATCACGCCCATCTTTGCATGAAATTGTTCCCTTGGTATCTGTAATTTTCTTGAAGAGATCTATAGTCTTTCCCATTCTACTGTTTTTCTCTATTCATGGCAAATAGATGAGGAAACAGTGGAAACAGTGGCAGACTTTATTTTTTTTGGCTCCAAAATCACTGCAGATGATGACTGCAGCCCTGAAATTAAAAGACACTTACTCCATGGAAGAAATGTCATGACCAACTTAGACAGCATAATAAAAAGCAGAGACGTTACTTTGCCAGCAAAGGTCCATCTAGTTAAGGTTATGGTTTTTCCAGTAGTTATATATGGATGTGAGAGTTGGACTATAAAGAAAGCGGAGTGCTGAAGAATTGATGCTTTTGAGCTGTGGTGTTGGGGAAGACTCCTGGGAGTCCCTTGGACTGCAAGGAGATCCAACCAGTCCATCCTAAAGGAAATCTGGCCTGAATATTCATTGGAAGGACTGATGCTGAAGTTCCAATACTTTGGCCATCTGATGAGAAGAACTGACCCATTTGAAAAGACCCTGATGCTAGGAAAGATTGAAGGCAGGAAGAGAAGAGGGCAACAGAGGATGAGATGGATGGATGGCATCACTGACTCAATGGACATGAGTTTGAGTAAAGTTGGTGATGGACAGGGAAGCCTGGCATGCTGCGGTCCACGGGGTCGCAAAGAGTTGGATGCAACTGAGCTACTGAACTGAACTGGGCCTCAACTTCCACAGCTGTCAAATGGGGAATGCAAATGCTTCTTTCTCAGTCCTGTTAGGAAGAGAGTACTCCCAGACAGTGCCTGGTACTAGTAGGGAACCAACAAATGGTAAATTTCTCTTATCCTTCTTTTGCATCTTGGCCTTAAAACTGTGATGAATTCTTTACCCCTGTTTTCTCCAACAAAATGGACCGAGCTTCCTAGGGTTCTACTGTCAGGGCCACTGAGGTATGTGAAAGGAAAGGCCAGGGAGAGGGTGTCAATGTATTCCCAGGTCTGCAGGCTGACCCACCCTCTGCAGCTGAGGTGAGCCCTAGCTCGAAAACACATTTTTAAGGTCCCTTTCTCCTCCCCATGTATGAAACCAAGTTTTGAAATGAGAGGGGTCTGGTGTAAATAAATATCATTAAAATCCACAGCACGTAATGGTTTATAAATTGTGACGCATAATTCAACCGGTGCCTGGGTTGCTGGCTCTCTCTGCGCCATCACTTCTCCAGTCCTGCAGCCTGCATGAGTCCCTGGTGAAGCAATAAATTGAGAATAAGGGATGCCGTGCTAACTCAATTTCACTTGTCGGCTTTAAGCTTTCATGCTGTGTGTTAAGTCTGCACAAATATCACAAAGCATATATGTGTGTGTGTGTGTATGCACATATATTCATACATATATTTGTATATATAAATTACCCTGCTGTTATGCAATTCCCTCAGGACAGAAAAACCTTTTCTGGCAAGTCTTGTTTTTCTAGCCTTATTGAGGCTTTGGCAGGTTAAGTCTTCTTTCTTCACTCCCCAACAGCCCTTTCCTCTAATTTAGGATCTTCCTGTGGCTTAGACCAAGAGTCTTTCTGGGGAGGAAGATCTCATGGGTCATCTGGCCCCACCCTTTGCTTCTAGGCACCAAAATTTAATTGACTCTGAAACAGAAATGAAGACCTTGCTGAGCCAGGCCTGGGGAGTGGCTGTAGAGTAGCTTAGAAGCCCCGCAAGCCTGTGTCTTGGGGAAATCTGAGACCCAAGCCTGTACTGGTGTGACTTGGGCCCTTGTGAGTGGGCCCTTGTGCAGATTCTGAGAGCAGGTCAGCAGCTCCTGAATCAGGTATTTTGGCTTTCCTTTTGCATTTAGTTATAAAACCAGTAATTCTCAAGTTGTTTGACCCAGTGAACTGTGTGTATATATGCAGCTTTGGGGAAGTGAGTGGTAAGGACCCTATATTTTTTTTTCACTCACCAGCTTTGTGACCTTAGGAAAGTGTTTTAACCTCTTTGAGCCTCCTTCTTGTATAAAAGAGAGGGTGGTTGTGTGGGTTCACTGTGGGGGTGCCAAGCATAATGCCCCACTCTCAGAGAGGGAGAGAGTCAGTGCCATGGGCTCTAGCATCCAGAGGCAAGGACAGCTGCCTGGGGGAGGGAGGCATGAGTCCCAACCTGGCCCATCAATCCTGCCGACATGAGGAACAGCATTGCCTGGGCGGTGGGGAGGGAACAAGTCTGCGTTCATTCTGGGTAATGAAAAGTGTCATCAGTAAATGAAGAATCTCCTAATTACCCAGACATCCCTGGGAGGATTTGTGAGGCCGCAGGCTGTAACTGAGGTCCTGGCATTGAGGGGCAGGAAGGAAGAGTGTGGCAGGCTGGGTTTGTGGATGGGGGACCTATGTGGAACAGGCTCTGACCTCTGGAGACAGAGGCCCAGCCCCCGTGAAAGAGCCATAAACCAGTGGTCCAGATCTGGAGCTGCGTGCCTGGAGTGCTCCCTCTGAAAAATGGGGAAAGTCCTCTATAAACAATATGGCCCTAAACATCACCTTTTTCTTTCTCATACCAGTTTCCCTACCTGTGAGTGCCCATTATGATGATGACTACCTGGTCGATTGGGAGGGCTGGGGACCATGGTCCAAATACTCACCAGACAGCCAAGGGCTTACACCCTTGGGACAGGTGAGTGGCAGCTGTCCCAGAGAACCCACCTGAGTGACTCAACTCAAACTCAATATATTAACTCTGCAGGTTCCAGGGGGACTTTGTTTTTCCCAGGAGGACTTTGGAATCGTCAGGATCAAAACTGAAATCCCCTCTGAACCCCTTGAGTCTCTGCAGAGACAAGCTGGGGCCACCAAAGTCCTGTTTTCTGACTGTGGTTGTTGATTAGTGTGTCCCCAAAGGGCTTCCGTGGGGAGTGGGGAAGAGAGGGACCCTGGAATGCCATCTGTGTGAGGGTTCACTTGAAGATGCTTAGCTGTGTGGCCATTTTAAAACATTATTATCAAATGATATTTTCCATGAAGATCACTGTTATCACTGTCCCTGTTTGCCAGGTGAGAAGACTGAAGCACAGAGAGGTCGCTGACTCACCCAAGGTCACACAGCAGTGCCCATGTCCCTGACTCTCCTTCTGAACCCTCTGGCCTAGTCTTCTAGATCTACCATCAGTGTCTTCTCTCTCCTCTCCTATGTATGTCAGAGTAAATGTGGCTCACTGATGCGCCCCTCTCCCATTTTATGGCCAGGGAAACTGAAGCACAGAGCAGACTCTCTCAGGTGAACGCTGGGCTGAGGTGGGACATAAGCCTCTGCAGTCATCCCTCCTCTGTGCACCTACATCCACTGGTCTTCCATCCAGTTCCCCGCCCTGCTTCCCCAGCTTCATCTCTCTGCCCGGGTACGGTGGTCAAGAAGACCCAGTGCAGAGAAAGAGCGATGACAAACGACTGCCCAGAAGAGATAATCCACTATTAAAACACGCCTGCTATTCTAATTATAAAGGAGACCAAATTGGGTTTAAATTGGAATTAATTGGATGCTCCCTTATCCATGCCATCTATCTTGCACTCACCAGCCCTTCTGGATGGGTGGGATGGAAGAAAGCAGAATCTCATCTTCTCCGCCACTGAACACACATCTCTGAAGGCGACCTGCACCCAGCCCCCAGCCCCCAGCCCCTAATCCCTTTAAACGTTTCAAGGAGCACAGACAATGGGAGCTGGGGTGCCTGGAGCCCTCCTCTGCCTACCTCGCCAGAGGGGGATGAAAGGGGATTAGGTGACTCTGGGAATCGGTGGGAGGGGGATCACACCCCAAAGGACCAAGACTGAAGGAGGCAGGCAGGTCATGCCAGCCCTGAAATGCATGCTGGAGTGTTGTAGTGGGCTGGGAGATAACAGATCTGTACACAAAGCAAGGCCAGCTAGGGAGAAAGCTGGGGAGTGGGGCTTGGCTGAAGGGTCCTCAGATTGGATGGACTTGATGGGGAGGAAAATGAAGCCATCTAGCAGGCAAAATATGGTTCCAAGGCCAACTCCCCTGAGTCTACAACAAATTGTTAGCTCCTTGTAAGGGAAAGGTGAAACCTGCCCCACCCAGAAACCACTGTTACCCTGTGATTGTTAGGCAGTCCCTTGTCCCTGTATTATTGCAGAAATCTCTTCTTCAGCTTGGCTGGGCATTCAAGGTTTTTGCCTTATACCATTGGTTAGTCAAAGCACTTGCTACTCTCCTAGGGTCTCACACTGGTGACCCACAGGCCACACTTCATTTGGCTTGCTTTCGTTTTGTTTTTGTCTTTGTCTTGAAAGCCCTTGGCTGTTTTTGGTACTCTTTTCATTTTGTCCATCCCCACTTTTCCTAATTTAATCTTGAACCTGGCCTGCTTCATTCATTTACATTACCTACCTGGCTCTAACCGTCATATGAGTTTGCGGTCCCTCACACGCTCATGTGCTGTAGCTGATCTGGCCTTTCCACTGCCCCTTGACCTCATCTCAGCCTCCTCGCACCTTTGCTATACTACACCTCCCCCACAACACACTCCTCCAAATCCCACTAGTCCTTTAAGGCCTATTTCTAGGAGGCCATCATCTCTGGCCTTGGGCCCTCAGTGTCTGTTCTTCTCATGCCCTGACAACAATGTTCTTGAGGTACTCCTCCTGGGCTCCCTTTGAGTCACTCCCTTCCTGGAGTTATCTTATTTCCTTGGGTTTGTAAAACATGTCCTGGGAAGGACTTACTTGGGATCCCAACTAAAAAAGCAAGTTGCTGGAATGGGAACACAGAAAAAGCTGAGCGATTGCCTGGCATCCAGTTACTAGAGGTTGAAGGGGCTTTCTGTGTGCAGAACCATGGACAGAGCACTGAGAGCAAGATGGAAAGGGAGCCACCCCAGGATGATCTCATGTTCTCTGGGCAGCAAACTTCTGCTGTGAGCTTTACCCTCTGGCCTGCTTATACCTTTCCTATCTTAGCACTCACCTGTTTCAGTATTCCACACTGCTGGCCAGCCCACTTCCTGGTCAATGTGACCCTCAAGACACACACACACACACACACACACACACACAGATGCATTCATGTGTGCAGAGACCACCAAACACAGATATACGGACCACTGTACCACTTTCCATCACCTAGAATTCTGCCGTCTCCACAAATACCCCACGTCTAGAATTCTGTTCCCAATACACGTACCCAGAATGCACCCCTCTATCCACACCTAAAATTCTGATTGTGTAACTAGGACATTCCATTCTCCCTTATGTACCAAGAAATTTGTCCCCACCTCACTATCCAATGCTTTGGAAAGGCTCCCCTTTCCTTACTCACAGAGTGATGCACCCCTGTAACATCTCCCTCTCCCTTCATTATACCCACATATGGCCCCTACACCCAGCCAAATTTCCCATCTCAAATCCCAAAACCATACCATGGGAGGAATACTACCCTCCCACACAGACATGCAATATGAGGCTGGAGAATTCTGAGCCATATTGCCTGCCTTCCACCCTTAGCAGTGGCTTGTCCTTTCTCTGTCCTAGGACAAAAATGTTTAAAGGCTTATAGTTTTCTAGTCTGAGTGAATGAAACACATGTGCAGGGAGTTACCATGATTCACTTCCAACATAGGGGGTGCTGCATTTTCTTTTCCTTTGTGTTCAAGGTAAATATTTTCTTAGCTTTCTAATTCTGAGCTTGGTTGATGGAACATTTTAGGCAGGCTGAGATTTGGCCAGATGCTCAGAGATCTTAGCTCCTGTATGCCAGGAAGAGAGGTTGGGGGACCAGAGTATTGACTTGGGAAAGAGTGTTTTTAGCTTCTAGGTCTTATAAACCATATGGGTATCTTGCCCTCTCTAGCCACAGACTCCTATATTAAAGCATCACTCTTGAACAAAGTAATCTGTGAGACAGTAAAAGGGACTAGAACTCTCTCACTCAGAGAGAGAAACCAAAGTGGCTTGGGAGGTGATACAAACACAGACTTCAGGTTTCTGAAAGTCAGGAGATGAAAGGTGAGTGACAGCTGCTATGTGGTTTTGAGACATGAATTAAGTGAATTAATGTGAAAGGGAGAGAGGGCAGGAGAAGTTTCCAACATGGTTGGTGGTAGAAATGGGAGAAGCTAACATCTGAGGGAGCTTCAATTGATAAGGCAGACAAAAACTGCCACCAATCAACTATGTATCCAGAAATTCTCATTGAACACTTATCACTTGTTGGGCTTGATGTGAAGAGCCTGGGACAGAAAGATGAGGCTGCTAAAATCCTGTCCCTGAGATTGGAGGATTGAGAAGCTGGGTGGTACGGGGTTGTGGACTTGTGGGAACTCAAAGATGCACAGGGGTCAGTAAGGCTCCAGGGAGGCCATTTGAACTGGGCTTGGAAGACTGTGGGGGCCTTGTCAGACAGCTGAAGGAAGGTAGTGAAGGTGGGAGGTACTGTGTACATGAAAGTACGAAGGAACATGGTGATTTTTGAGAGACCAGGCTAAGTTGTTTGGATTTGACCCTTGAATACAATGAGGAACCCTCCAACTGATGGTATGAAGGGTTGATTAGCAGGTGTAATGTGGAGGAAGGAGACCCAAGAGAAACTATGATTCAGAAATGAGGGTCTGATCAAAGGCCACAGTGGTAGAAAGAAGGGCATGAACACACTTCTGAACTAGCCTCGGTGCCTCCCAGACTGTGGAGGTGAAAGTAATGGAGGAGCTAAAGATGACTCAGATGTCTTTAGCTCAGGTAACCAATGGATGGGATATACTTAGCATTTTTCTCAATAAAATGAATGAAATTGGCCAGGCTTAATACTGGCCAAGTATACACTACCTCCCACATTCAAGTCTCAGCATCTCTCCCAAACACACATTGGTAAAGAGGGTACAGTTGGGGCAGAGTCTCAACCCTCTTCTAACTTCCCAGAAAGAAAACGAATCTATGGTTACCAAAGGGGAAGGGTGGGAAAGAGATAAATTAGGAGTTTGGGATTAACATATACACACTACTATTTATAAAACAGATAACCAACAAGGACCTACTGTATAACACAGGGAACTATACTCAATATTTTATAATTACTTATAAGGAAAAAGAATCTGAAAAAAATAGATATACTTACATGTATAACTGAATCACTTTACAGTACACCTGAAACTAATATATAATATTGTAAATCAACTCTGTGTGTGTGTGCGTGTGTGAGTGTGTGTGTGTGTGCATGTGCATGCTCAGTCACTCAGTCATGTCTGACTCTGTGACCTCATGGACTGTAGCCCACCAGGGTCCTCTGTCTATGGGATTTTCCAGGCAATAATACTGGAGAGGGTTGCCATTTCCAACTCCTGGGGATCTTTCCAACCCAGGAACTGAAAAAAAAAACACACACATTTTAATCTTTGGAAACAAGATAGAATTGCCAAAAGTATATACACTGGGAAGTAAGAAGCATGATTCTTTTTCTGCTACAACATTAAAAAACCTTTTCATTAAAATTATCACATAATAAAAAGTATGAATCTTGGGAAAGTTTGGATAAGAATGAAAGAATAGGACTTCCCTGGTGGTCCAGTGGTTAGGAATCCACCTGCCAATGCAGGAGAAACAGGTGTGATTCCTGGTCTGGGAAGAGTCCATGTGCCTTGGGGGAGCAAAGCCCATGTGCTACAACTGCTGAGTTCACTTGCCACAACTACTGAAGCCTGCCTGCCCTAGAGACCATGCTCCGCAACAAGAGAAGCCACCCCAGTGAGAAGCCCACATACCGCAACTAAAAGTAGTTCCTGCTCAGCACAACTAGAGAAAGCCCTCAAGCAGCAATGAAGCCCCTGCTGCTAAGTCGCTTCAGTCGTGTCCTACTCTGTGCGACCCCACAGACGGCAGCCCACCAGGCTCCCCCGTCCCTGGGATTCTCCAGGCAAGAATACTGGAGTGGGTTGCCATTTCCTTCTCCAATGCATGAAAGTGAAAAGGGAAAGTGAAGTCACTCAGTCGTGTCCGACTCTTAGCGACCCCATGGACTGCAGCCCACCAGGCTCCTCCGCCCACAGGATTTTCCAGGCAAGAGTACTGGAGTGGGCTGCCATTGCCTTCTCCAATGAAGCCCCAGTGCAGCCCATAAATAAATAATTGTTTTTTAAAAAAGAATGAAAGAGTAAGAAAAACCACCTCACCTCTGCGCCTAAGGAGGCTTCAGCACCACGGACAGCAACACATCCAGGATGGTGCCTAAAAATGTAGTCATGAAGCACAGTGGGGCTTGAAGATATCTGTGAACCACCTACAATTTGTACACAGATGTAACAGATTGAGTCATTAGGAATTCTATATTGTAGGTGCTTTAATATTATTCTATCTATCCTCTATAACCTTGAAAGCAGAAATCTTGCCCACCCCACCCCCATCACTGTATTTTTGTACCAGCCCCAAGTAAAGAAAAACAAGCCCCATAGAGGGTCTAGGTTTTGAGTGTGACTGTGGGACTACCAGATCTTTTCATAAGAATAAGGGAATGGTAAGGAAAAACATATGTTTGAACAGAGAAGAGCAGAACAGCCTGGCACCTGAATGTTACTGAGCCTCTGTAGCTTGTGAAAAGAACAGCATTTCAAGCTTCTTGGGAAGGGAGGATGTGTGGACCTGAGCCTATTCCCAGGAAGTAGGACTTCCAATGGGCTGGCTGTTTGGGTGGCTGTGAGGACTGGTCACTGAACAGTAAGGTGAAGGTCACTATGAACTGGCAGGGAATGGGTGGAGCCTCTATCAGAGGAATGGATTGTAACTCAATCCAAAACTAAACAAGGAGGAATCGAGGGGAGACGTGACTCCCTACACCCAGCAAGCATCATGACCTGTCCAGGACTCTAAGCCTGGGACATTTGTTCAGACCAAGGCTTAGGAGAAACCTAGAGAGTTACTGATACTGCTTGGTAGGTGCTGAAGCTGAGTTTACTTTGTTCAGAAAGAAACGTGTACTATGTATATTTTGAGCATTGTGGAATAACTATGTTATAATTTATTCATTCATTAATTTACTCAACAAATATTGAGTTGAGTAAATGATGTTGTGGCATGCACTGGGTGTGGCCATGAGGATAACTAGGGAGTAAAATTTCACAGTCTCTATGCTCTTGGATATCATCTAATGAGGGACATTGACATTAGTCAAATAGTAACAGTAATAGAAGGAAATTTGCAAGCATAACAAACATTTCTGAGAAGGAAAGTTACCCAAAAGTATGCTAGAAGATTGCACAATGGGGGAGGAGTGTGCTGGCTGGTCTGTAGGTAAGGGAGGTCTCTGAAGAAGTGACACTTGAGCTGAGAGGTGAGGAATAAGCTGTCAGTCACGGAAAGGGTTTTGTCACTAGCACAAGAACACTGATGAGCTATTGAAAGGTTTTGAGGGGAGTGGGAGAAGGGCCCGGCATCATGATTGAATTTTCATTCTGGAAAATTCAGTATTTTTGCCTGTGAAATGAAGTGAAAGTCGCTCAGTCATGTCCGATTCTTTGCAACCCCATGGACTGTATCAGATCAGATCAGTTGCTCAGTCATGTCTGACTCTTTGCGACCCCATGAATCACTGCACGCCGGGCCTCCCTGTCCATCACCAACTCCCAGAGTTCACTCAGACTCATGTCCATCGAGTCAGTGATGCCATCCAGCCATCTCATCCTCTGTCGTCCCCTTCTCTTCCTGCCCCCAATCCCTCCCAGCATCAGAGTCTTTTCCAATGAGTCAACTCTTCGCATGAGGTGGCCAAAGTACTGGAGTTTCAGCTTTAACATCATTCCTTCCAAAGAAATCCCAGGGCTGATCTCCTTCAGAATGGACTGGTTGGATCTCCTTGCAGTCCAAGGGACTCTCAAGAGTCTTCTCCAACACCACAGTTCAAAAGCATCAATTCTTTGGTGCTCAGCCTTCTTCACAGTCCAACTCTCACATCCATACATGACCACTGGAAAAACCATAGCCTTGACTAGACAAACCTTTGTTGGCAAAGTAATGTCTCTGCTTTTCAATATGCTATCTAGGTTGGTGATAACTTTCCTTCCAAGGAGTAAGCGTCTTTTAATTTCATGGCTGCAGTCACCATCTGCAGTGATTTTGGAGCCCAGAAAAATAAAGTCTGACCCTGTTTCCACTGTTTCCCCATCTATTTCCCATGAAGTGATGGGACCAGATGCCATGATCTTCATTTTCTGAATGTTGAGCTTTAAGCCAACTTTTTCACTCTCCACTTTCACTTTCATCAAGAGGCTTTTGAGTTCCTCTTCACTTTCTGCCATAAGGGTGGTGTCATCTGCATATCTGAGGTTATTGAGATTTCTCCCAGCAATCTTGATTCCAGCTTGTGTTTCTTCCAGTCCAGCGTTTCTCATGATGTACTCTGCATATAAGTTAAATAAGCAGGGTGACAATATACAGCCTTGATGTACTCCTTTTCCTGTTTGGAACCAGTCTGTTGTCCCATGTCCAGTTCTAACTGTTGCTTCCTGACCTGCATACAAATTTCTCAAGAGGCAGAGCAGGTGGTCTGGTATTCCCATCTCTTGAAGAATTTTCCACAGTTTATTGTGATCCACACAGTCAAAGGCTTTGGCATAGTCAATAAAGCAGAAACAGATGTTTTTCTGGAACTCTCTTGCTTTTTCCATGATCCAGCAGATGTTGGCAAGTTGATCTCTGGTTCCTCTGCCTTTTATAAAACCAGCTTGAACATCTGGAAGTTCATGTTCACATATTGCTGAAGCCTGGCTTGGAGAATTTTGAGCATTACTTTACTAGCGTGTGAGATGAGTGCAATTGTGCAGTAGTTTGAGCATTCTTTGGCATTGCCTTTCTTTGGGATTGGAATGAAAACTGACCTTTTCCAGTCCTGCTGAGTTTTCCAAATTTGCTGGCATATTGAGTGCAGCACTTTCACAGCATCATCTTTCAGGATTTGAAGTAGCTCAACTGGAATTCCATCTCCTCCACTAGCTTTGTTCATAGTGATGCTTTCTAAGGCCCACTTGGCTTCACATTCCAGGATATCTGGCTCTAGGTCAGTGATCACACCATCGTGATTATCTGGGTCATGAAGATCTTTTTTGTAAGGTTCTTCTGTGTATTCTTGCCACCTCTTCTTAATATTTTCTGCTTCTGTTAGGTCCATACCATTTCTGTCCTTTATCGAGCCCATCTTTGCATGAAATGTTCCTTTGGTATCTCTAATTTTCTTGAAGAGATCTCTGGTCTTTCCCATTCTGTTGTTTTCCTCTATTTCTTTGCACTGATTGATGAAGAAGGCTTTCTTATCTCTTCTTGCTATTCTTTGGAACTCTGCATTCAGATGCTTATATCTTTCCTTTTCTCCTTTGCTTTTCGCTTGCTTCTTTTCACAGCTATTTGTAAGGCCTCCTCAGACAGCCTCCTCAGACCCCATTTGCCATGGGGATGGTCTTGGTCCCTGTCTCCTGTACAATGTCACGAACCTCATTGCATAGTTCATCAGGCACTCTATCTATCACATCTAGGCCCTTAAATCTATTTCTCACTTCCACTGTATAGTCCATGGAATTCTCCAGACCAGAATACTGGAGTGGGTAGGCTTTCCCTTCTCCAGGGGATCATCCTAACCCACAGATTGAACCCAGGTCTCCTGCATTGCAGGTGGATTCTTTACCAACTGAGCTATGGAGAAGGGAATGGCAACCCACTCCAGTATTCTTTCCTGAAGAATTTCATGGATAGAGGAGCCTGGCAGGGTTACAGTTCACAGGGTCACAAAGAGTCAGACAGAACTGAGCAGGTTTTTGCCTGGGTCCCACTCAAGTGCAGGACCTGAAGTAAGGACCCATGTGCAGGCAGTTTACTGAAACGTGATCCCAGATATCAAAGATGAAGGACCAGAGAGAGTGAAAGAGGGAAGGAGAAAAAGCTAATACAAGGGTGTATTACTGAGTTATTCTCACCCATATAAAACCAGAGCTGATCACACTGGGATCTTCTGAGGAGGACAAGGAATGCCTCTTGAAAATTTTCATATCATGGTTCATAGAGAGAACCATTTCTACATTGACTCCTATCTATCCATTGGCCCCAGGGGTGTTGACTTCCCTCTGCCATGCTTCCAGGCTGCACATACTCCCTGCCATGTAGATCTCTGCTGGTGTCCCACACTGCAGCATCAGAGAAGCCCTGTGTGGCACTGGAGGAGTGCAGAAGCAAAAATCACACATCGTATATTTGCGCTAAGATACTCAGTGGAAACCACGCTAGAAATGTTCACTGCAATCATGACTGGCATCAGAGAGAAGCTGAGAGGGCTGTTCAGTGGGTACATAGAGCTTCTGGTACTTTCCTTTAGCCACATGGTCTATTTCAGGTGAGGGATGAGGGTGAGTTGGACCATAGACACAGATGGTGGCAGTGCAAACAGAAGTGAGCTGGGGAGAAGTGAAGATGGAAGACTTGGGCTACAGTTTGGAGGTCGAGCCAACAGCACTGGCTGGTGGGCTGGCTATAGAAGGGCATGAGGAGAAAGTGGAAGCAGGAACAACTCATGCATTTTTAGCCTGAGCAACTGAGCAGATGGCAGAAGCTCTGCTTGTAGAGTCTTCAAATAAAGGCAAATGGGAAGGAGCGACCAGTGAACAAAGAGATGCATGGAAACCAAGAGAAGAAAGCTTCAAAGACACTGGCTACCTGTGGAGGAAGATGGTGTGACAGGCTGAATTATGCCCCCTGTCTCAAGATATCCGCACTTTAACTTCTAGAATCTGTGAATGTTACCTTATATGATAAAGGATGGGAGGCTTTCCGGATGTGATTAAATCAAGGATCTTGAGATGGAGTGATCATCTTGGATTATCTGGGTAGGCTCCAGGGAGATTTGACACAGACAGAAGAGAAGGCAACATGAGCAGAGAGACTGAGCTTGTAATGACATGCCATAAGCCAGGCAAGGCCAGTAGCCACCAGAAGCTAGAAGAGGCAAGGGAGAACCTCTCCCCTAGAGGCTCCAATGGGAATATGGTCCTGTTAACATCTTGATTTTGGTCCAGTGAAATTGATTTCAGACTTCTGACCTCCAGAACTGTGGGAGGATAAATCTCTGTCATTTTAAGCCACCAAGCTGGTAGTCATTTTTCACAGCAGCTACAGGAAACTCATACAGATTTGGATAGAAAAGTGATCACAGAATTTAGAAACATGGAAGTCATTGGGGATTGAATGCAGGGAATGAAGGAAAGGGAGGAATCAAGATACCTGAGTTTGGGGTTTAAATAAGCAAATAGATGATGGTGACACTTACTGAGATGCAGAACAGGTTTTGGGAAGCAGCATCAAAAATTCTCTTATAGCCAATTAGGTCTGAGAAGGATGTAAACATCACTGCAGTTAAGGACACTACAGCCAAGTGAACTACAATCCCAACTACTCCTGCAGGACCTTGCAAAAACCATGGGGACAATGCTTTCCAGTTTACACATGGAATGAGAAGTAGAAAAGATACTTTAGCTAGCCCTTATCCAGTGCATACTGAGTGAGCATGTATGTGCCCAGAGAATTCTTTGCTGTGCCAGAGTGAGTGCCAGTTCATGCCAGGGGTGTCCCCAGGCATTCCAGAAATAGTAGTTAGTGCCAGAGGGGTCATGATGAATGCAAAGCAAGTTAACTTGATGCTGCAGATGTAGAAATGCATGCCAGAAGAGAGATATATTGGCTGGGGAGATTAACAACATGTTCCAAAGGGGTAATATTAATACACCGAGGAAGGGATGAAAATGAATTCAGAGAGTGACTGCATATGCTAGGGGAGTCACATGGCACATGGTGGAACTGAAGGAGCCAAGGAATAAACATGTGGCAGGCCGTATGCTTTCGTGCTGCATTCATACAGCAGGAGTGAGGTCTCGGCTGCCAGTGCCAGGTAGGGGCAAGCCTGTACTCATGTTCCAAGAGCCCAGGGCTACTGAAATCCTGCCTTACACCTGAGTCCTCCTCCTTCACAGGGATTTGGCATTGAAAAGACCTCTCTTGTCTCTGGGACCATTGCCATGTACCAGAGAAGGACAGGTCCCAGTTCAGAGGGGGTCAACTGTCCCAAGAACCAACTATGGGGGATCCCAGGAGATTCAGGGCTTACTGATGCCCAAAGGTGTGAGGCCCCAGGAATGTGCATCCCAGAGCAGCCTCCCACAAACTATTATTTGTTTCCAACTTTTCCCCTTCACTTAGCACACCTGGGGTAGGGCTCCTTGATTGCTCTTATCCACCTTCAGGAACCAGTGAGGAGAGAAATGTGAAAGGGAGACCAGATGCCTGTAAAATCACCATCAGGCCGTAAGGATTTGCTGAGCACTGACTGTGGGTTTGGGCCTGAGCTGAGAGCTCAGGAGGATAGTGAGTGCCAGGAATAGAAACCAGTAAATCATATAGTAGGGAGATGGGGTGGGCAAGGGTGTGGCAGTGTACGCCAGCAGCCAACAGCTTCCCAGATGATTTCACTCTCACCTTTCCCTTTTCTCTGTATATTATGTATGCTGGGCAGGAATTCTCCTTACCTTCATTTTATAGATGGGGACACTAATGCACAGGAAGGGAAAGTGATCTGCTCAAGGTGAATGGATCTTGGTCTCTCTTCCCTGGCCCAGCACTCTTCTCTTTATAGCTTGCATCCCAGGAGAAAAATTAGACATGATCTCAACATTGTATTCTTGACATAATCTTGGTGTTTATGTTTTCTGACAAAACGTGGTCATGGCAGAAAGTTCCAACAAAATGTGGTCCACTGGAGAAGGGAATGGCAAACCACTTCAGTATTCTCGCCTTGAGAACCCCATGAACAGTATAAAAAGGCAAAAAGATATGACACTGAAACATGAACTCCCCAGGTTGGTAGGTGCCCAATATGTTACTGGAAAAGCACGTAGAAACAGATCCAGAAAGAATGAAGAGGCAAGCCAAAATGGAAACAACACTCAGTTGTGGACATGTCTGTCTGATTCTATAAAGAGCAATATTGCATAGGAACCTGGAATGTTAGGTCCATAAATTAAGGTAAATTGGAAGTAGTCAAACAGGAGATGACAAGAGTGAACGTCAACATTTTAGGAATCAGTGAACTAAAATGGACCAGAATGGGTGAATATAATTCAGCTGACCATTATATCTACTACTGTGGACAAGAATCCCTTAGAAGAAATGGAGTAGTGATCATGGTCAACAAAAGAATCCGAATTGCAGTACTCTGATGCAATCTCAAAAATGACAGAATGATCTCTGTTCATTTCCAAGGAAAACCATTCAATATCACAGTAATCCAAGTCTGTGCCCCAACCACTATGCCAAAGAAACTGAAGTTGAACGATTCTATGAAGACCTACAAGACCTTATATAACTAACACCAAAAAAAAAAAAAAAAGATGTCCTTTTGATTACAGGGGACTGGAATGCAAAAGTAGGAAGTCAAGAGATACCTGGTGTAACAGACAAGTTGGACCTTGGAGTAAAAAAGGAAGCAGAGCAAAGACTAACAGTTTTACCAAGAGAATGCACTGGTCATAGCAAACACCCTCTTCCAACAACACAAGAGAGGACTCTACACATAGAGATTACCAGATGGTTAATACTGAAATCAGATTGATTATATTCTTTGCAGTCAAAGATGAAGAAGCTCTATACAGTCCACAGAAACAAGACCGGGAGTTGACTATGGCTCAGATCATGAACTCTGTATTGCCAAATTCAGGCTTAAATTGAAGAAAGTAGGGAAACTACTAGATCATTCAGGTATGACCTAAATCAAATTCCTTATGATTATACAGTGGAGGTGACAAACAGATTCAAGAGATTAGATCTGATAGACAGACTACCTGAAGAACTATGGACAGAGGTTCATGACATTGTAGAGAGGCAGTGATCAAAACCATCTCCAAGAAAAAGAAATGCAAAAAGGCAAAATGGCTGTCTGAGAAGGACTTACAAATAGCTGAGAAAAGAAGAAAAGCTAAAGTCAAAGGAGAAAAGGAAAGATATACCTATCTGAATGCAGAGTTCCAAAGAATAGCAAGGAGAGATAAGAAAGCCTTCCTAAGTAAACAATGCAAAGAAATAGAGGAAAACAATAAAATGGGAAAGACTAGAGATCTCTTCAAGAAAACTAGAGATACTAAGGGAACGTTTCATGCAAAGATGGGCACAAGAAAGCACAGAAATGGTATGGACCTAACAAAATCAGAGATATTAAGAAGAGGTGGCAGGAATACATAGAAGAACTACACAAAAACATCTTAATGACCCAGATAACAATGATTGTGTGATCACTTACCTAGAGCCAGACATCTTGGAGTGTGAAGTCAAGTAAGCCTTAAGAAGCATCACTACAAACAAAGCTAATGGAGGTGATAGAATTCCAGCTGAGCTATTTCAAATCCTAAAAGATGATGCTGTTAAAGTGATGCACTCAATATGCCAGCAAATTTGGAAAACTCAGCAGTGGCCACAGGACTAGAAAAGGTCAGTTTTGACTCCAATCCCAAAGAAGGGCAGTGTCAAAAAATGTTCAAACTACTGCACAATTACACTCATCTCACATGCTAGCAAAGTAATGCTCAAAATTCTCCAACCCAGGCTTCAACAGTGCATGAACCAAGAACTTCCAGATGTTCAAGTTGGATTTAGAAAAGGCAGAGGAACCAGAGATCAAATTGCCAACATCCACTGGATCCTAGAAAAAGCAAGAGAATTCCAAAAAATCACATTGACTTCTGCTTCATTGACTATGCCAAAGCCTTTGACTGTGTGGATCACAACAAACTGTGGAAAATTCTTCAAGAGATGGGAATACCAGACCACCTTACCTGCCTCCTGAGAAATCTGTATGCAGGTCAAGAAGCGACAGTTAGAACTGGACATGGAATACCAGACTGGTTCAAAATTGGGAAAGGAGTACATCAGGGTTGTATATTGTCACCCTGCTTATTTAACTTATATGCAGAGTATATCATGTGACATGCCAGGCTGGATGAAGCACAAGCTGGAATCAAGATTTCCGGGAGAAATATCAATAACCTCAGATATGTAGATGACACCACCCTTATGGCAGAAAGCAAAGAGGAACTAAAGAGCCTCTTGATGAAGTAGAAGGAGGAGAGTGAAAAATCTGGCTTAAAACTCAACATTCAAAAATGAAGATCATGGCATCCAGTCCCATCACTTCATGGCAAATAGATGGGGAAACAATGGAAACAGTGAGAGATTTTATATTCTTGGGCTGAAGAATCACTGCAGATGGTGACTGCAGCCATGAAATTAAAAGATGCTTGCTCCTTGGAAGAAAAGCTATGACCAACCTAGACAGCATATTAAAGAGCAGAGACATTATTTTGTCTAAAAGGGTCCATCTAGTCAAAGCTATGGTTTTTCTAGTAGTCATGTATGGATGTGAGATTTAGACCATAAAGAAGGTTGAACACTGAAGAATTGATGCTTTTGAACTGTGGTGTTGGAGAAGACTCTTGAGAGTCCCTTGGACTGCAAGGAGATCCAACCAATCCATCCTAAAGGAAATCAATCCTGAATATTCATTGGAAGGACTGATGCTGAAGCTGAAGCTCCATACTTTGGCCCCCTGATGTGCAGAGTCAACTCATTAGAAAAGACCCTGATGCTGGGAAAGACTAAAGGCGGGAGGAGAAGGGGACAACAGAGGAGGAGATGACTGGATGGCATCACCAACTCAATGGACATGAATTTGAGCAAGCTCCAGGAGATGGTGAAGGACAGGGAAGCCTGGCGTGCTGCAGTCCATGGGGTCGTAGAGTCGAACACGACTGAGGGACTGAACAACAACATTGAGTCATGGTGTATTAAGTTTTTTTCCCACTGCACTGGGTCTTTGTTGCTGCATGTGGGCTTTCTCTAGTTGCAGTAAGTGGGGGTTCTTCTCCAGTTGTAGTGTGCAGGCTTCTCATGGCAGTGGCTTCTCTTGCTGCACAGCATGGCTCTACAGTGCACAGGCTCAATAGTTGTGGCATGTGGGCTATTTCCTGCTGAGAAAAAGGAAATAAACCAGTGAGCCCTGAAATTGTTGCAGCTTAGTGCCTTGAAAGAGTTTTCAGTCCTCAATGGAAGAAGGGGGAATCCAGGTGGAGACTAGTGGATTCCTTGGGTTAAGAAGGGCAAAGTTAAGCATCTGGTGAGATATAGGGATCTCAGATTCTCAAAGGAAATGTTGCATAGAGAGAGAACCCTGAAAATCTACAGAGGGGCCTTTCTAAAAATTCAGCAGAGTACTGATAAGTGCATGTATATAAAGAAATTATCCATGGCTGAGGGAATAAAAACAATATAAAAAGATTAGGAAATAGTTCCCAAAGTTCACACAGAGCCAGAGGTTGGGGTTCTTCCCACTGCCAGACTGGAAAAGCTAATAATTCATGGATTATTGGGTAGAATATTCAGGAAGTTCTTGCCTCAGTAATGGGGAATAATGGGCCCGAGACTGAGCAACTGCTCCAGATCTGCCTAACATGTCATAAAATCAAGATGTAAAAGGATCAGTTCTTTCCAAGTAATTTAGCTGCATCATCCCAAGGGGAAAAAAACAAGAATAGTTACATGAATATAAAAATAGCCAGGACTCAATAAGGTAAAATCCATAATGTCTGAAGTCCATCAGATTACCAACCATACTAAGAAAAACATGATCCATATTGAGTAGAATAATCAATGAACTGGGCCAGACCCAGAACTGACAACAATGTTAAAATTTTCAGACAAGAACATTAAAGCAGTCATTATAACTATATTCCATATGTTCAAAAAGTTAAGTAGATACACAGAAGATAGTATTGTTTAAAAAAAAATGATCATCTACAATTGAAAGCTCCAATGTCTAAGATAAAAACCTTGGTGTCTGAGATGGGGTTAACGACAAATTAGACATGGCAGAAGAAAATACTAGTGAATTTGAATGCATAGTACTAGAAAGTATCCAAAATGAAACACACACACACAAAAAGATATTTAAAAATACAAGAGCATCATTGAACTGTGGGGCTTCAAGGAGATTAATATATAAGTAATTGAAATCACTGAAGAGAGGTGGAGGTTAGAGAGAAGAGAAAAAATTTTTGAAAAGATAATAGCCAAAACTTTCAAATTTGATGAAAACTATTAATCCATGAATCCAAGAAATGAAAAGAATTCCAAGCACATGAAGAGAATTGACCCCAAGGCATATCATATTCAAATTGCTCAAAACCAGTGATAAAAAGAAAGTCTTGTCAGATGAAAAGACACTTTAGAAAAGAAAAAATGGTAAGAATAATATTTCAGATTTCTTATTAGAATAATGGAAGCAAAAATACAACTTTTTAATTTCTGGGGAAAGTTGTCAACCTACAATTCTATGCCCAGTGAAAATATCTTTTAAAAATGAAAATGAGACAAATATATTTATAGATATTCAAAAGTTTAAAGAATTCATTGCCAGCATGTTGCAATCTGAGAAATGTGAAGAACATTCTTCACACAGAAGGAGCATGACACCAGATGGAACCATGGATCTACACAAAGGAACAAAGAGCCCTGGAACGGGTACCTACATTAATACAAATATCTCAAAGCTTTTAACCACGTGAATATCTTTATTGTTTGAACAAAATGGTTATAATATATTGTGTAAAGCATATAACAATAACACGAGGGCCAGGAAGAGAGAAACAGAAATGTATTATTGTAAGGTCTTTATAATATGTATGTAGTGAATACATGAGAAGGTTGACTATTTGAAGGTAGACTGTGATAAGTTGGCAATAACTATAAACCCTAAAGTAAACACTAAAATAATAAAACAAAGAGTGACACCTAACAAACAAGCCAAGGATAAAATTGACTCATAAATAATACTCAATAAATAAAAAAGAAGTAAGAAAAAAGTAAAGAAAGAACAGATGGTTTAGTGAACTAATAACAAAATGATAGATTTAAATATGACCATATCAATAATTTCATTAAATGTAAATAGTCTAAACACCCCAATTAAAAAGCAAAGATCATTAGAATAAAAAGAAAAGCCCAATTATATGCTACCTACAAGAAATACACTTTAACTATAAAGACACAGTTAGGTTAAGTATAAAAGTTTTAAAAATATAACATGATAACATGAAACAAAAGAAAGCTGGAGTGGCTATTTTAATATCAAACAAATATCTCAAAGCAAAGAATATTACCTGGGGTAAAGAACATCAATTAAAATGATAAAGATGTCAATGAAGAAGGAGTAAATAGCAATACTAAACATTATGTAATTAATAACAGAGCTTCAAGATACATGAAGCAAAGACAGGAGAAATAGAGAAATCCACAATTATGGTTGAGACAGTCATTACTTCTCTCTTAAAAATAGAGGGCAAGGTAGACAGAAAATCATCAAGGAAATAATAGATTTTTCACAACCCTGTTAACCAAACTGACCTAAATGACATGTATAGAACACTCCAAAAAACAATAGCAGATTATTGATTATTTTCAAAAGCACATAAAATGTCTATAAAGGTAGACCATATTCTGGGTCATAAAACAAGCTACAGTTAATTTAAAATAACTCAAGTCCTACAAAGTATGATCTACCAAATCTCACTTGAGAAGAAATAGACATCCTGAATTACCCTATACCTATAAAAGTAGTTGAATTCCTTTCCATAAAAGAAACTCCAGGCCCAGATGACTTCACTGGTGAATTCTTTTTCTTTTTTTTTAACGTATGTATTTATTTTTTGGCTGTGCTGGGTCTTCAGTGCTGTGTGGGCTTTTCTCTAGTAGTGGCGAGCTACTCTCTAGCTGTGGTGCATGGGCTTCTCATAGTGGAGGCTTCTCTTGTTGCGGAGCACAGGCTCTAGGGCATGCAGGCCTCACTAGTTGCTGCACGTGGGCTCAGTAGTCACAGCTCCTGGGCTCTAGAGCACAGGCTCAATTGTTGTGGCGCATGGGGCTTAGTTGCTCCGCAGCATGTGGGATCTTCCCAGATTAGGGATCAAACCCACGTCTCCTGCACGGGCAAATGGTTTCCTTACTTTACTTTACACTGAGCCACCAGAGAAGTCCTTCACTGGTAAATTCTCAGCATTTAGAGAGGAAATAATAACAAATCTACAGAAACTCTTCCAGAAAATAGAAGAGGAGGGAATATCTCTCAATTTCTTTTATGAGGCAAGCATTACCCTCACACCAAAATGGAAGGCATTATAAGAAAGGAAACCTATAGTTCAATATTCTATAACAATAAAAGAAGCAAAACGATTTAACAAAATGTTAGTGAAGTGAAACCAGCAATATATGAAAAAGGAAGTACACTGTGACTAGTGTCAGTTCAGTTCAGTCGCTCAGTCGTGTCCGACTCTTTGTGACCCCATGAACCACAGCACGCCAGGCCTCCCTGTCCATCACCAACACCCAGAGTCTACCCAAACCCATGTCCATCGAGTTGGTGATACCATCCAGCCATCTTATCCTCTGTCATCCCCTTCTGTTCCTGCCCTCAATCTTTCCCAGCATCAGGGTCTTTTCCAATGAGTCAACTCCTCGCATAAGCTGGACAAAGTATTGGAGTCTCAGCTTCAACATCAGTCCCTCCAATGAACACCCAGGACTGATCTCCTTTAGGATGGACTGATTGGATCTCCTTGCAGTCCAAGTGTGATTCTCAAGAGTCTTCTCTAACACCACAATTCAAAAGCATCAATTCTTCAGTCCTCAGCTTTCTTTATATAGTCCAACTCTCACATCCATACATGACCACAGGAAAAACCATAGCCTTGACTAGACGGACCTTTGTTGACAAAGTAATGTCTCTGCTTTTTAATATGCTATCTAGGTTGGTCATAACTTTCCTTCCAAGGAGTAAGCGTTTTTTCAATTTCATGGCTGCAATCACCATCTGCAGTGATTTTGGAGCCCCCCAAAATAAATTCAGCCACTGTTTCCACTGTTTCCCCATCTATTTGCCATGAAGTGATGGGACCAGATGCCATGATCTTAGCTTTCTGAATGTTGAGCTTTAAGCCAACTTTTTCACTCTTCTCTTTCACTTTCAAGAGGCTCTTTAGTTCTTCTTCACTTTCTGCCATAAGGTGGTGTCATCTGCATATCTGAGGTTATTGATATTTCTCCCAGCAATCTTGATTCCAGCTTGTGCTTCATCCAGCCCAGCATTTCTCATGATGTACTCTGCATGTAAGTTAAATAAGCAGGGTGACAATATACAGCCTTGACGTACTCCTTTTCCTATTTGGAACCAGTCTGTTGTTTCATGTCCAGTTCTAACTGTTGCTTCTTGACCTGCATACAGGTTTCTCAAGAGGCAGGTCAGATGGTCTGGTATTCCCATCTCTTGAAGAATTTCCCACAATTTATTGTGATCCACACAGTCAAAGGCTTTGGCATAGTCAATAAAGCAGGAATAGATGTTTTTCTGGAACTCTCTTCCTTTTTCAATGATCCAGCAGATGTTGGTAATTTGATCTCTGGTTCCTCTGCCTTTTCTAAAACCAGCTTGAACATGTGGAAGGTCACAGTTCAAGTATTGCTGAAGCCTGGCTTGGAGAATTTTAAGCATTACTTTACTAGGTGTGAGATGAATGCAGTTGTGTGGTAGTTTGAGCACTCTTTGGCATTGACTAGTGTAGCTTATACCAAAAATTCAAAATTGTTCTAAGTTTCAAAAATCAATCTCCAAATAAATAATTCACTCATATATAAATCATGAAGTGGTTTATAAAATTATGTCTCTAAATTTATAAGAAATTTGTAAACATAGAAGTTAATTAATCATGTTTCTGTATAATGGGTATAATGATCTGGAATGTTCGTTTTTCCAAGGTATTACGTAGTTATCTTAAGTCTCCATGTTGGGGATGTAATGTACTGCACGGTGACTATAGTTAATAGTGTTGCATTATATACTTGAAAGTTGCTGAAAAACTCAATCTTAGAAGTTCTTATCACACACACACAAACATTGAAATTCTGTGTGGTGATGGATGTTAACTAGACTTCTTACGGTAATCATTTCATAATACACACATTTATGAGATCATTACATTGTACTCCTGAAACTACATAAAGTTACATATCAAATTTACTTCAATAATAGAAGTCTTTACAAAAAGAAAATCCATATGATCATCTTAATAGATATAGAAAAGGTATTTGAGAAAATTAGTCATTCATAATTTTAAAAAGAAAATTCTCAGTGACCTAGGAGTAGAAGGAAATTTCCTCAATCTGATAATGAGTATTTGTGTAAAACCAACAGCTAACATTACATTTAGCGGTGAAAAGCTGAATGTTTTCTCTTAATATTGGGAAGAAACTAAGGATTTCCATTCTCACCACTTCTACGGAGCATTGTACTGGAGGTACCAGCCAGTGCAAGCAGACAAGAGGAAAAGAAGGCATACAGATTGGAAAGGAAGAATTAAAACTGTTTTCTTCACAGGTGACATGACCATGTCTAAGAAGAAAATTTTAAGGGATTAAAAATAAAGCTACTAGAATTGATAACTGACATGGTCACAGGATTTTAAAATGTATTGCTTTTCTATATATTGGGAATGAATAATTTGAAATTCAAAATTTAAAATACTATTTCAATAGCAAACTATATTAAATACTTTGGAATATATTTAATAAAATATTTGCAATTCCTGTACAATAGAATCTTTCTCAAAGAAATTATAGAAGAACTAAATAAAGGAGAGACATACCATTTTCATGAATCAGATGGTTCAATATCACTGACATCAATTTTCCCCAAATTGTTCCATTGGTTGCATGAAATCCTAGTCAAGTCATTTTGTTTATTTGTAGAAAACTCACAATTTGATTCTAAAATTTACATGTATATGTAAGGGACCTCAAAATGCTAAAAGTTTTGGGGAAAAAAAACAAAATTGAGGGATAACACTGTTTTAAAGCTCCTCTGGTAGGGCTTCTCTGGTGGCTCAGATGATAAAGAATCTTCCTATAATATGGGAGACTCAGGTTTGATCCCTGGGTCAGGAAAATCCCTGGAAAAGGAAATGGAAACCCATTCTGGTATTCTTGCCTGGGAAATCCCATGAACAGAGAAACCTGGCAGGCTACAGTCAATGGCATCACAAAGAGTCAGACACGACTGAGCAACTAACACTTTCCACCTCTGGTAACTACAAATCAGGTCTTTTTTTTTATGAGTTTGTTTGCTTGTTTGGTTGGTTTCTGAAGTATAATTGACGTATGGCACTATGTTAGGTCCTGATACACAACATAGTAATTCAGTACTTCTATACATTTCAAATGATCACTATAATAAATCTAGCTTCCATCTGACACAAAATATAGCAATTATTGACTATATTCCCCTCATCGTACATTTCATATCCATGATATTCATTTTGTAACTAAAAATTTATCATAATCTCCCTCACTTCTCACCTCTTCCATCCCTCTGCCCTTGGCAACCACTTGTTTGTTCTCTGTATCTATGACTATTTTGTTTAGCTATATTTTTTCATTTGTTTTGTTTTTCAGATTCCACGTATAAGTGAAATCATACAGGGTTTGTCTTTCTCTGTCTGACTTATTTCACTCAGGATAATACCCTCTTGGTCCATCTATATGGTCACAAATGGCAAGCTGTAAAATATCTTAAGGCAATTGTATTTTAAAGAGATCAAAAATTATTTTTAAAATGTCTTTAATATTTATTCACATTTCTGCATTTCCACCACTCTTGATTCCTCTATCCAAATTTCTACCTGGTATGTTTTTCTTCCTTGAACAATTTCCTTTGACGTTTCTTATAGAGGATGTTTGCTGATGATGAATTCTCCTAGCTGTCATTGAACCCAAAGGCTTAATTTTATTTTCATTTTCAAAAACAATTTTAATGGGTATTAAATTTTAGGTTGATAAGTTCTCTTTTAGTATTTAAAGACATTATTTAGTACCTTCTGGACTGAATAATGTCTCACAAGAAGTCTGTTACCATTTCTATGTTCCTCTATCTGTGTCTTTTTCTTGTAGCTGCTTTTAAATTTTTTATTTCATCACTGATTTCAGCAATTTTATTTGTGTCTTGGCATGGTTTTTTTATGTTTCTCTTGCTGTGGGTTCATTGGGCTTCTTGGCTCTGTGGATTTATAGTTTTCAGCAAATTTGGAAAGGTATTGGTCCTTACTTGTTCAAAAACACGTTTGTGTCCTTTTTATGCATGTGTGACATTGGATTGCTTATCACACAGTTTCGTGTATTTTTTCTGTTTCTGTCTCTCTGTGTGTGCTTCATTCTGGATCATTTTTATCCCTGTGTCTTCAAGTTTACTGTCTTTTCTTCTGCTATGTCTAATCCACGATGAATCCCACCCAATGCGTTTCCAGATATTGAAAATACAGTGTAATTCAGATACCGAATTTTTCATTTCTAAAAGTTCCATTTGAATGCTTTGTATATCTTCTATTTCTCTCTCCATCACAGTTATTTCTTCTCTTTTCTTGAACATATAGGGCATAGTTATAATAGTTGTTTTGACACCCTTGTTCACTAATTCAAGCATCACTCTCATTTCTGGCCTATTTCTAATGTTTGATTTTTCACCTAGAATGGATATTTTTCTGCTTCTTTGCATACCTGGCAGAATTATGGCCCCCAAGAGCACTCTATGCTCTAATGTAGAAAGCCACGGATGTATTACTTTATATAGAAAAAAAAGTAAGTTTACTAATCATTTGACCTTAGAATAAGAATACATTTGATTACCCAGGGTGAGCCCAACATAATCATGAATCCTTAAAGCAGAGGCAGAAGAGTAAGTCAGGGAAATTCAGAGCATGAGTAAAATTTGATGCATCATTGCTGATGTGTAGAAAGTATGGGTATCATGACAAGGAATGTGGGAAGCCTCAAGGAGCTCAGGGCAGCCCCTAGCTGACAACCAACATGGAAATGGGACCTCAGGCCTACAACCACAAGAGCTGAGGTTAAGCTGGGAAGATAATTCCAAGATCCAGAGAACTAGGCAAACTGGCATCTTGATCTCAGCCTTGGGAGACCATAGCCAGAGTACCCTGCTAAACTGTGCTGTGCCTGGACTTATGACCCATAGAAACTGTAACATGATAATTGGGTGTTGCTTGAAGCCATTAAGTTTATGGTTATTTGTTATGGCAGCAATAGAAAATTAATACATCTGGCTCAGTGTTAAAGAATCCGCCTGCCAATGCAGGAACCACAGGTTTGATCCCTGGATCAGGAAGACCCCCCTGGAAAAGGAAAGAGCTACCCACTCTAGTATTCTTGCCTGGGAAATCCCATGGACAGAGGAACCCGACAGGCTACAGTCCACAGAATCACAAAAGTGTCAGACACATCTTAGCGACTGAACAACAACAATTTTTGGTTGGATGCCAGACATTGTGAATTGTATTTTGTTGGATGCTATATATTTATGTGTTCCCATAGATATTCTTAGTTTTGTTCTGAAACACAAGTTATCTGAAAATAGTTGGATTCTTTCAAGGTTTGCTGTTTTATCTTTTTAAGGGCGATTTCAGAGCATACTTTGCTCTAGAGATAATTTAAGTCTATGATCCAGGACACGTTTCTCAGGACTCTAGCTGATGTCTCCTGTAATACAAGGTTTCCCTACTCTAACCGGGTGAACAAGAACAATCCCCAGCCCTGTCTGCACTCTGGAAGTTGCTCAGTCTGTTGCTCTCTAGTCATTTTTTACCCAGTGGTTTTCACATGTGCTCAGATGAGTTCTTAGCCAAAACCCCAAGACAACCCCTCTGCTATGCTCTGGAGCGCTTTCTTTCTTTGCAGCCCTCACCTCTCCAGCACTCTCCCCCACAAATTCTAGACACCTTGGTCTCCTCGAACTTCAATCTCTGTTTTCTCAACCCAGAGTGTAAGTTGAAGAAACTGAAGGGCTCACCGTGTTTGTTTCCCTTCTCTAAGCAATTACTGTCCTGCCCTGCCAGTTGTTCAACATCTATCATATCCTATATTTTGCCCAGATTTCTCGTTGTTTAAAATAGAAAGGTGAATTCAGTTCCTATTACCTTTATGGCTAGAAACAGAGTCTCTGGTGGAACGTTTTAAATATTGAAGCATGGATCCCATCTTGGGATGTCCTGGGGGCAGACCTGGGCATCTTTAAAAGCTCTCTTAGTGGTTCTAATGTGCAGCCAGGGTTGAGAGCCACTGACCTGGAAGAACTGGAAAGTGAAACCAGCTGCCCTGACTGCAAGGGTTCTTTCCACCCCGTGGCACTTCCATGACTTTCTCCTCTGATATCAGAGTTTAGGCTGCCTTATGCTGGGTTCTGTGGAGGTGCGACTGACCCATGGGCCAGGATGCCCTAGACAGGGTGGGGCTCAGTTTGCAACTTTCCAGTGACCCTACTGAAGGGCTGTGGGCTGAGGGGCCCCTTCTCACCTTCTCCTCAGATCAGAGCCCCTCCTGATACTCAACTTCCATTTCTGCTCCTGCTTGAAGCTGCTGATAAAAACACCACTGGCCTCTTGAACACCCTGCTCACTCCCTAAAGATGGGGAGGTGTCAGTTGCTATGGAGATGGCACAACTGGTGCTATTTGGTAGGGGCAGGTGGGCAAGGAGAATGGCTTCCCTGGGTCCTCCATTCCCCTCACATCTTGGACCAGGGAGTCTGCATGTGATAGAAGAGGGGAGAGGTCTCAGGAGAAAGTCATAGAACTGGAAGGAATCCTTAGAGACTCTTTGACCAGTACTTTCATTGTGTTGATGGAAAAACAAGCCCAGAGAAGCAAAGGGACTATCCCAAGATCATTCAGAGACCATGGAGGGGAGGGGGGAGCTGGAGCTGAGAGGGGGCACATGGATAGCCAAGTGCCTTAACTACCTGTCTACCTCTCCTAGGAGCAGGGGCTTGTGAAGGGACCAGGCAGTGTTAAGTGACCTGCCCAGGATTCCTCAGCAGGCTGAAGCAGGTCAGAGAGCTCCGCTGTACGCGCTACTGCTCTGGAAGGTTGAAGGGCTGCTCCATCCTGGCTCACCCTCCCTTTCAGGGACCTTGATTGAGCCATGTGGTTCCCTTGGAAACAGAGCCGCTTGTCTCCTGGGGTCAGCAGCACTTAATCTGCAGTTACTGCAATCTTGATGTTAGTGGGGGAAGGGACCCCAAACTCTCTCCACATTCCCACACCACCCTCCACACCGCGGCTTCATGAAGGTACACACACTTTCCATCCTCATTCTCACATGCAGGTTCCCCACATGTGGAATACATGTGTGTGTGTGTGTGCGCGCACACACACACACACACACACACGCACACACACACTTTCTTCCAATCTCAGAGACCTTTTAATGACTCTGTTTTCTAACCCCCAACTGAAAAGGAACAATCATGTTCCTACCAGTTACCCTCCCCTTGTGCCCCAAGGTTGCCCAAGAAGTAGAATTGAAACACACTTTCCTTTCATATGCTATCTCCACACAGCAGTACAATCAGATTAGGATCAGGACGGGGGAAACAGCCCAGATGATTCATTTTCCTTGCCCCTCCACCTCCTGAAAGATTCCAATGTCTGCCAGGAAAGTCCAGGCTATGTTGGGGCATTACTTAGGACACAATGAAGTTTTTAAAAGTCTAAACTATAATTCATCAGCATATACTGTGCTCCTGGTAGAGTCCTTTGAGAGCTGGCTTCCTATCTAATCTCTACCGTGGCTCCCTAGCACCCTGGTGCTCAATATGAGTGTGCTGAATAAAGCTATCCTGGACTTCAGGAAGGCAGAGATGAAAACTTTCTGAGCAAAGATAGATATGGTCCCATACCCTGTGCCCTGATTCTGACCTGTGAAAACAATTGACTTCAAGGAAGAAAAGGAGAGGCATCTAAAGTGTCAACTAAAGTTTACCAGGGACCCAGGCAGAGGATGGAAGAAGAAACAGACCACAGCAGAAAACAAAAAGTGTGAAATGAACCTGCAGTTCAGAGGATAGGGTCTGAATGAAGATAAACCGGGGGAAAAAAGAATCTCACCCAAACAACAGAGGCAAACAACCCAAATGCAACAATGGGACTTGTAAGCACTGAAAAGTCTGGGTGGTACGGAGTTAAAGCAGGATGGAGAAAGAAGGATCCTTGAGTCTTGTCTGGTGTCCTTCTCCAGCAAGAAGAATGATCAGGAGCCTGGCAAAGGCGCTGCTGGTGAACACCTGCAGAGCTATGTGATCAAATCCCTAAGGGCAAGGACATTTATTTAAAATTTTGGTAGATATTATTAAACTATCCTTTGCAAACAGATTGCAGCAACGTACACTTCTACCAGCTACATATGTGAGTGCCCGTTTCTCCATGTCCTTGCTGGCACTGGGTTTCATCAAATTTTAATTTTTGCTAATTTATTAATATACAGATTTAACCTTGTTTTGCATTAATGGTGAGAGATTAAGCACATTTTCATATGTTTACTGGCCTTTTGTATTTCTTGTTTCTATAAACTGCCTGTTTAAATCCTCTACTCATTTTTCTCTTTTTATTATTGATTTTTAAGACCTGTTTGTATGACAGAAAAATTAGTCTTTTCATATTTGTGGGAAACATTACTGTAATTGACTTTTACTTTGGAGGTCTACCATAGATATGCTTTTAAATGTTTATATGGGCAAGGAAAAGGATTTTTTTCTTTATAGTTTCCAGGTAACTAACTGCTTTAGACAAATTTGCCTTCTGGTATGCTCTAGTTATCTTTGAAATTTCTGGAAGAACCAACAGATATGTTTGTAGAAGCTGAAACAGCAACCCTTGAAAAATCATGGGAAACTAATGAGGGGTAAAAGGAGATCAATATATGTCCAAGTTTTCCAAGGAAGAGAGAGAGATTCCAGAAATGTAGACAAATTAATGTTATGCTAGTTCTAAGTAAAATTGTAGAAATGATCATTAAGCACATAGTTTGTGGTTCAATTATCAAAGGGTATGTGGTCATCGGGGGCTGGTCTGGGTTCCCCAGGAGGTCATGACAAACATGCTCAGTCCCCATTTTTTGTCAGGGTCCTGGAGAGATGAATCGGAAGATTGCTGTAGACCTAAAACTTCTGGGTAAGCATTTGATAAAGTCTCTCAAGACTTTCCTGTGGAGAGGATGTGAGCCAGATCCATAGCTGGTTCAACAGCTATGTCCAAAGAGACTAATTAATTAATCAATATCAAATTGGAGGGCTCTCTAGAGGCTACAGTGCTTTCTCTGAACTTGACCATGTCTTGTTTAATGCTTTTATCAGTGGTTTGGATAAAGGCACAGAAGGCCACTTATTAGATTTACAGAGGACTCAGGCTGGGAGAGAAAGCTAATACAATGAGATGTTGGAATCAAGATACAAAAAGATATTGCTAGCTTGAAAAAGGTTAAGAGGGGTAAAAGTAAAACGTGATTTTTTTTTTTTTTTTTGGTGGGTAGGGGGTTGTTGTGAATAATTAGAGCTTAGAAGAGATATGGGTAAAAACAGTAGTTCATGTGGGAAAAGACAAGCAAATTCCAGACGTGTCTGGTTGTGGAAGACAAGCCTTAGGACCCTGCAGGGACTGGTTGTATTGCCAGTCACGGTGCTGCCCTCATGGTGGGGAATGGTTCTAAGATCAGGATGCTCACCTGGAGAAAATCCAAGAGGACAAGCTACCAATACTGACCATGGCAGGGCTGTCCTGAGAACAGAGAGCAGATGGATGCTTTTTGGCTCCAGTTGGCTGAATGAGATCCGGCTGGTACATTGACAAGGAGGAAAACTGAGGTTCAAAGAGAAGAATTATCTAAACAGCAGACAGCCCAGAAATCAGAGATCCATGCTGGGGCTGGGAGTCCCAGGGGCAAGGTAGGAACAGATCACTTTGCTATAGGTTTGGATTCTACCAAAGTTCAAAGTCACCTTCAAATGCAAATACGGCTTCAAGATAAGCCCCAGTACCCATCCCTGCCAGCTTGCTACCCTAAACCCTCTACTAGGTAGAAATCCTAGATCCTCACTGTGCTTCTTAGATATATCTCTCCTCCTTATCCCAGTCTTTGTTATTGTTCAGTCGCTAAGGCATGTCTGACTCTTTGTGACCCCAGGCTTTCACTATCTCCCGGAGTTAGCTCAAATTCATGACCATTGAGTCAGTGATGATATCCAACCATCTCATGCTCTGTTGCCCCCTTCTCCTCCTGCCCTCAATCTTTCCCAGCATCTGGGACTTTTCCAATAAGTTGACTCTTTGCATCAGGTGGCCAAAGTATTGGAGCTTTAGCTTCAGTCCTTCCAATGAATATTCAGGGTTGATTTCCTTTAGGATTGACTGGTTTGATCTCCTTGCAGTCCAATGGACTCTTAAGAATCTTCTCCAGCACCACAGTTCAAAAGCATCAATTCTTCAGCACTTAGTCTTCTTTATGGTCCAACTCTCACATCTATACGTGACTACTGGAAAACACAGAGCTTTGATTATATGGACCTTTGTAGGCAGAGTGATGTCTCTGCTTTCTAATATGCTGTCTAGGTTTGTCATTGCTTTCCTTCCAAGTCTTGGGAGTTCCCAAAACATTTGGGGGCCTGATACTAGCTCAGTCACAGAATAGAGGCTCCTAGCAACCAATACGGGAGAAGGCAATGGCACCCCACTCCAGTACTCTTGCCTGAAAAATCCCATGGACTGAGGAGCCTGGTAGGCTGCAGTCCATGGGGTCGCTAAGAGTTGGACACAACTACGCGACTTCCCTTTCACTTTTCACTTTCATGCATTGGAGAAGGAAATGGCAACCCACTCCAGTATTCTTGCCTGGAGAATCCCAGGGATGGGGGAGCCTGGTGGGCTGCCGTCTATGGGGTCAAACAGAGTTGGACACGACTGATGCGACTTAGCAGCAGCAGTAGCAGCAGCAGCACCCAATACCTGGTCCCATTTTCAGGAAACTTCTGAATTCCTTAAAGGGGAACAGGACCCAGAACCTCCCTGAGCAGAGACTGTATTGGCGAGGCCTTGGGGTGAGACTGGCTGGGAGGGGAACTGACTTCTAAAACAACGAAATCTTCTCTCCTTTCAGGTACCCCCTTTCTGTGGCTAGGGGCTACTCACATCATATGAAATGCTCAGGGTCACAGAAAAAATTGCATCACAACCTTCAGAGTTATCTGGCCACAGGAACAATAAACCACAGATCCCCTGAGTCACACCCAGGCACAGCTATTGTTCAGTCCACCATGCCAGCCTTGGAGCTCCTGAAACCGATTGTCCTTACAGATATGTTTGAAGACTTGATCAGCTAGGAAGGTCCCATTTCCCCAGCCAGCATTTAACACATTTAACCATTTCCCCAGCCTTGCGTTTAACACACCTGACACGCACCACTTCCAGTCACTTCCGGCCACGCAGTCACTTCCTGCCACACTCAGCAGCCCGGAGTGCCCTTTCAGTGGAGGGACAGCCCAGCGGCCGCATCTCCCACCATCATCTCCACACTCTGCTGGCATCTGCTTCCTGTTTCCTTCCCTCACTCCTATCCTCCCTCTCTGCCACTGTCCCTTCGGACCCACGTCTGCTCCCAGCTCTGAAGTCACTTCCCAGTGCCTCTGCCCCACCTGTGAGCTGGAGGAGGGTGCTGAGGATCTTACAGGTTCTTTTCTGACTCATTCATCTCAAGCTTTCAGAACCTCAGTTTTTTCTGTACAAAATGAAGATGACCTTTCAAATTTCTTTTGCATCCAGCATCTAATAGCTTAGCATCTTATACACTTCTGCAATTCCAAAATCCAAACAACAAATGGACTGTATGTATGAAGAGCCTACCAGATGCCAGTCTCTGTGTGTCGTTCAAACCTCTGGAAACACGTGGTAGTGTTTGCCCAAGGGGAGACTGAGCCAGTGCTGAAGGTTATGTAACTTGCCCAAGGTGAGCAAGCCGGCCCAGGGCGAGCCAGAACTGAAGCCAGGTGGTGGTGTGGCTCAGGGTACACACCCAGCTCCCATGTACCAGCATGGCTCATGCTGCCTGAAGATCCCAGAACTCTGGGCTTCCACATTATTCATGCCGATCAGGATTTGGGACCTAGAGAATCAAAGAAAATTCTTCAGCCCTGATGGCTCCAAGCTCAGAGGAGTGATGATGCCCCACACCGTCAGCCAAGGGAATCTCTGAGGATCTCCTCTAAAAGCCATTGTCCACCCTAATTTGTTCCAAGGACAGGATAACAGGAGATGGCCTTCCTCTGTAGTAGGAAGGATTCAGGTTAGGCAAGAAGGTATGTTAAAAAAAAATTTTGTTTTTCATTTTTGTTGAAGTTAAACAGTCAGTACTGATCGACTGTCCTGAGGACAGCCTTGTCCTTGATCGTCACCCTTCAGTCCAGCCCCCCAGAGGCTGCCATGTGTCATGCTTCTAAGTGCTCCTCCGTAGTTCTTTCATCTTTCCAAATGAAATGCTTTCACGGTTATTTCTTACTGATGTCAGCCATTTTTTATTGACTTGGACCAAGAATTTCTGACAGGATGTGGACAAGTGCCCCAGGTTCAGGAAGGGAGGTGGGGAAGAATGCCTTTTGCTAGAAGAGAGGGGTTGTGGGGCCAGACCTAGGAACAGGGGGTGACCCATTTGTATAATAGAGGGCCAACCAGGCTGAGGGGCAGTCTACGGCCGCACCCTCCAAACCTGAGGCAAACACGGTTCCAGGACTTAATGAGCACATCTCTCCTCTCAGCTCAGATAGAAAGCCAAACATTTTCCCACCCCCAGGTCTGCCTGGGATGCCTCCATTCTCCCACCCCCACCGGGAGCCCCCTTGCTGCTTCTTGGACCCCTGTCTAGATGCCACTTGTCCCTCAAACCCTAGCTCAGAGCCACCTCCTCCAGGAAGCCTTCTTGTCTTCCCTGGCCTTCCCTTTCCTTGAGTATCTGAGGCTGGGCCATTGGAACAGCATGGCTCATACCCCTCAGTTCTCCGCCAGATCAGGGGTTCATATCCCTGGTCTGACACCAAGGCACCAGGAAGCAGGAACCTGATGGCTCACTGGCATCCCCTGCCCTGAGCTCAGCCCCTGGCATAGGTGAGGGCTCAGGACTCAGGGCTGTGATGATTACCACAGGTTCCCCTGGAGGCCCTGCATCAGGGAGGAAAGGGAGTCAACTAGATCTCAAGTGAGTCCCCAGCTCTGCTGCCTGAGGTTCTGGAAATAATAAAATGTCCACATCTCCTTTTACAATTACAAAGCACTCTTCCAACCACCCTGTGCATTATGCATTGACAACATTCCAACTTGAGGGATGAATTAAATGAGGCTCAGAAGTCCCACAGCTGGAGGGAGCAGAATGGGCCTGGAAGACCAGGTCTTCAGGCTCATTCCTCTGTCACGGGGCCCTGTCCAGCCAGTCCCAGCCCCCACACAGGAGCAGGGTTTGAGCAGAGGCTGCTCAGGGCAGCCACCAAATCATGCCAGGGAGGAGCCACCTGTCCTCAGACTGACGTGAGGCGAGGGGCCAGCTGCTCCCTCCCCATTCCCTCTGAGCATCAGGAGACCCTGCAGGGTCCCATAGTTCTCACAGCCACGCCCATGTCCCTGAGATCCAGGCTGTGCTCAGCTCACCTGTAGGAAACACTCTCGCAAGTTCCCACCTCTCAGGGTCACATCTGTAGATATATGGCTGTCTGGGGTGCTGGGCTCTGTCTAGGTCTGTGTCAAGACGCAGGTGTGGGCTCGCTAGTCTTCAGGCAGCCTTCTGCTAGCAGGTGGGGCCCTGTCGCCCTCTCAGGTACGTGTTTGGCCTGAGGTATCTGAGCACTGTGGACTACGGATTGTGGGCGGGGCCAGGTCTAACGGTCAGCGAGGGGGAGGAGCCCACACTACAGCCCCGCCCACTGCACGGGGCTTCCAGTGGCCCAAGGAGCTCCTAAATATGGCTGTCCCCAGCTTGCCACAGCTGCACACCTTCCCCAAGAGACCCTCCAAGAGCACCACGTAGGTCTGGCCCAGGCTCCTATAAAATGACTGCTTTTGCCCAGGGTCCCGGTGCAAGTGAGACCTGGTGTAGGTTCCAAGAGTGGAGTCTCAGTTTCCCCTCAGTCCTGTGGGGTTCCTGCAATTCAGCCCCACTGGTCTTCAAAGCCCAGTGCTCTGGGGGCTCCTCTTCCTGGTGCCAGACACCCCCGGCTGGGGAGCCTGATGTGGGGTTCAGAACCTTCACTCCTGTGGGAGAACCTCTGCACTGTAATTCTTCTCCAGTCCTTGGGTCACTCAAGTCTGTGGTATGGGATTTGATTATATCACGAGTCCACCGCTCCTGCCCATCTCATCCTGGCTCCTTCCTTACGTCTTCAGTTGTAGATCTTTTCTGGTAGATTCCAGTCTTTTGCATGGATGGTTGTTCTGCAGATAGTTGCGATTTTGATGTGCTAGTGAGAGGAGGTGCATTCAAGGTCTCCCTTCTTTGCATCTTGGCGGACAGACACCTGTTTTCAGTCAACCATCCAGATGCTTCCAATTAGCCATTGTGCACTGGGCATGCCAAACATCTGATGGCTCGAACTGCCCCATCCGCTTGGCTGAGGTACTGCCACCCTCAGCCTGTCATCTATCATTTTCTGTGACAAGAGCCTGGGTGGGGGCTCCTTTTGGGTGGGTCCCGTAGGCAGCAGGTTTGGGAGGGGGTTAGGCACCTGGCACACCCTTGCCTCCCTTCAGTCCTCCAGAGGAAGAACGCTCTGGTAATCTTGTGGCCCTTCCCCTGCCCTGCTCCCCCTCCAGGTCCGGCAGGGCGAGAACCATCTAGTGCTAGTTCCTGGCCAGTTCTCTGGAGGCACAGCCAGCACAGGCAGATGCTGGGAGCAGGCACATCCAGAACGTGAAGGAAAATCAATGTCCCATTTGTCCGAGGACTCAGACTTTCCACGTCATAGACATGAGCGTTTCGCCACCATCATACTTCCTTGTTCGGAAGGCAAACTGGAGGCCCGGGGAGGGAAAATCCATTTCCCTGTGACAGAGCCTGACAGTCCCCACCCGCATCCTGCGCAGCCCCGAGCTGCCTCTTGGCCCTGGGGAGGGTGTTCCTCACCCACCGCTGAGCCTGGAACATGAAGGGTAATTTCCTCCACCGTCTTTCCCTCCCCCACCCCCAGCAGCTCCAGACAAGCTTGGCAGCTGGAGTCCCAGGGAGCGGCTGAATCCATCACCGGGGTCAAAGACAGGGCCTGGGGTATGTGTTAAAACAAGAAAACCAATCAGAGCTGAAAATGAAAGGCAGTGGAGGTGTGAAGCGAGGATGGAGACTGCCAGACGGGATGCTTGGGTAGCTTGCAGCCCTGGGTGGCCGGGTGGTCGCTGCCCACACACCTGCCCCCAGTCAGTGTGGGCCCTCCTCAGTGACCTGCCGATCCAAGAAGTAAGCAGCCAGTGGAAACCATGGGCCTGCCTCTCTCAACCTAAAGAGCAGACCCCTAGTCCAGGGCTGAAGTGATAAGGGGGTGAGGGAGAAAGAATTTCTGTATGTATTAGCCTGTCAATCCTCAGGTACCTCTCAGAGTCGGTACCCAGATGTCCCCTATTGTGACACCCAGGCTGAGATAATCCCTGTTCATCAGGAGTGATCTGTATTCTCAGAGACAGACTCCACGTGGCCTCTAGATTCCAGACTCCAAAGCTCCCTCTCTGTCAAAGCTGGAGGTGGGTATTGTGGGGATAACTGGGTCCAGGGAACAGGTGGTGAATACCTACCAAGCGTGTGTCTCGGACCTGGTCCACATACCATTTCATTGAGTTCAGTGTCACAACTGTGAGAGAGATGGTATTTGTGTGCCCACAGACTGGAACTCCCAGTGCTCAAGTGATTGTCCAAGGTCACAGACCGTGGAGGGGCAGAGCAATGAGTGAGGAGCCGAGGGTCAATGAGAAGAGACTCTCCCTGCCAGGCACCCAGTCTCATCTGCACCATAATCACAGTCCAGGTCTTCCTGAGGGGCCAAGACCCTCCATGTTCAGTGCCTGGGGCAGGCCCAAGTACAGTGTCCGCTTAACAAATACGGACAGAGCACCTACTGTGTGCTGGGCACACAGCCATAGTGGAATCAACAGTGTCCTATCCCCATGGACATTACCACCCAGAAGAGTACAGAGCACTGAGTCCCCCCCCCCCTTAGTGTCCCCTCGTTACCTGTCCCCATGGTGGGACCCCACGTCAGGAGACCATGTCAGAGAAGTCCAGACCGTCAGCCCCAGGTCATCGGCCCCTGGCTGCCCATCAGGATGACCACTCATCCAAGCTCCCATTTTACAGAAGGAGCAGGTGGGATCCACTGCACACAAAGTGGGCAACTGAGAGGGCAGCCTCCTGAGGCCTCCTGCCACCACTCCCGACAGGGTCCCCTCACCTGTGAGGCAGCAGTGGGCCTTCTGTTGTTGGTGCCTAGCTGAGGGCTTAGGCTGCACAGGGAGAGAACTAAAGATGGGGGTGGGGAACATTAGGATGGGAGGCTAGTGCCCAGGGGCAGGCTATCAGCCTGGGTGGCACGGGGAACCCAGGAAACAGAGTGGATGGAGAGGCATGAGGAAAGCACATCATGCCGGGAGGCCAGCAAGGACAGGGCTGGACTGGGGCGGAACTTGGATGCTGGGCTGGGCCGGCAGGATGCCTGTCTTCAGGCTGGGGGCCAGGGGTGGGGGAGTTGTGGGTTCTGGGCCCTCAACCTCTCCCTGCTCAGATCTGCAGACAAGAGAGCAGAGCCAGGTGGCATGGTCAGGCTGACAAGGCGACTGCCTGCTCTCAGAGGAGGGGAGCAGTGGGCCCACGCTGAGCCCCCGCTTCCCTTCTGCCTGGCCACCTCTGCCCCCATCTCTCCAGCAAAGCCCGGGAGAGGATCGGCAGCCACTCTATTAATGCAAAAACGGGTGGCCCGCAGCTGCTGACACTGGGGTTAATTAAATCTATCTCCCCATCAATTCTCATTCAGCTACTATCGACGGCCATTAGACGGGTGATAGAGTGACAAGGAAACAGTAATAGACTTGTCTTAACCCTCACGCTGTGTGGAGAGGGGGCACCGGGCTTGGGTCTCCCAGGAGAGCCATCCTCCTGCTGTGGTTCCCAGCTCCCTCCCAGGTAGAGTTTGGCTCCTCAGAGGGGCTGTTCCCCTACCACCTGGCAGCCAGCCAGACGCACTTCGCTTTTTATTCATTTTGCAAATTTCTCCTGGGTTTCTCCTCTGCACCATCCCAACAGGTAGAGAAGACAATGACCAGACTTGGGCTGCCCCTTCTCTGCACTCAATCCAGCCTTTCCTCTGTTAAGTCGAGCCCAGCCAAGGCTGTCCCCTCTCAGAAGCTTCAGGCCAAGCCCAGCTCCATAGTCCTGGTGGTCCAGGTCACCCAGTCCCCTTGTGGTCAGCAAAATAATGTTCCTGCAAAGATGTCCACGTCTCAGTACCTGGGACTGTTACCTCACATGGCAAAAGGCACTTGGCAAATGAGATTAATTTTAGTATCTGAGGTGGAGAGACTATCCTATATTATCCCGGTGGGCCCAATGTAATCACAAGGGTCCTTACAAGGAAAAAGATTGGCAAGTCGGAGATGTGACAGTGGAGGCAGCATCAGAAACACGTGATATAAGAAAGGCTGCACAGTCAGTGCTGGCCTTGAAGTTAGAATGAATGTGGGAAGACCAGACAAGGCAAGGAAACGTATTCTCCTCTGAACCCAGCCCCAACACCTTCATGTTAGCCCAGACAGAATTACTACTAGACTTCTGACATCCAGGGTCATAAGAAAATTAATTTTTGTTTTAAATCACCAAGTTTGTGTCCATTTGGTACTGCAGAAGTAGGAAAGTAACAGCCCTTATCCCCATCCTCAGTTCTACCTACAGCTGCATTGTTGTTGCTCGGTCACTAAGTCATGTCTGACTCTGCAACCCCATGGACTGCAGCACTCCAGGCTTCCCTGTCCTTCACTGTCTCCCACAGTTTGCTCAGACTCATGTTCATTGAGTCGATGATGCCATCCAATCATCTCATCCTCTGTCGCACCCTTCTCCTCCTGCCCTCAGTCTTTCCTAGCATCTGGGTCTTTTCCAATGAGTCGCTTCTTTTCATCAGGTGGCCAAATATTGGAGCTTCAGCTTCAGCATCAGTCCTTCCAATGAATATTCAAGGTTGATTTCCTTTAGGATTGACTGGTTTGATCTCCTTGCAGTCCAAGGGACTCTCAAGAGTCTTCTCTAGCACCACAGTTCGAAAATATTGATTCTTCATTGCTCAGCCTTCTTTATGGTCCAACTCTCACATCCATATCTGACTACTAGAAAAACCATAGTTTTGACTATATGGACCTTTGTTGGCAAAGTGATGTCTCTGCTTTTTAACACATTGTCTAGGTTTGACATAACTTTCCTTCCAAGAAGCAAGCATCTTTTAAGTCACCCCAATTCACATCTCCCTGACTTCACACATGATGTTCCTTCCACCCAAGGAACTGCTTCTGGCTAGTTGACTAAGTCTTACTTTGAAATTCTACCCAGTACCTCCTCTGTGAAGCCTTCCCTGGCATCCCCTCTGCATGGATAGCCTCATACATCCTCGTGCCCCTGTTGTACTTGCACATTCCTCTCACTGAGTGCTGCTCAGTTTTGCATTCAGTGTGAAATTCATTAGCAGAGAGTTTTATCCATCTTCATAAGCCCTGACCCTCACACACATGACAGTTCAGTAAACATTTGTAAAATGACCACTGTAGGATGGCCTGGTCAGTTTTGTGCTGTGTACAGAAGCAATAGAGCAAGGTGGCTGAATATGAGTTCATGCCCATTTTACATCAAGTGAAAAACTCAGATATTAAACCTTAAATATCCATGCTGAAGTATTTAAAGGAAGTATACAAATATATATAATTTCTCTTTAAACACATCAAAAATAAGATGGAAATGTGTAGATAAGTGATAAAACAAGCGTAGTGAAATGTTACTAGTGTATCAATGTTCCCTGTAAAATTCCATCAGCTAGGCTATGTTTGAATTTTTTTCATTGGGGAAAAACATATACCTGTGATGATTAATTCTGTGTCAACTTGGCCAGGCTAAGGGATGCCAAGATAGCTGTTAAAACATTGTTTTTGGATGTATGCGTGAGGTTGTCTCTATAAGAGATTTAACACTTAAATAGGTAAACTGAGCAAAGATCTCCCTCATCAATGACTGTGGGCATCATTCAACCCCTTGGGGGCCTAAATAGGACAAAAAGGGCGGGGAAAGCTCTATATTGCTCTCCATTTGACCTGGGACATCCACCTTCTCTTTCTTAGGCCTTCAGCTCTGACCAGGACTAACACCATCAGCCCCCTGCTTCTCAGGGACTGAAGCTTGGGCTGCAGCTACACCATCAGCTTTTCCGAGTCTCCAGATGGCAGGTCATGGGACTCTTCAACCTCCATGCTCATGTGAGCCAATTCTTTATAATAAGGATCTATATCTATACATACCCCTTTGGTTCTGTCTCTCCTGAGAACCCAAAATACCCTAGAACTAGAAAGTCTAAGATCAAATCTTGGTTCAGCCACATCCCAACCGTATAAACTTAAGCAATTGCTTTACCCCTCTGGGCCTCAGTTTTCTCATAAAATGAAACAACAGCACCTTCTATTGTGTTAGTATGAGGACTCAATGAGTTAATGCATGTTTGAACATTCAGGAGCACACTAAGTGCCCAGTACATCTTAGTTATCATGCCCTCTCTTATAAGCCCCATATTTCCTTCCTTGCCACCCTAGAAGGGTCACCAAGAGGAAAGGCAGACACTCGGAAGTCTCTTGGTGGTCCAGGAAGAGTTTCAGTTGGGACTAGGGACAGAGGAGAGAGAAAAATATCTGCCGGTCAGCCTATTTTCAATCTGAATGAGGGGACTGAGTCTTCCCAAACTACACACCCAGCACATGCTGGACACTGCTGTTGCCACCTCCTTGGAGTTCTAGGCAGAGGGAACATCCCATCAAGATATAAAGGCATCAGAGGGGATTCTGGAAGTAGCAGTAGTCAGTAGAGGTAACCAGGACCCTGTTGAACAAAGCATCTGAATTTCTACTAGGGTTCTGTTTCTACCATGGGTTCTGTTGGGGAAAACCATGTTGTCATGTGTATGGAAGAGTTAACACTTGAAATATTGAGAACAGATGGGAGGGTGATGGGAATGGAAACCCAGAGACCATCAAGGTCAACTAGGACACTCTTGCAGCAATCCAGGGTAGACAGAGTGGTGGATGGAAGATCTATGTGTGACATCCACTTCCCAACCTACAAAAAGAATTCTTATTCTTAGCCTTGACCCCAAGTCTGGCGTTTCTGATTCCCACCTGCTATTACATTCAATAAGAGGCCTTTTGCCCCCACCCAGTACTGAGGTTTTCAAGAAGAGGAGTAATGTCAAGTTCATCTATATCCCACAGACCTAAGAAGGTATTTAGAGAGTAAGAAAACCCCTGCTAAAGTGAGGGGGATAAGTCTGGTGGGGTCTGACTGCTCATGAGAGGGGTGGAGAGAAGGAAAGGTACTGATTCTTATGGTTCAAGCTGCCACAGCCCCCAGGAGCCCTAGACAGGAGGCATCAAGTCAAAGGACAGAACCAGACCATTCCTCTCCTCTGGGTTTGGAAAAGGATTGAGCCCCTTGCACCCAAGCTCTGAGCCATCCAGGTAAGGCACAGATGGGAATACAGCCTCTGGGTCAGAGGAGCAAGAGACACAGAGCAATCAGGAACAAGGGTGGGCTTAACTCCTGGTGGAGTTTCTCTAGGAGAAAAGTGAAGGGCCCTCAGAGCACTGAGCCTGATGGTCAAGAAGAATTCTGAGCATAGCCGGGGTGGGGGGTCAACAGGACAGGCAATACTGCAGGTAACTGGTTTTAGAGTGGCTAAAAAAGCTAAGGTCAGGCTTCCTGGGTTGTGCTAGTGGTAAAGAACCTGCCTGCGAATGCAGGAGACGTAAGAGAGGCAGGTTAGATTCCTGGTTAGAGGCAGGGAAGATCCCCTGAAGGAGGAAATGGCAACCCACTCCAGTATTCTTGCCTGGAGAATCCCATGGACAGAGGAGCCTCGAAGGCTATAGTCCACGGGATCACAAAGAGTTGGATATGACTGAAGTGACTGAAGCATGCATGAAAAAAGCTAAGGTCATTTATCTATAGGTTCATGGGCAGTTCTAACCATGCTCCTATAGACTCTGACCATGTGTGGGTATTAAGATTAGAGAGCAAACAAAAAGGAGATGGCTGTTAAAAGGTTTGCTGTATGTAACAGGACATACAGACCCTAGGGGACAGTCTGGGCCTTCAACCTATCTAGAGAATGGGGTAGTAGCTTAACCATGGCCAAAGAACATGATCCAGAGCCTCTTCAGTGTTGTCACACCATGGCCATATTGATCAGAAACACTGATTTAAGTAGAAATAATATATGGGACTTCCCTGGTGGCTCAGATGGTAAACCATCTGCCTACAATATGGGAGACCTGGGTTCGATCCCTGGGTAGGGAAGATCTCCTGGAGAAGGAAATGGCAACCCACTCCAGTACTCTTGCCTGGAAAATTCCATGGACGGAGGAGCCTGGTAGGCTACAGTCTATGAGGTCGCAAAGAGTCGGACACGACTGAGCAACTTCAATGTCAATGTCAATTAGACTATAGAGCCCAGGTAATGACTCAGATAACAGGAATCAGCCAGAATATCACCTCCTTCCCTACCCCCCAAATCACAGCCCAGAACTGCTTCAAGATCCCACTGTTGCACCTTCAAGCACAAGCTATAAAATTAGCTGAGACAAGTTGAAGATACCTTCATGTAAGACGCTGACACAGCCAGAAGACAAACATCTAGACAGAGGGGCAAGTTCACAGTAAGTCATCCTTAAATATTCACTTTAGTCCACCCCCTTTTACTACTAAACATCAACATCCACTCTTCCTATACTTCAAGGAAGTGTGATACAATGGGGGTTAGATACCCATCCTCTGGTCCCCTAGCAAGGAGAATATCCAAGTCAGCTATATTCCATTATAATCCAATATGAGGTAATACTTAGGTTTACCCCAACCCTGTCATATTGTGACCTATGGACTAGAGTGTCAACTGTCCCCATCATACCTTACATAAGGTAAACTTATCACTGCAAAGAGGATAAACACAGATCATTGTTAAGGACATTTTATTAAAACAAGCACAAGGCCATGGTTATTTGTGACCCATCTTCCAAAAGAGACTTCATTATTCCCTTTGCCTTAAACTTCAGCTTATTAGATGGTGGAATGACCCACAACTTCATTACTGAGAATCATACCATTGATAGAACCGCTAGCAGAGGTTTCTGTGGTCTACTAATCCACCAGAGTACGAGATGTCTTGGCAGGGGATCGCCTGGATTGTGCCTGTACATCCCCTGCCTCTACTGCATAGAATCATCTTGTTTTCTTGGATAAGATCACCCCAGCCAATATTGTAAACCACCCCCCTTTGCTGTTCAAAGTAGCAGAAAAATGACTGCAGCCTTTCTCTACTTCTATTTCAAAGATAATTGTATTATCTAGTTAAGTCCTCTTTTACCTACCAATGCCTCTAAACTAGCAGAGTCCAGAAATGTAGGAAGGGGAAATTTAATGAATAGGACCTTCGTTACAGTGAGGGGTTTTCATTCTTTTCCACCATCCAGTATCTAGATCCAAGCAATCCGTCCACGAGGGAGTGACCCCATCAGTCTCTGGTTTAGACCATATTCTGCACCTTCTGTAGTGTTCCAACCTCCCGGGTGCTGAATCCGATGTAGCACAATGATGGGAGTTTCCATGGACTGTTCCATGGTCCTATATGGCTGGCTGCTTCTGGGAGGTGGGGTACATGCAAACACAAGAGAATTCCATGGGCTTCAGCCTATTGATTTATTCTAAGAAACTAGTTCCTTCATCAGATGCGGTGGATAGAGGACATTCAAGTTTGTGGATGGTTTTAACATGCTTGGTGGGCAGGGAAAGGTATAATTCCTTGGATTTATCTGTTTCAGTAATGGCAAATAGCTCTATGAGTTTGATGAAGGGAACCCACTATCAGGTAGCTGACTGCTTTCCCAAGTTTATGTACTGATACTTTATCAGGGGTTCAGAGTCATTGCTGCTGGCCAGTTGGTCTCAGTAGCTGTCAGTTCAGTCCTTATGAGAAGTTTAATTTGACCCATGCCTGGTCTTGATCTTGCTCCCATCACTTCATTCATGAGTCTTTTAATCAAGCACTGTGGTACCTGAAGAAAGAGGCTGATCAATCAGAGGGCAGACCACCTAGCTCATCTAACTAAGAACCTTCTCCAGAGCGGGGCCTTTGTGAGCATTCTCAAGGGATAGCAACACAATTTGGATATTTTTGAAGAATCTTACCCATGTACTTCTTCCCTAAGTCTCCTTGTCACTAATCATATAGTCTTGCTCCCAAGTCCATGGCCGGCAGTGATAGCCTTAACCTTTTGTAGATCTTTTAGACCGTGTGCCTTTCCAGACAAGAGATAAAATGGCCTGCCCAAAGTCCTGTCTGTTAGAAAGGCTTCCTTTTCTGTGGTCCTTCAAGGTCACCTTGAGTGGGGCTAGAACACTATCCAGCTGATACTAGTATATTATCTACACCCATGTCTAGATTTTGCTCCATAAGATAGGAATGGATTGAAGTAGTAGGTTTAGCCATTATGTTAGCCAAGTCCTCATGTAATTTATGTGTGTTATTAAGACCTACCTGGACCTGCTCTTACATAGGATTTCCATCTGATGGACCACTGGACATGCCTAATGATGGCTGGGTACATCACAGCTTATTCTTATAGACAGTATCCACTTTCTACCAGGGACAAAATAACAAGTCAAGTACCACTTCAAGAACAGTTACTTGCAGAAGGCAGCCCTGAAACCTTAGGAGAATCTCAGTGTACACCCCTATCAGGGTTCCCAGGAGTTCTATAATTCACTCTGATTTGCTATAAACACTTGGACACCACATTCTACTGGATGCTGGGAACCAAGGAGCAGAGCTGTGTCCTGTTCTGGGTCCCACTTAAAGTCAGTCTTTTTAGGTCACCACCCCAGCCAGGACAATTATGGCACATGCTGTCTTCAAAAACCAAAGCTGCCTACCAAGTGTTAGACTTCTTACTGAAAAGAGGATGTAAGGAAGGCCCAGCAGCAGTGTGTTCACTGAAGCATGGCTTTGGGTGAAAAACCACTCCCTTTGAGCAGCATGAAAGATGCGACAAGACCAAGCTGAGTGGCCGCTGGGCAGCTTAAAGCCCATTGCTCTCTGTGACTGTTCTGTTTCCACACACCACAGGCTGTGAGAATCTCACACCTCCATACCAGCTGAATTGTCTCCACCTTCAGCCCCTAGTAGGCCAGAATGCAGTCCATTTCCTTTAAGGTCTAGTTCCTTGCCAGCCAGTCCAGCTTGCGATTCTCTCAGGCAAGGTCCTTGGTTATAAGACAATGAAAACCTATTCTGGCCAATGTAAGCAGAGAAAGGAACTCATGAAGACTGGGGGTGGCTTGTAGAATCCTTAGGAGAGCTGAAGTTTGCCACACAGCAGACCTTTCTGGTGAGAACACCTCAACCCCTCCAGTGGATGCTGGCTTCTCCAGCTGACATTGCTTATGTGACAGATGTGGCCAGTTCCAGGGCTGCCTGAAGCTTGATCTTTTTGCAGTTGTCACAGTTAGCAGAGAGAAGGTTACGATCCAGAGTCCTTGAAGCTTTGCCTCATTGGCTTCTATTCCAAATACAGGCAGGCATATCGATGGAGCCTGAGTCCTGTGTCTGTTCAACCTGCAAGAGGGGGTATCCAAGTTTGCTTCCTTAGTGCCAAGTGGGTGCTTGTGTTTCCTAGTGCTTGTGGGTGCCTAGTGTTTCCCACTAGGACCAAAATGTTAAAAATCCAAGCAGAGGCAGAGGGATCAGACAGTAAGTGGTCAGAGACAGCCAGCATGGCTAGTTTATCCACACAACCCTGACCTCCCCAGGTTTGGCTCTCACCTGTTCACACAGAATGGAAGTTCCTTGCCATCTCTGCCACACCTAAGGGAGGGCCACAGTCCAGACTTCAGACAGAGGATGCTCTACTGGTCTTCTGCCCTGTGGAATGCCTTTGTCCATAGAGCCACTGAGGAAGCATCCCTGAAGCCAGGCCACAGCCACCATGAGAAGGCCAGCTTCCATGCCAAGGGCCTGAGCTGCAAGGTCACCACCACTAGGGTCCCAGGCAGTGCCAGACTCTGGGTAGAAAGCAGGGTGTGGGAGAAAAGAAAGGGCTTTATAGCCTGGCCAGTGTGATACCCAGGGATCTAGTCTGCAGTGTTCAGCCCTCCTTCACCCCTGCTCTTTGTGACCATAGCATTCCTGTTCCACCTGCAAGCCTTCAGTCATAGCCACATCCTAGTGCAGAAGTAGGGATATAGGATATGTTATATGCTACTTCAGGGCCCATCTCTCCCCACCCCCAGGCCATGGGCTCACAAGGGAACCTCCTGCAGCTGGAGGCTATGGTATGCTGGCCCATGCCTTCCAGGCATGCCTTCATGCCCGAAGGCCCTGATCTATTCATTCTTGGCCTTTAGCCAAATGCGGTTGCTACATTTTCTGTCCTTCATATTGGCTTTGGCCCAAGTCTTCCTTCCATGTTTCCCAAGAATTCTGGAACATACAGAGATGAAACAGAGGTCAGAGCAGTGGTCCTGGTTACTGAGTCTAAGTCTCCCACCATGGTGATATTTGTGCTGAGATGTTCTGTCTTTTTAGCACAAGACTCTAGCCCCTAGTGATACTAATGGGTGCCCTTGGGACCTTACATGTGGGAATGGAAGGCAGTGTATGGTGTAGGTCAGATAGATGCAGAGACCCAAATTCCAGTGTACGTAGGAATTTTTACCTGAATAGATGTCCATGCACTGTAAAAGGACACAGGAAAGCTTTGGGCCTCAGTGAGAAGCCACTTCTGCTCAGTGTCAGTCTTGCTTCAGCACCAGGCTCACAGTCTGTGTGAAGCTACTGCAGGTTCTCAGATGAAGCAGGAGCCAAGTGGGTAGTCAGGTGCGAATCCTCACTGGGGCTGCTAGTCCTGTGGATGGAGGTGACTTGGCCTTCTCGGTGTATCTGTCTAGAGCCGTTGTGCACACCAGCCTGGTCAGATGGGTACAGAGTTTGCCTGGACTCTGCTTGCTCAGTCACCTGCTTGTCCTAGATTCTACTGAAAGGACCACGTCAGGAGCCACTCACAGAGAAAGTTGATGCTCCCAGGGAAAAATAAGGAGATCCCTGGTTCTTGTATGGCAATCCCATGCCTTCTGGGAAGATCTTTTGGCTGCTCCATAGTAGTGACTGGAATCTACTGACTATTCAGCATCCTGATGTGATGACCAGCTGCAGGGCCACCATGATCAAAATGACGCACTGTGCTTTGCCTGCATGTGGACCAAGGGCCTGCGTCCAAGCACAGTGTCTCCAGCTTCGATTCCAGCTCAGCTGCTGATACAAGTTCTATTTCAAACACAGACACACTTTTGACTTGAGACATCTTCTACAAAACTTCTACTAGTACTACTTCCAGCGCCTTCTCATAACTGCCAGCGTTCCAGGCCAGATCAGTCTGCCCAGTGGCCTTTATTGCTCTCCAAAGGAAGTCCACACATTGGGGGTACACACGCATAAGGTGGCAGTACCTCCTTCCACCACCTTGGTCACCATGTGTAGGTCTGGCTATCATTGTTGTAAAGGTTGGTTCTCCCAGTCCCAATCTCTTGCCTCCGGCCCACCCTCCCACATACCCCTTCACCCCTCTGAAAGCCTCAGGCTGGAGAAAGGCACTCTTGTGTTTAAGGGTTATTGTTCTTGTGGTCTCAGTGTGGGGCTGAAGCCAGGCGCATGTGATGGCTTGGACAGGCTTCACTTAGAGTGCCCTCTGCCAGAAACAGGTTCGAGATCTGTGTTCTAGGTCCCTACTACTAGGACTTCACTGTGTCAGAGACTTTCTGAGCAACACTGATCTCTCTGTGGGGAGACAGAGAAGTCAGGAGGCCATAGAACCCAGGAGAAATGCCTCAAGACTTCTTTCTGCCAAGGTCTAGCACTAGTGGCCTATTTCTACCTCCCAGACGATTACATTTCAGTGCTGGAAAGCACGACTAGGACACCATGTACTTCATCAAATCTCAGCTGGGGAACGTGAGATGCTTACATAGACCTGTCCCTGTCTTGTCCATGAGAGCCCTCTGGCTCAAGCCCTCCAAGGCAAGATTCACTCTAGCTACACCATGGATTATGCTATGATTCTATGATCCTGTGTTCTGTTCCATGCCTGACCAAACCTCAGATTTATAGGGAAAACCTAGAACTTCTAATATTGATACTGTCTCAGCCTCTTCCCCTACCTTTTCCAATTTTGCCATTTGTGAACAAATTCTCTCATCCCCAGAAATGCTGCCTGGATCCAGACAGATCCCAGAGATATCATCCCTTCCTTCTGTTTATCACCTACACTCAACTGATGCCTTCTGCCTGGATTGTTCTTCCTACTTCAGCCTCAGTACATCCTATGGCTAGAATTGCAAGAAGTCTGTGGAGGTCCTGTCTCCACACTCTCCAGGCCTACAATACTCACTTCCTGGGTATGCTAGTCTAGAAGGCCAGAGGCAAACCAGCTTGTACATGGAGGTAGATCCATGCTCAGTATTCCAAGACCCTGTTCTATTATACTTTGAAGACCATTCCTTTGGAGATATGCAAAGGGTGGGGAGGCTACAAGGCTCAAAGGGATACCAGTCTGTACCCCTTGCCCTGGCTATGCATGATGTTCTTTGGACACCCTTAGAGTCTGCGCCAAGACCAGCCACCACTCTAGCCCAGCACTCTCTGTGTCTAGGCTTTGCCACCCTTGCCAGCCCAGGCCAACAGATACAGCTGCTAAGGTCCCAGGCACTGCCTAACCAAGGGTCACAAGAAAGATACATATGCCACTCCTGGAGAGTCAGTGCCCACAGCAAGACTACAACTTTCTCTTCTTGCAAATTTAGGGATCTTCGGTCTCACTCTTGGATAGAAAGGAAGGCTGTCTAGATGTAAAACTAGTACATTTGACTCACCTATGAACACAGACCCTGGTTCAAGGAGGAGACCTGCCGTCTAAACCATCACAGGACAGGTACTGGCAGCAAAACCAGAGGGGTAGACTGCCCGAAAGGGGGCCAAAGCAGCCTGAGGGGCAGCAGCCAGACCAAAAGGTCAGAGGCAACAAGTAGGATATAGTAAGGAGTCCAGGTACCAGGCTGCAAGGAGAATGTTAGTCAAGTCTGAGGACCAAGAGAGGAGAGTGGAAGAGAAAGATGAAGGAGCCATGGAGAACATATCTTATGGGCAGCAGGGAATTGGGATGGATCCTGGTATACAGAGAATGCTGAGGTACAGAAAAGCAGCCAAAGGTTTGATCCAGGGTCCCTACTCATAGCAGGCAGGAATCAGGAACCTACTCTGGATGGACTTTTCGCAACTCAAGGTCAAGTTCAAGAGGAAGTATGCATGGGAGAGAATGAAGGGGAGCCAGCAAGGTTGAGTAGAAGATGAAAACCTAAGCCATGTTTCCCCTCTGAGAGAGACCCTGCCATACACAATGTGCGTTTGTTGAGCAGATACAGCCCTGTGAGCCAGTGCGCACCTGAGTGTGTATTCCTGCTTCCAACTAGAAGCTAAGCTGGGGGGCACCCAGCCCTGAGAGAGGCTATGCAAGGTGCAGGCAGTCCCCAACTTATGCACACAGCTTCTCAGAGACGCTCTTTGGGGAGAAATGCAATTCCGAGCCCTGAATCAGAATCAGAGCTTTCTGGTAAGCCTCCCATGCTGAGTTTAGGCTTTGACTGGCACATACATGTTATAGCCCAGGGATGTCACATACTACTGTGACCTGTCATTCATTACTCTGAGCTCCCTAAAGGCAGAGATTTGGCTCTCTTACACTCCAGGCCATGACAAAGCTGATGTCCAGTAGTTGTGTGTGAAGTTTCTATAGAAGATAGACCTCCCCAGGAAGTTTCTCAGGTTGAAGAGAGAAGCAGGTCCCTAAGTGATGTGTTATAGGGTGACAGGCTTGGAAGGTCTGTGGGACAGATGTTTAAGGAGGCTTCCTAAGTGACCTTGGCTGTTGATCCAAGCAGAGTAAAGTAGGACAGAACAAATCCTGCAATAACTATGGCAGGACAGTGGGGACCAGGCTGTGGGCCAACTCTGGTCTCTGTCCAAGGGAAGACCAAGTGTTTGTCTTCTGTGGTCTTCTGGTCAAGGTGTATTCTTGAAGTCTCAGCTTCTCTAATGGGACTAAAGCAACAGTATTAAGGGACCGTGGTCTCTTCATGATTTCTACTAACATCAAGCATGCCAAGTTCATGGTCTACTGCTTAGGTGATATTCCACACACACAGCTGCATGACAAGCGCCAAGGTCTTCCTACATAAGAGTTCTAAAGCAACCCCTGGGGCCAAGAGTTCTTAGGAGACATGGCCTGGGAAAAGAGGCAAGAAAGAGAGGTGCTTACACAAGTAAATTTAGTGAAGGGATGGCCCTGACAAATTCCAGCCTCATTTATTTCTTTGAGCCAGAACGTGATCCACATGTCTAGGGTGAAGGGTAAACTGAGATTTAATTAGGCAGATTTATAGACCTTAGATGCCTAACCCACTAGATTATGGGCAACAGATGAAAACTGGGACTCAGAGGCAGGAGAGGAAAAACAGATTGAAGAGAAACCACCAGCCCAGCTGGGATCCAAATGGACCTCATTAGATGAGTCCCAGTGCCTGGCATAGCTGTGAGACAACACACAAGCAGACAAAGTGCCCAGATGCCAAGAGCCATGGCTGCCATTGCCTTCATCTCCATGGTTGGCATGAACAGAGATCGCAGATTAAAGGGAAAGCGAACAAGTTCAAGAGAACCAGGAAGAAGGCTCTGAAGACAATCTTCCATATAGCACTGAGTGGGCCAGAAGCCAGGATGCTCATAGCCTGGGTCCCCAGATGCCACTACCTACTGCAGTTAAACTCTGAAAGATGGGTAATGAGTGAAAAAAAGGCACTGGGTCCAGTCCTGAACTGTTATAAGGCCCTGCTTTCTGTCTAGATTCTAGAACAACAAGTTCTCTCCAAGGTGGCTCCTGGGCATCCTGGAGATGCCTGCCTCAGATTATGTGTGGCATGTTTCCCAGGTATCTACCTTGGTCCCTGGCCTCAGACATCCACCAAGACAGATCCCAGAAGGCTTCCGTGGGGTAAGATCAGCAGCCAGCTTCTAACTAGCCCCTCTGTACCATTAACACAGTGACAGAAGCTTAAGGGAAAGTCTAATGCAAACACTTCTTTCTCAGGAGGCTTATTTTAATAAGACATCCTTCTCTAGCTTCAGCATACCTGCTGCTGGATACTTTCTATCCACAGTTATAGGGTCTAGTTTAGAATATGTTTCTAAACTAGACCTTCTATAATTGTTTTTTTTTTTTAACCTTCTATAATTGTTTTTTTTTTTTTTTTTTAAGACATAGCTGAGCAGCCCATTCTCCATCTCACTTTGTGTGCCCCAGTCTTATAATCCTCCCCTACCTTGACATTCTTCCTGAGGGCTCCAGTAGCCTATAGGTAATTATCCCCTAAGGATAATTCCATTGTCGTCCCTATTGCTCAGTCTCCAGTTATAAACCCTGGGCAGAAGAGGTGACAGTTTACAGGATTCCTTCTTAGGCCTGCTTCTCAGCTTGTAGTCTGATTTCATGCTTGCCAATCTTCTATTTCCATCAGCACACCAGTAACTGCCTCCTGCCCAGACTGTTCCTGATCTCCAGGGATCTCTCTTCCTGCTGGACATCCTCACTTGAGCACCTCAAACCAAGATTGCCCTATATTGAATTTGTTTCTGCTTCTAAGGAACTAGAAGGATGCCACAGCTGATGTCATGCTGTGGACCTAAGGATAATCTCTAGATGACCAAAAGCTATTTTCTGCCTCTCTCCTTTAACTGACTCTGTCCTACCTCCTAAGAATTTCTTGAACCCATCTATTTTACTCTGACTTCCGTACCCCAAGTTTTTTCCCCGCTCTCACCTGAGGAGCTACAACTTTCTAAGAGGTCACCAGAAGTTTTCACTGAAGTCCAGCCAGGCTCTCATCTAAAATCCTGAGTTATTTTTAAAGATAGTCTTATCTGGTCACTGGTCTCCTGCCCCTGCTTAAATCCCTTTTATAGGATCCTAGCATTCAAAGGGCATATAACAGGGTCTTCAACCCAGCCCAAGAGACCTGGCATGGTCTGACTCTGGCTTAAGTTCCTATAGTCAACCCCATTTTCCAAGTTGGGGTCGTACCACCTTTTTATCTGGCATCCTTACTGAGGATGCCACTCACTGAGGAACTCTTAGAAATTATGAAATTGCTACAAGATACTCTATCCTCATTTCTTCAGAGAAACTCACAAGACTAGGCACTTGAGCATCCAGCCCTATCTTCCAGGTTGTCCTGGGGTCTGAGGAGCATGAGACAAGCTCCTTCCCCAAGGCAGTTCCTCTGCGTCCCATAGTGTTCTATCTGGACTTAGGGAACTTTTCTGCTTCTTAAGTGAGCATGGGCCTCAGAGCTGTGGGAGTCCAATGGGCGGCTGGCCTCGAGGTACCATGGTTTAGTCAACTATTGGAACATGTTTATGAATACTACCTGGTTGCTTTGGGACCATCCTCAAGGCCTGACAGAGACACTAGGGAATCCCTTGAATTCAGCTCATCATCCCCAGTCACCACTACACACCCCGCCCTCAATAAGCCAACTGCAAACGTAGTCACTCAAGATCAATATACCTATTCTACTTATACACCATGTTTAGGCCTCAGAGAGATTAGCATGTCAGGCCTCCCAGTCAGGCCTAGTCTTATTTCCATAGATGCGGCACCTGAGGTGTCAGGTGTATATGAAAGAGGCAGGAAGTATGTGGTGATACCTCTGGACTTATAAGTGAAGTCGCTCAGTCGTGTCCGACTCTTTGCGACCCCCTGGACTGTACCCTATCAGGGTCCTCCATCCATGGGATTTTCCAGGCAAGAGTGCTGGAGTGGATTGCCATTTCCTTCTCCAGGGGATCTTCCTGACCCAGGGATCGAAACCAGGTCTTCCACATTGCAGGCAGATGCTTTACCATCTGAGCTACCAGGGAAGTCCCTGGACTTATAAGTTCAGTCCTTATTCTGGGCCAGCCTTGAATTTCTTCTTCATAGCTCCTCACACTGCCTTTTTTTTTTTTTTTTCTGCACTGTAAGGGCTGTAGCTCCTTCCTTCTCAGATCCCTGCATACCATTGACTTAATGCAGTAGCTTCATTCCTGTTCACCTCCAACCCTGGGGCAGGCTCCTCATATTTTAGTCAGAAGGATCTGTAATGGAAGGATCCAGTACTGCCCACTGACTTCCAGATGAAAGTTTCTAGATGGACCTGTCCGTATTCCTGCTGCCTTGACTCACTATACCCAGAGAGTTGACAAGTTAGTAAACAGACCTCTTGCTAAGATCTCCAGAACTATGCCTGTGGCCAGGCATCTGCTGGGTAGCCTCAGACATTATCTATGCCCATGATGCCCTCAAAAACCTCAAGGTTCACTCAGGTGTTGAAGACCCCTGGGATGACAATTGTCAAACCTGACTTTAATGGAATTAAGGGATGATAATCACACTGACAAATCTGTGCAGGGTTGGGCCCTGGGAACCCAGGCTGTCCAGCCGCCCTAGCCTGGAAGTTACCAGAAGAGAGGAGCCTGAAAGAATATACAATAGAGAAAAGTATTCAAACACCCTGCTCAGTACTACCAGCTTTGGTCACCAGTCAGGTAACACTGCTTCAGGGAGTGTCAGGAAATGCTACCTGGAAAAGGCCAGAAGGACCGGAACAATTGGCCCCCATACATACAGAGTATGTCTTCACCCCTGATAAGATCAAGGTACCAATACAAATGGGTAACAGATTGGTTTGAGCTTTTACAATTGGAAGAGCCCACAAGACTACATAAGTGCCAGAGAATCAGACTAACAGCTGGCTAAACCCCTATACATTGAAGAAGGATGGAAGCAACACCACCAAAACATAAGTGGATACCAAGTGTTGGTTTTCCACTATTTTGGCTTTGTGAATTCTTGTGGCAGAATGTTCAAATGCTTCCCTTTAAAGTTCTAGGCCAAGATCTAGTTTTGTACTTTCTAAGATGTCATCTTGATCCACTTAAGTGTAAGGAAAGAGTTCTTACTAGCTTGAGAATTCTGTAGAAAATCTGGTGTACTAGCTCCAGCTTGTACCACAGTAGAGACAGGCTGTACTGTGCTCCAGGGGACTGCCTAAGAAGTAAGTAGTGGGTCCTTGAGACAAGACCACGTGGTATCTTACCAGAAGTAGAGGGAACAGCAAGGCACTTAAGCCTGCACACGGCCTGGGCCCTAGGCTGACAGCTCTGGAAATCTGGATTTGTCCCCGGAGCAGTAATGGCTGTCACAGCCAAGTCAGAGATGGGCAGAAATGGGGTTGGTCGGGAGAGTATTCCCCAGTCCACAGGGATCATTTATCAGTCCAAGTAGTGCTAAGTTATGGTCTCATAGCTCAGTTCTAGATGGCTTAACACAAAGGTTTATTTTTGGCCCAAGAGTCATAAGGGTACAGTGGTTTGTGCAAGGCTCTCATACTAGTACAGGCAGGAATGGTCCCTTCAGCTATGCCATCAGAATACATAGCTTTTAGGGTCATCTCTGCACAAGAACTTGAGGAAAACACACCTATCCTTCATGGCCCTTGACCAGAAGTGACATCATTTCCATTTGTATCATGTCAGTGAGGTACTCATGTGACCTGTGATGATGACAAAAGGGAAAGAGGGCATAGAGATGGTCTCTGATCATCAACTAACAGCAAGATGTCCAGTTCCTATCACAGGCACTGCATGTTACACTAACAGAAACAGCATCACTACCACACTGGCTGAAGAATTCTTTGAATGAGAACAACCCTTGCCCACCCCATCCCCCCACCCAACTCCTGGCCAGGGGAGGACAGATGCCAGCAGTGGCCTCACATGTGGAATTTTACCTGTCACCTCTAGCACTAAGTGTATTTGCACAGAAGGACCTTTTAGGGTCAGCAACATTCAGGAACAGCCTTGAGTATGGATGACTCAAAAAGTCAATCTGCTCCTTTGAGCACAAAGTCATCATCAGGGCAAGGCCTGCCAGAGGCTTGGGCATAGTCTAAGATGCTACCTCTCCGTCTAGGAGCATGTGTCCTCAGCAGTCTCCACGACTGAAGTTCTCACTATAATATCAGCATGTGAAGGTGGAATCCAGAGGACCTGCCTCAGATGCCCCATGGGTGCCGTCAGCATCAGCTTTGCATAAGCCATAGCCAGTCTGAGCAGGATTCTATGAGCCTGCCTCCAGGAGTTGGCCTGACCCTCAGCAGCATTCTTGAAAGACAGCCTCACTCATCTGGAGGGCAGAGGCCTTTCTCTCATTCACTGCTACATCTGCTGCCCAAGGTGGTGCTTGCGCAACCATTTCATGGTGTTCTTCTCTCTGGGGCCCTCCTACTCACACTCTGCTGCCCTGTGAAGTGGGCTCTTTTGGACTATGGTCCTTTTTCTCCCCTTTCCGACTTTAGGATTTCTAGAGCCATCAGGCTGATTTGGGATAGTTCTGTACTGGTATTTCAACGTTTCATGCACATTTGGAGGGTGTGCACCAGCACAATCAACTGGGAGCTCCATCTATTCCAAAGTGGCTGATTTCCCCAGGATAGCACCCCTGGGAACCTCTCAGTGAAAGCACAAAAGCTCTTTAAAGAGGTGCTGCTGAAAGTTAACTAGGTCCTCACAAGCCTGATACGGACTATGCCCATGATTCCAATGGTGCCTCTACCTCTGTTTCTGGGTGGTACAGCCTGTGGTGGATAAACCTAAATCTGAACTCGCCCATTGGAAAGTTCAGTGCCTACATGTCAAGTGACTAGGTGCCATGATCTAGTTGGCAGGCAAGAGCCTGCATCTAGCTTATGGGAAACAGTGATGAGGTTGCCTAGTTGAAACAGCATTAATAAGGGGAAAATACCAGTACAGAACTACCCCAAATCAGCCTGATGGCTCTAGAAACCCTAAAGTCAGAAAGGGGAGAAAAAGGACAATAGTCCAAAAGAGCCCACTTCACAGGGCAGCAGAGTGTGAGTAGGAGGGCCCCAGAGAGAAGAACACCCTGAGTCACAGGCAGAGAGCAGAGCTTTCTTCAAGGGCTTCCAGCAAGGTGAACTCATCTGCTAGAAGACTCAGCAACTCAATGACTCAGCAAGGTGCTAGAAGATTCAGCAGCTCAATGACAGCATCTGTGACAGGAAAGAAACAACCCAGAAGGAAGTGACATTGTAGACCATCTAGATATTAACCATCATGATCTCATCAGCCCCACATAGCTGCATAGTTTTGTGTTTTATCTAAGGTAGGTAAAAGTCTTTCAAAGAGAAGAGATTGGATTTTAAGGATCTCAAATAACATATCTGCATCATCCCTAGAAACCAATTCTAGAATAGACCTTCAGGTATTAGAGGGAGATCATGATATTTCACCTCAACTAGGGTATGTTGGACAAATGGACCCAATATCCAAACTTGAAAGAATTCTAAGAATAGTTTTCTTCATAGACCCAGGAAGTGTCTTGTATGTATTGTGTATGTCCCTATCAATGGGACAGTCCAGGTCCCATTCCTGGCCGTGTTCTCTATGTGGCTGTCTCCTTTGGTACCATGGGACTCCTTGTTTAGCACAAATCCACTCTAGTGACTCACCAGCCTTTGTTAATTCCCCTGCAATGGCATTCTGAAGGGCTAGGAGCAAGAGTCCAGATTTTTCCTTGTTACCTATTGATATGGACAGCACTCCCTTCAGAATTCCAGTGCTGCTACTTATTTCCTTGGAGGTCCTACTCCTGCTTTAGCTTTTGTAAAGCTAAGCTTACCTTAGCTTCATGTAAATGAAGCCTGCCCTTGATGGATGGTAAGTATCAACCTTCCAAGGTGGACCCAAGGAAGCTAGACACCCTAGCTGGGTTAGTCCTTTAGCATCCTGAAGTCTAGAAAACTGAACTGCCAGCATAGTCCAAGGGACCCTAATTTTTCCAATGAGACATTCTTAGTTCCCCAGGTTCTGGGTCTCAAAGAGGGAGCTATATCGGGAAGAACCCTTATACCGCTTCCTAAGATCTCTTGCCACTTAGCCCTAGGACTGTAAGGCCAATCCATTGTCCAGAGACCAGGGATGCCTAGAAAAGAATATGCCATCACATCTAGACCTCTGGCCACTGGCCTTATAGTACCAGCAGTTTATAAACAATTTATGACCTAGTATGCCTCCTGTACGTATCAGTTCAACTTCAAGGAGAAGTGGCCCAGGGGCATATCTATGCTCCGAATTTCACTCTCTTTCTCGGGTTAGAGAATAAATGAAAGCTTTAAGATCTTATGGTTAAGACAATTGTCATATATAGCCTGGAAGTCAGTGCAAGGTGTTAGAGTTGTATTCACACCCACACCTGCCTGTCCAGACACTGGCCACGTACTTAGATGTGAAGCAAAGAAACTAGGCACATTTACCAACAGTCTGTCCTGACAGACTGTGCCAAGGTCTGTTCTATTCATATTGTGAAATGATCTGTGGAAACGTTGATTCTATAAAGAACAAAATCCCACATTCAGAGTCACAGAAAACCACCCACAGGACTAGCGACCTGTGCTCAGAAAGTCAAAGAAGAAATACAAGCTACATCTCATTCCCATGCTACAAGTCCCAGGGATGGGGTGCCCAGTTTCTATAAGAAAAGAAATAACAATTTTTTAGTTTAAAAGAAGAAACTGGACCACAGGAAAGAATCATACTGAGCTCAACAGACCAGAGAAGCTGTCTAAACTACATCCCATCCTCATGCCTCAAGCCCGAGGGACAAGGGTGCTAGGTTTCTACAAAAGACCCAGGTTTAGATCCTGCAGGAAAGCTGGGCCACAGGAAAGGATCAGACCTACGCTCAGCATCAGAGGCAAACAATCTATTCTCCATCCTGATGCCACACATCCCAGGGATGGGGGTCCCAGGTTTCTACAGGTAAAGAAACCGGGTTTTAGATCCAGCAGAAGAGTTGGACCACAGCAAGAGATCAGACCAGTGCTTAGCAATGAGAGGAGTGATGTAAACTATATCTCATCCTGATGCCCCAACTCCCAGGGACAGGGATCTCAAGTTTCTACATGTTTCCATAAGAAAACCCAGGTTTCGGATCCAGCAGATAAGTTGGACCACAGGAAAGGATCATCCTGGGCTCAGCAGGCTAGAGATAATGCAAGCTAAGCCTCATACTCACACCTCAAGTCCCAGGTTCCAACATCCAGTTGTATTTTACTCTGAGTGTACACCCTAGGGAGCATACATGGAAGGTGAGAACATCAAGGCACATGATGCAGTCATACCTGGGCATGTCCCTAGCCTGAGGCAAAGCCAGTGATGGCTGTCTTCTTTAGTGGACGTAGGGATCTATGTGACACATCCCCAGGTTGGTCCAGTCTATCTGGGTGCAGGATGCCAAATCATCACTCAATCAGAAAGCCAACCTGAAACTTGACTTTCTCCTAGAGACAGAAGATGCCTAATAGCTGGGTACATATAATACTTTCCTTATTCAACCCTATAAGGAATAAAGGAATTTCCATGTTTCTGACTTTCTGAAGATGATAAAAGCTTTTCATCTAAAAGTTAGGTGTCCCAGAGATATTGGGATCTCAGAAGCCTATGAGGGTCTCAAGGATACCCTGCCAGAGTTAACACCAGCAGAGCCAAATACTTTCCCATTTTGGGGGAGTGAGATGCCTTGGACTGATTGAGCTCCTGGAGCTCTCTCCACTCAGCTAGTACATTCAAGGCCTCAATAGTGGAGGTGTCCTTCACTCAACACCATGCCCTAATGCTGAGCAGCTGTTGACCTGCTGAAGCTGCTACTCTAACTCCACAGTTCTACTTTAGAGCTACTCTTGTTCCCATAGGCTTCTGAGTCTGGAGTAAGGAGGGAATATGGCAAGAAGATGTGTTCTTGGGTTCATTTGTCTGTTAAGGGGACTACAGCAACAGGAACCTGAGATCACACTGGGGAATGCCAATAGTCATCAGTGGTCATGAATCTGGTTGAGATTCTGATACATCCAGTTCTGTTAGAAGGCTTCAGTTATATCAAGAGAATGTGAAGAGTGAACAATTGGGCATCAAATGGTTCTTGAACACATTAAGGACTTCACAAAGTCATAGATCCCAGTGTGGTAGATTCTATAAGCTTTGGGCTGGATCTTTAGAACTAAGGGCCTTCTTTGAGCAAGGCTGGGATTTGGAAAGGAGACTGCTGCTGCTGCTGCTAAGTCGCTTCAGTCGTGTCCGACTCTGTGCGACCCCATAGATGGCAGCCCACCCGGCTCCCCCATCCAAGGGATTCTCCAGGCAACAACACTGGAGTGGGTTGCCATTTCCTTCTCCAATGCAAGAAAGTGAAAAATGAAAGTGAAGCTGGTCAGTCATGTCTGACTCTTAGCAACCCCATGGACTGCAGCCTACCAGGCTCCTCCATCCATGGGATTTTCCAGGCAAGAGTACTGGATTGGGTTGCCATTGTCTCCTCTGTACTGACCTAGACAGAAATAAGGAGAGAGGGTCAGATGTTTTGGAGGCAATAGTATGGGACCTGGATGGGGCAGCTTAGAGGCCAGCCCAAGTGAAGGAAGTTGTAGCATCTCTGGGAACACTTAAACAGAAATCAGAGAACAGAAGCAGATGCTGCTGCCATGGAGAAAAGTCTGGTGGGTGGGCCTCACAATCAGCAGGGGAAGGGCAGGGAGAAATGCTGTAAGCAATCAGGTTAAGACTGGCTCTCCCAGCACATTTCCAGTCCACAGTCCAGTATGTTCTCAAAGATGGCAACTGTGTGAGGTGATGTGTGTAGTGGGTTGGTTGTGAGGATTACAGTGGAAGTCACGTTGTATACTTTATCATTTGGCCAATTCTACCTCAAGACAAAGCTTCTGGGGAAGAGGTAGATGTCATCGTGTCATGGAAAAACAAACCCACAGGAAGCCCTCATGACAGAGGGAGAGGGAAGTAGTGACACAAGAGTATGAGAATTTTAGGCCATGTAATGCTTTCTAGAGTTCTTTGTATAACTGGTCGCCATGAGCCACATGCTGGGCCTGCAACTTCCATGATAATTTCATGTCTCTTCTTGACAGGGACAGTATTTAAAAAACAGAAGCTCTGAAAACTTTAGGCTTATCTCTTGAAACAGCTCTTCCTTATGTAGGTGGTGAGGGGAAAGGAAGAGACTACCCCAAAATACATGGTTGCTCAAAGCCAAGTAATGAAGGCAATGGCACCCCACTCCAGTACTCTTGCCTGGAAAATCCCATGGATGAAGGAGCCTGGTGGGCTGCAGTCCATGGGGTCACTACAAGTTGGACACGACTGAGCGACTTCACTTTCACTTTTCACTTTCATGCATTGGAGGAGGAAATGGCAGCCCTCTCCAGAATTCTTGCCTGGAGAATCCCAGGGACAGGGGAGCCTGGTGGGCTGTTGTCTATGGGGTCGCACAGAGTCAGACACGACTGAAACGACTTAGCAGGAGCAGCAGCAGCAGTTCCGGGTTTACACATAAAAAGCTTGGATGTTGCCACTGTCCTGACAGGTTAAGCTGAGCAGACCATAAAATGGTTCTTGGACCCAAAAGAAGGGAGGATATTGGATTAAGCACTGTGTACCAGGGTTGGGGAGACAGACGAATATAAGGAGCCACAGTTTACCCAACAGAAACTCAAGAGCTGCTGTGAGGACCAGTGCTGGAGTAGGACAACCAAGTGTAACTATGTTGCTGGAGGCTTGGTGCAGACAACCCTGTGAGTTAAAGGCTCCAGGGGGACCCAGTCACAGGGGGCCCATAGTATCATGACATTTCCCTCCAAGAACTTGACTAGGCTTCCACAGTAAATAGGGGCTTCCCTGGTAGCTCAGCTGGTAAATAATCTGCTTGCAATGTGGGAGACCTGGGTTCAATCCCTGAGTTGGGAAGATCCCCTGAAGGAGGGCATGGCAACCCACTCCAGTATTCTTGCCTGGGGAATCCCCATGGACAGAGGAGCCTGGCCGGCTACAGTCCGTGGGGTCGCAAAGAGTTGGACACAACTGAGCGATTAAGCACAGCGCAGCAAGCTGTGGAACATCATGTTGTCAGCCAGCCACCTGAAGCTAGCTGAGAGATATAGAACAGATTCTCACAGCCCTCAGAAGGTACCAACACCTCCATCTCAGATTTCTAGCTTCAAGAACTGAGACAGTACATTTCTGTTAGAGTCACTTTGTTTGTGGTACTTTGTTATTGGCAGCCTTAGCAAAGAAATATGCAGGAGAGAAATAACTAAAGAAGCAAGAGAGTCCCTGTCATAGTCAGCCAGGGAAAAGCCTGGGGCAACAAGTAGTAGCTCTACTTATACCTATTCCTCAGCCAGGGCACTGGCCAGGCTCCTGGGTATGGAGTAGTGGAGAAGTCAAGGCTTAAACCTGACTTTTTTCTGACAGACCACAAATGCCAAGAGCCCATCCTATAAATATCATGGCATGTTTAAATGGGGTCTAGGTTCCAAGAAGAACTCCATATTCAGAAAATCAAGAAGGCATCTTATCAGAACCCAAGAGAAGTTTCCTTGCAGGAGCATACAAGTCCTAGGCTCAGCCAAGTAAGGAGCAGAACAAGAAAGGACTCTGAGGCTAAGCTTCAAGCAGCATCAGGGCAAAGAGCCAGAATGTGGTAGGAGTACCAGAAGCCATCCTTTGCATCCACTGGGTAGAATGGTACTTGGGCTTAGAGCTAGCCAAGTGTGTCAGCTTTACCAACTACCTGAGCTAGGGAGGGGGCAGGGAGAGGGTCAGATAATACACTCAAGACTGCAGAGCTCCATGTCCTCAAGAGGGTACAGTTCAAAGATTGCCAAAGCCCCAGGACCATGGTTTCCCCACCTTGTCCCCGGGAGATACATTCCAAGCGCCCCAGTGGATGCTTGAGGCTGAAGTGGCAGTGAGCCCTGTGTGCACTGTTTTTACCTGCACATACCTATGATAAGATCAATTGGCAAACTTATGAATTTTAGTGTACTGTCAGAAAGTTGTCAGTTTTGTTTCTCAAAATGTATTATATGAATGCATCATGTATTTAACGTCTTTTCCATCTTAAGCACTTATCATGCACTATGTTTGTAAGCTTTTGGAGTTAGAGACTCAACAGCAAGACTAGCATGAATGTTGCCTTCACAACATCACAGACGGATTACCACAGATTTTAGCAACCTCAGATTAGAATCTCTTTCCTTACATCAAGAACCTTCACCTTTTCACCTTTTATGGGAGACACTTTATGGATTCTTTGGCATATCTGAATATCAGCATCGTTGCTCATGCTCTTTGAGGCCATTTTTAGATTAAGGGTTACCTGACCATAAGCACTGCGGTAGCCCACAGGTCATCTGATAACCAGGAGGTTTTGGCATGACTGGAGGGATATGCTGGACAAAGATGATTCATGTTGTGAATCATCTGTTCTGTGACATGATCACGCTCCATGGAACACACAAATTATGAATTGCTTTTTTCTGGAATTTCCCATTTAAGATTTTCAGACCATACTTGACCACAGGTAACTGAAACCATAGAAAGCAAAACCACAGGAGGGGGAATGGGGACTCCTGTACATCCTTTGCCCTGAGTCAATTTTGTATATCAGAGATTCCACAAGTTTGCGCTAGCAGCTCAGAGTTAACACAACATCCATGGCATGAAGTTACGCCTAAGTCACTCTACTAACGTGACTTCCCCAAAGTGTCCCTCCCAAGATGAAGGCATAGTTGCAGCAAAGTACATGTCTAAAAGTTCAAGCAGCAAGCTGAATGAGCTATTCCCACTGAAGGACTAATACAGTTAAAGTGCCAAATGAAGCCTCAACTGCCACCTGACCCTCATGGACAGGAACTGGAGTGAATACGGAGAAGGCAATGGCACCCCACTCCAGTACTCTTGCCTGGAAAATCCCTTGGACGGAGGAGCCTGGTAGGCTGCAGTCCATGGGGTCGCTAAGAGTCGGGCACGACTGAGCGACTTCACTTTCACTCTTCACTTTCATGCATTGGAGAAGGAAATGGCAACCCACTCCAGTGTTCTTGCCTGGAGAATCACAGGGACAGAGGAGCCTGATGGGCTGCCATCTATGGGGTCACACAGAGTCGGACACAACTGAAGCGACTTAGCAGTAGCATGCTGCCTTCTTCCCATCTTTTCCAAGGGCCATGCAGAAGCCAATGTGGGGGTGTCTCCCTGCTGGGGTTATTAGACTTAGAGGGGAAAGAAGGTTCAGATTTCAGATAGCAGGTAATATTGTAGTCTGAGCATGTCTCAAACATCCTGCATTTGATCTGTCAACCCTACCCGGAAAACAGTGGTCACCTGTGCTTTCTTGCTAAACAGACCCAAGAAATCATGGGAAGAGAAATGTCCATGACCTACCTGCAAACATCCTCACATGGAAGTCAAGATGTTCACTGAATACATTCGGGATATACAAACTTGAGAGGCTTCCAGTTAACACAAGCCACCACAAGAGGATAGATAGGGCACTTCCAAGAAAACAGTGAAGTTCCCCAAAGAACTCCAGGGCCTATGGGCTCATACCCAGAACAGCTGCCTTCTACCCTCCTGGCCACAGGCAGGTGGCATTTTCTCTGGCCCTCTACTTGAAGTTTCCTGGTGGTGACAACCACTTTGTGAGTTAGTATAGAGGCAACACTAAATAAACTGTTTTTCAAACTACAGTTAGTTGTCCATTTCAGTTCAGGCTGGCCGCACAGCCTGGATCTTAACTGTGCCTCTGAAGTAATGCAAATTCGGTAGCTCTTAACCAGGAAGATCTCCAGCTGAGCATTATTGAATTAAGGTGAATATGAGCTTCCTTTTTGACTGTTTTCCTATTCAGAAGACAGTCACAGGAGCAGTTCCTTCTAAACTGCCATGCGGTTTGAATTGCTGAAATGCTGGGTTAAGAAAAACATTGAGGGGATAAAGATGTTACATGTAATAGTCACTATTAATACCAAACCAGCATTTTCTAGTTTCCCAAACTAGAGAGTTGTGCAAAATTGACTCCAGGGCCAAGACAATAGACTGTTCTAATGCTACCTAGAATAGTTTTGTTTTCAGTACTTTAAGTCATACCAAGTAAAAACTATAGGTATTTAATAAATTAAGATACTATTTTTTTCTTAAAAAATACTTATGGTTAGGGCATCATTTTGGTTACATCTCCAGCTTACCTGGTGGCTCAGACGGTGAAGAATCTGCCTGCAATGCAGGAGACCCAGGTTTCAATCCCTGGGTTGGGAAGATCTGGAGAAGGGAATGGTGACCCACTCTAGTATTCTTGCCTGGAGAATTCCATGGAGAGAGCCGCTTGGCAGGCTACAGGTCATGGCATCACAAAGAGTTGGACACAACTGAGCAACTAACACTTTCACTTTTTTCAATATGGTCACACCTCAATTTAGAAAGACTAAGCTGGCTAGCAGGATTCCTTAGTTTTATACTTAGTCCTGAGTAACCAGGAGGACACACCTGGTTCACTTGTCTCTTTCATTGTAGGTTCTCAGCCACTTCATGATGAGCTTCCCTCCACAGAATGTAAGAAAATTACAGGATTTGGCCCTTGATGGGGGGAGAAGAGAAACTTTGGGTAAGTAACCTTTGTACTTCAGTTTCTCTGACTGTAAAAATAACACATATGCATGTGTTTAGGATCCCTGAAATGTGTTAGTTTAGTCTTCAAAACATCTGAGATACCACCTCAGTTTTCATGTGTGAAGTAGTTACTTTCTACCTTAAAGGAGTAGAGAATAAGCCGTTAGACATTTGAATTGCTTACTATCACTCTAGCATGAAAATTGCATTCAGATGCTAGTTAACACCCAGCCCATGAGCTCCATCAGTTATTAGTTCTATGATATGAGTATTCCTCTAAAATACCTGGGCATGATACCATAAAAGGGGATGGGCAAAACTTTACCTTGGATATTTTACCTTGGTGATTTACCAGGGATATTTTTACCTATCCCTTAAGAGAGGATGTTAGGGAGCTTCTGGGAATACTGGCAGTAATTTTTGCTGTAAATGCCAGTTACACAGATGTTTACTTTGAAAGTTCATCCAGCTGTGTACTTGATTTGTGGACCTTTCTGCATGTGTGTTTTCCATATGCACAAGGGTGGTCATAACAGCCATATCCAAAGTAAAGTGAAACTGCAATTCAAGGCATACTCATAAAAAGCAAAGAGTAAGAGTCAGACTGTGTTACCACTAACAGGGGGAGTCACAATCTAGAAGCTGGGGTACTGATAGTTTTGTATAGTCATACAGGGGTTAGCATTGTGAGACTGTAAATGTTTACTCAGTCTTCATAAGCAGTTTAAGTTATAATGAATTTCTTCTATTTACCAGTGAACTAACTTTGGGCAGCCGTGGGACTCTCTCTTACCCATGGTACTCTTACCATGACGTTGAAATGGAAGATGGTATGAGTTGGACCATCATGTTCCAACTTGCTTTCCTGCTTTAGATGGAGCAAGGCAGCTAACAATTGCTATGTCACTTCCTTATCTATCCTTTGCCCACAAGTGTACTGGACCCATCCAGATACTTCTGTACAGATTGTGTCTCCGCCTGAAACTGCTGCTGCAAAGTCGCTTCAGTCATGTCCGACTCTATGCGACCCCATAGACGGCAGCCCATCAGGCTCCGCCGTCCCTGAGATTCTCCAGGCAAGAACACTGGAGTGGGTTGCCATTTCCTTCTCCAATGCATGAAAGTGAAAAGTGAAAGTGAAGTCGCTCAGTCGTGTCCAACTCTTAGCGACCCCATGGACTGCAGCCTACCAGGCTCCTCTGTCCATGGGATTTTCCAGGCAAGAGTACTGGAGCGGGGTGCCATTGCCTTCTCCACCGCCTGAAACTAGCTAGTGACTAAAATTCTCCATTTAAGATATCTGATTTGCTTTTAAGCACTAATGTTTAAGATTGGGATGGTCAGCTTAGAAAAGCTAAGAAAACAAAGTAAAGCAACATTTCATATTCAACAGTATGATAGGTTGTGTTAGTAACACTTGGGTGTTTTCACAGACCTCAGCGTCAGTGGCTGAGACGCTTCACACATCACATCACATCACCACTCAGTGTAGGTGTTCCTGGCTCACCTCTCATGTTCCTGTTCAGAGACTGGGGCTTCTTCCATATTGTGGCTTGACCCTCCCTGGAGTCTTCACCATAAACCAGTAGATGTGGGGAAGGAAAAGATGGCGAGAAAACTATGGGCTAGACTTACAAGCAACTTGCATTTCTGGTCATGTTCTACTGGCTAAAACTTAGCTAGATGTAAGGGAGGCTAGAAGCTAGTCAGCCTCGGTACCCAGGAGGGAACTCACATGCAGGAAGCACTAGCCATCTCTACCCCAAGTGTATACTTTGAAGGTGTTTAAGCAATCTGAGATCTTCCCAAAGCCAAATATCTTTAATATACCACACTACATCCCATTTAACAGAACAGATTTTGATTAAGAATCACTGAACCATAGCTTTTAACTTGTTTTACCAATATGGAAAATATGTTTTTAAAAAGAGATTGCTTTGCATTTCTCTGATAATGAGTGATGTTGAGCATCTTTTCATGTATTTGTTAGCCATCTGTATGTCTTCTTGGGAGAAATGTCTGTTTAGTTCTTTGGGCCATTTTTTGATTGGGTCATTTACTTTTCTGGAATTGAGCTGCAGGAGTTGCTTGTATATTTTGAGATTAATTCTTTGTCAGTTGTTTTGTTTGCTATTATTTTCTCCCATTCTGAAGGCTGTCTTTTCACTTTGCTTATAGTTTCCTTCATTGTGCAAAAGCATTTAAGTTTAATTAGGTCCCATTTGTTCATTTTTGCTTTTATTTCCGTTACTCTGGGAAGTGGGTCATAGAGGATCCTGCTGTGATTTATGTCAGAGAGTGTTTTGCCTATGTTTTCCTCTGGGGGTTTTATAGCTTCTGGTCTTACATTCAGATCTTTAACCCATTTTGAGTTTATTTTTTTGTATGGTGTTAGAAAGTGTTCTAGTTTCATTCTTTTTCAAGTGGTTGACCAGTTTTCCCAGCACCACTTGTTAAAGAGATTGTCTTTTCTCCATTGTATATTCTTGCCTTCTTTGTCAAAGATAAGGTGTCCATAGGTGCGTGGATTTATCTCTGAGCTTTCTATTTTGTTCCATTGATCTATATTTCTGTCTTTGTGCCAGTACCATACTGTCTTGATAGTATAGCCTGAAGTCAGGCAGGTTGATTTCTCCAGTTCCATTCTTCTTTCTCAAGATTGTTTTGGCTATTCAAGGTTTTTTTGTATTTCCATACAAATTGTAAAATTATTTGTTCTAGTTCTGTAAAAAAATACCATTGGTAGTTTGATAGGGATTGTATTGAATCTATAGATTGCTTTGGGTAGTATACTCATTTTCACTATATTGATTCTTCCAATCCATGAACATGGTATATTTCTCCATCTATTTGTGTCCTCTTTGATTTCTTTCATCAGTGTTTTATAGTTTTCGAGAAATTTGTATGTAGGTCAGGAAGCAACAGTTAGAACTGGACGTGGAACAACAGACTGGTTCCAAATAGGAAAAGGAGTTCATCAAGGCTGTATATCGTCACCCTGTTTATTTAACTTATATGCAGTGTACATCATGAGAAACGCTGGACTGGAAGAAACACAAGCTGGAATCAAGATTGCCGGGAGAAATATCAATAACCTCAGATATGCAGATGACACCACCCTTATGGCAGAAAGTGAAGAAGAACTAAAAAGCCTCTTGATGAAAGTGAAAGTGGAGAGTGAAAAAGTTGGCTTAAAACTCAACATTCAGAAAATGAAGATCATGGCATCCGGTCCCATCACTGCATGGCAAATAGATGGGGAAACAGTGGAAACAGTATCAGACTTTTTTTTTTCTGGGCTCCAAAATCACTGCAGATGGTGACTGCAGCCATGAAATTAAAAGACGCTTATTCCTTGGAAGGAAAGTTATGACCAACCTAGATAGCATATTGAAAAGCAGAGACATTACTTTGCCAACAAAGGTTCGTCTAGTCAAGGCTATGGTTTTTCCTGTGGTCATGTATGGATGTGAGAGTTGGACTGTGAAGAAGGCTGAGCGCCGAAGAATTGATGCTTTTGAACTGTGGTGTTGGAGAAGACTCGTGAGAGTCCCTTGGACTGCAAGGAGATCCAACCAGTCCATTCTGAAGGAGATCAGCCCTGGGATTTCTTTGGAAGGAATGATGCTAAAGCTGAAACTCCAGTACTCTGGCCACATCATGCGAAGAGTTGACTCATTGGAAAAGACTCTGATGCTGGGAGGGATTGGGGGCAAGAGGAGAACGGGACGACAGAGGATGAGATGGCTGGATGGCATCACTGACTCGATGGACTTGAGTCTGAGTGAACTCTGGGAGTTGGTGATGGACAGGAAGGCCTGGCGTGCTGCAATTCATGGGGTCACAAAGAGTCGGACACGACTGAGCGACTGATCTGATCTGATCTGATATATAGGTCTTTTGTTTCTTTAGGTAGATATATTCCTAAGTATTTTATTCCTTTTATTGCAATGGTGAATGGAATTGTTTCCTTAATTTCTTTTTCTCTTTGTTAGTGTATAGGAATGCAAGGGATTTCTGTGTGTTAATTTTATATCCTGCAACTTTACTATATTCATTGATTCAGTTCAGTTCAGTCACTCAGTTGTGTCCGACTCTTTGCGACCCCATGATTGCAGCATGCCAGGCCTCCCTGTCCATCACCAACTCCCGGAGTTCACTCAGACTCACGTCCATCGAGTCAGTGATGCCATCCAGCCATCTCATCCTCTGTTGTCCCCTTCTCCTCCTGCCCCCAATCTCTCCCAGCATCAGGGTCTTTTCCAATGAGTTAACTCTTCGCTTGAGGTGGCCAAAGTATTGGAGTTTCAGCCTCAGCATCAGTACTTCCAACGAACATCCAGGACTGGTCTCCTTTAGGATGGACTGGTATGTATCTCCTTGTAGTCCAAGGGACTCGCAAGAGTCTTCTCCAACACCACAGTTCAAAAGCATCACTTCTTCAGTGCTCAGCTTTCTTCACAGTCCAACTCTCACGTCTATACATGACCACTGGAAAAACCATAGCCTTGACTAGATGGACTTTTGTTGGCAAAGTAATATCTCTGCTTTTCAATATGCTATCTAGGTGGGTCATAACTTTCCTTCCAAGGAGTAAGTATCTTTTAATTTCATGATTCATTGATTAGGTCTAATAATTTTCTGGTAGAGTCTTTAGGGTTTTCTATGTAGAGGATTATGTCATCTGCAAACAGTGAGAATTTTACTTCTTCTTTTCCAATCTGGATTCCTTTTATTTCTTCTTCTGCTCTGATTGCTGTGGCCAAAACTTTTACTATGTTGAAGAGTAGTGGTGAGAGTGGGTATCCTTGCCTTGTTCCTGACTTTAGGGGAAATGCTTTCAGTTTTTCACCATTGAGGATAATGTTTGCTGTAGGTTTGTCATATATAGCTTTTATTATGTTGAGGTATGTTCTTTCTATTCCTGCTTTCTGGAGGGTTTACCACAATGAGGCACCATCTCATGCCAGTCAGAATGGCTGCTATCCAAAAATCTACAAACAATAAATGCTGGAGAGGGTGTGGAGAAAAGGGAACCCTCTTACACTGTTGGTGGGAATGAAAACTAGTACAGCCACTATGGAGAACAGTGTGGAGATTCCTTAAAAAACTGGAAATAGAACTGCCATATGACCCAGCAATCCCACTGCTGGGCATACACAATGAGGAAATCAGAATTGAAAGAGACACGTGTACCGCAATGTTCATCGCAGCACTGTTTATAATAGGACATGCAAGCAACCTAGATGTCCATCAGCAGACAAATGGAAAAGAAAGCTGTGGTACATATACACAATGGAATATTACTCAGCCATTAAAAAGAATACATTTGAATCAGTTCTAATGAGGTGGATGAAACTGGAGCCTATTATACAGAGGGAAGTAAGCCAGAAAGAAAAACACCAATACAGTATACTAATGCATGTATATGGAATTTAGAAAGATGGTAACAATAACCCTATATGCGAGACAGCAAAAGAGACACAGATGTATAGAACAGTCTTTTGGACTCTGTGGGAGAAGGTGAGGGTGGGATAATCTGAGAGAATAGCATTAAAACATGTATATTATCATATGTGAAACAGATCACCAGTCCAGGTTTGATGCATGAGATACGGTGCTCAGGGCTGGTGCACTGGGATGACCCAGAGGGATGGGATGGGGAGGGAGGTGGGAGGGGGGGTTCAGGATCCGGAACACATGTAAACCCATGGCTGATTCATGTCAATGTATGGTTTTTGCCATACCACTACAATATCGTAAAGTAATTAACCTCCAATTAAAATAAATATATTTTAAAAAATAAAATAAAAACAACAACAATAAAATAAAATAAAAGAGATTGCTTGTTTGATCTGATCAGTAAAAGTATGAAGTAACTTTAGGGATCAGTACCAACATGTCCCTGGTGCCTCAGAACTGGTTCTCTACATTCTGTTAGCACTGACAGTATTAAGAACTTTTAGAAAGCCAGTGTTAAGTTTGTTTTAACCTGACAGTACCCTTTTGGACAGATTTCAAACTGCTTATTTTATCAAAGGCCAACAGTTATGACCCCAGGCAGCTTTGACCTACCTGTTCTGTGGACATCTATAGAATCTGTTCTTTAAAATCACTTTTGAACACCTGAAATGCCATGCATTCTAGTTGCTCTGAAACAGTCATCTCCAGGAGCCTATGCTATATGCTTAATCTGACTCCCCATGGATCTTTAAGTCTCTGTCATTAGCTTAATAGTTTTTAATAAAACCAAGTCATTCATAGTTAAGATACGGAAACTGGTATGTAGAGGTAAAGAATAGTGCATTTATGCTGGTTTTTTAAAAATAGGGGATAGCTCTTTAGAGATGAATGGTAAGGATTGCAACTTGGCAGCATTTAGTAAGTGGAACTAGGTGATAGTCAGTGGTTGTTAACCTCAACAAACAACAGGAGAAGGTATATACCTCTTGTTGTTAGTACACAGCTACCTAAGTAGTCTTACCAAGAAATAAACTTGAATCTCACCTTTTAGAGCCAACTACAGACTGTAGGAAACACAATGAAGAGAGGAACTTACAGTAAATCAGAGATGTGATTATACTCCCAAATGTAGGCAATTCTGTAGGACAAAAGACCCTGTTGAATTGCAAGGAAAGAGGAATATATTGAGATGTTAAGACACCAACCATCATACTATGCAAGCCTTTTTTGGATCTTAGTTCCTGTCAAGACTAGAATGAACTAGAACTGGTAAAATGGAAACTCTAAATATAACTGACAACTTAGTTTTGTTTAGATGTGACTAGTATTGTTAGGGTTCCCCTCCCCTACAACTTCCTGAGAAATACTTAGGTATTTATAGAAAGTTTAAGGGACACATTTTTACAAATAGGACTATTCAGTCTTCTGTTTCTAGGACACTAGAACATAATAGACAATTAGACATCCTCCCAAGTCCTTTTGAGACCCTTTAGCTTCCCTAGTGGTAAAGAATCAGCCCCAAATGTGGGAGACCCAGGTTCGATCCCTGGAGAAGGGAATGGCTACCCATTCCAGTATTCTTGCTGGGAGAATTCTATGGACAGAGGAGCCTATTGAGCTACAGTCCATGGGGTCGCAAAGAGTTGGACACAACTGAGCAACTAACACTTTTGCTCTTCAGTGGTAGGGTGGGGAGGCTCCCTGGAATAGGACCCAGAATATCACAGCCCACCGTTATCTCAAGCTTAACACAGCTTAGGTCAAAGCGGCTGAGCTCAAATCAGGCTCTTTCAACTAAGCACCCCATTTCTCTGTCTACCTCCAGCAATAAGATCCTGCTTCTTCCCTCCCATACCATAAAAGTAAAGGACCACCTAACAAAACATGCAAGTGTAAGGCACATGCCCAAGCCTCTAGGAAGCATGGAACAAAGAGGCTAGTGCATCTTGATTTTCTCCCATCCCTAGCACTCATTTTTGCATTTGTGGTCAATAAATGGGAAGGCAGGTGTGAGAGAACATTATACTTCTACTTCCCCTCAGAACGATTTGTTCTCTCATTCCTTTCAATAGGAAATTCATCACAAGTCTATAGACTGACCTCTAGTTTACACTTTCCTAAGCAATAGTCTCTTAAAAAGGCTAATTGTCCACCTGTGTCATGGACCCTTCGCTTTCCTGTTTTAGGCAGCAGCATCTTAATTTTGGATTGCCTTCCCATTGTTGTTTATCAAAATAAAATCTCACCTTTATAGGACACCAGAAAACACCCTATTTCTTCCCTCTATTGCCAAAGTGTTAGAATTGGCTATGTGCCATGCCATCTTCATTTCTTTAGTCCAATCAAGTTTCCAATTACACTGCTAAGTAGCATCTATGGATACTAACTTACTCCTGTTTGGTAGGTCCCACAGATGCTTCCATTCCATTCACCTTACTAAGCCTTCCACATTGATTTCTTGAAGCTCTCCTTTGCCACAAATTGTTTTTGCTCTTCAGTATACATGATCTCCTGTTTCTCAGTACCCCCTGCCAGTATATTTCTCAAGACATTAAAGTTGGGGGTCCTCTGGGCACCCTATTTTTACAGATGGGCTATTTCTGAAGATACTTGGTGATTATATTCTAGACAATTCCCTTCCTTACTTTGGGGAGCTCCAAGTTCAGTTTTCCAATTACCTGACTATTGTTTCTACTCAGATGTCTTGCAGGCAGTGCAAACCAACCTTGCCCAAAACAAACAATTTTTCCTGTGACTCCTCTTGCTAGTATGGTTTTCTAGTTCATCAACTGAGCATTTATATTTAAATTTTGATTGCCTAGTATCTCCTTAATTGTTTCTTCTCTCCTTAAATGTGGTCACCAAGACCTGTCATGTCTACCACTTAAATCTTAAACTCATCCATTTTTCCTCTTGTATGTCATCACTTCTAGCTAACACTGCCTTCTTAGCTTGGACTTACCCTGCTCAGCCCCCACAGTGCTTCCTGCCAGAGTGACCTTTCAGGAAACTGATGGCACCTATTTCAATGGCTATGCTAACATGGTCTTGAACTCTGCGTAGGAGTCAAGGATTAACAGATGAGTCATTCTGGCTATCTTAAGCATACGTAGGAACACAAGTTTGCAATATTTTTAAGAGGCTTCAAGCTAGCTACTGAGAGTTACTTGCCAAGAACTTGCCAACAAGGAGAGCCGATACCTTTGCCATGACCTAGAAGGTGAGGGATTAGAACTGCCTAATTTCCCTAACACCTACTGGAACAATAAGCAGTATCCCTAGATCCTGGCTTGCTGAGAGAAGACAGCCTCAGTTGCATCCAGTTAGCAGAATATGATTACATATAGAATCTTAGTTATAAGAATGTGAGAAACGAAATCTGGGAAATGAGTTTTCTATTTTCTGCAGTATAGGAAGCAAGTGAAGTACTCAGTAGGGAAAGTGGATGTATCACACTTACTATATAATCGGACCTTGTCCCAATCTTCCTATTAGCCTTATTTTGTGCTTCTCATCTAGGATTTTAGTTATAGTTCCATCCTAAAACCTAGGTTGGCTTTAAAGTCAGTTACTGGACCAACTTGGAAGACTGGAGGTATAGGCATCTAAGGTTTCCCAAATATCCTTCAAGACTCACTTATGAGGCTAGGTCAAAGAACAGTAGGTCTTAGTCTATCTAGATATTTGTCTACATCCTAGCAGTCCAATTTTTGCCCTGAAACCCAGGATAATTGTGGTTTTGTTTCTTTAGGGTAGAGGAGCTATCCACAAGATCTCCACCCTCATGGTCAGACAGTGGATGCTTTCTGGTCATGTAGCAATTGTTTTAACATTGAGGAACTGCCAAGCTGACTAAAAGCAGTTATACTATTTTATATTCTCACCAGCAGTGATGCAACTTCCAGTTTGTTTACCTCAACACTTGTTTTCATTACTCTTGCGAGTCCCTTGGACTGCAAGGAGATCCAACCAGTCCATCCTGAAGGAGATCAGTCCTGGGTGTTCATTGGAAGGACTGATGTTTCAGCTGAAACTCCAATACTTTGGCCACCTGATGCAAAGAGCCGACTCATTTGAAAAGACCCTGATGCTGGGAAAGATTGAGGGCAGAAGGAGAAGGGGACGACAGAGGATGAGATAGTTGCATGACATCACCGACTCAATGGACATGGGTTTGGTTGGACTCCAGGAGTTGTTGATGGACAGGGAGGCCTGGTGTGCTGCGGTTCATGGGGTTGCAAAGAGCTGGACACGACTGAGTGACTGAACTGAACCTAATCAATAACACTTGCACATTGCCTGTGTCAGCCCCTTTGGGTCCTTCATTGCTGGGTGTGCCCCCTTTCTCTCCCTGTCCTTGCCTTTACTCCCTATAAACCACGCCCCTGAACCCTACTCCTAAGAGTTTGGCTGATGCTTTTATCAGTAGCAGTGTGAAGAGTTGACTCATTGGAAAATACTCTGATGCTGGGAGGGATTGGGGGCAGGAGAAGGGGATGACAGAGGATGAGATGGCTGGATGGCATCACCGACTCAATGGACATGAGTTTGGGGTGAACTCTGGGCGTTGGTGATGGAGAGGGAGGCCTGGTGTGCTGCAATTCATGGGGTGGCAAAGAGTCGGACACGACTGAGCGACTGAACTGAACTGAAAGCTAATCAAGTATAGGGTCTTAGAATACAGCTTTACTAACAAAATTTAGTGTTTGGCAGCACTTTTCTGGAGAGGGCAATGACACCCCACTCCAGTGCTCTGCCTGGAGAATCCCGTGGACGGAGGAGCCTGGTGGGCTGCAGTCCATGCTAAGGGTCGGACACGACTGAGCAACTTCACTTTCACTTTTCCCTTTCATGCATTGGAGAAGGAAATGGAAACCCACTCCAGTGTTCTTGCCTGGAGAATCCCAGGGACGGGGGAGCCTGGTGGGCTGCCGTCTATGGGGTCGCACAGAGTCGGACACAACTGAAGTGACTCAGCAGCACTTTTCTACCTAAAGACATCCCAAAATTTGATACTTTGTTTCATTGTAGATCAGCACTGGTCTTTTGTAGTCAGTTTTGATGACAAACACTAACTCTGAACCACAGATTTCTCAAAAAAAGTAAGCTCTATTTTCTTTGTATGGCCATTTGTATTCAATTTTTGCTTAACTCTTAAGAAGTTTTGTACCTCTGTAATATCCTCAATTTTGCCTTTTAGCACCCCAAACCTAAAATATTTACTATTTGGACCTTTGTAGAAAGGGTTGCTGACTCTATTCAAAGAGAAAAAAACAGAACAATTCTAAGCCTGCTCTGATATTAGCAATGTAATTCATTAAAAATAGTATCCAATTTTCACCTCTAGAAGATAGTGTAAGATCTCACCCAAACCCAGGCAGGCAGAATATTGCATTTGAAAATGTGATGATAAGGCAAATTCAAAGTAAGGCCATTTTGACTTAAGGAACAGAAGCCTTACAAGAGCCAATTCAGGCTGGAAGGAGTTGCAAGCCCAAAGCTCCACGTGCTTAGCTAATCCGGCTGCCTTCATTTGCCATTAAGTGGTCTCTTGTGGTTTCCCTAAGCCTCTCATCACTAACCATTTCCAAAGTGAAGCTTCAGTCATTAAGCAGGTTGTGAAGACACCACATGTGAATGAGCAGACAGGCACGGAGGTACTGTCGCATCACAGCCCCTGCAGCCTTATTCACTAGCACAACTGTATCATCAGCTTAAGTGTTAATTCCAAAAGTTAGCTACTGCTAGTTACTTACAAGACTAGTTCACTTGAGAATTGGCAGGTCAGGTGGAAGGAGCTAAGAGCTGCATTAAAAAAAAAAAAAAAAAACTTGTTACATTTACTGTCAGTCACTAAATACATCTCAAAGAAACCAGTGGATCAGACTTTCTCCATGAGACAATGTTTGGTCTTAATACTATGGCATTGATTAAAAAAAAAAAAAAAGGTAGATTCACTTGCATGTCACCTTTTACTCCACTCTGCAAGTTACAGATGTTTATAACCTCCTATGTTCATGGAACTTCAGTGAGAAGGCGTATGTATGACAGAATAGCCATCATTTTCAAGTCTTTAGATATAGCAAAGTATCCCCAGTAGTTAGCTTTGAGAAGTTGGGTTTATGTAGTCCTCACCACAGATGGACTACATGTCTAGTTAGAGTCCTATTCACCATACTTATATTTCATATAGAAGCCCAAGGTTGCCATCGTCCCTAGAATGCCCAGGAAGTTATTGATGGTCAGAAATGAAAGAAAATACATAGCCTGAAGATATTTCAGAGAGATCATGGAATTATGGTCAAGGCTACAGAGAACTCTGGGAAGTCTACAAGATCACTGATCTGCGGCCAGGAGATTGGAAGCCCAGTGTTTGACCATAACAAGTATTGATGGTCAGGATAGAAGGAGTAGTACCACCAGCAGTTGTTCTGCAAGTACAACTGCAGAAGTCAGAATTTCCTACTTTTATGTCTGTTTACATTTCTAAACTAAATATTAGAGTAGAAAAAGGAATATGGTTCAACCTTGAGGGTAAGAAGACATTAAAACACAAATCACAAGTCATAACAGGATGAGACTACAGAGGGTTGGAGCAGAAAGATTTGGGCTTATAAAAATGAGACTGGTGACTGGGAAAGACATCAGTCCTAGAAAGTGACAAGAGATATCTGTAAGACATGAGGAGTTCCCACCAAATGAGAATTCCAATGGGAGAGATTAAGGGCATCAACAGGCAGCTCAGGAGAAGGAAAGAATGATTTGTACAGTTTTGCTAATCAGAAATACAATTTTATAGTGATCGTCTTTCCCCCATCAGGTTAAGTCTATGTTCTAATGGAGAAGAGGTAGGAACACTGCCAACTGGAAGGAGTGGTCTGCCAGCTGTGATTGGTGGTTGCACTTAGTAACAAGGAACGTGCCTGTGTCCAGCAGTCCTGTGGGTAGGGAGACCCTTCAGACCTCCAATGCGAGGCATTGAGAGGCTTTCAGTTCTTCATAGCATAGACAGAGATGTGAGCAGCACTGAATGCCCACTATGCCACTAGCACCACCTCCTCTCATGCAGCAGCAATGTGGCAGAGTCTCAGAGTCTGATTGGATACCCTCCCTCTCTTCAGCATAGTACTTGCCCCCAGTTGAGTTCCTAGTTCTAGCCTCACCCCACTCCCATGGCTTCAGAATGGAGTGAGAATCCCAACAAGCCTCTAGTGCTGCTTCTGGGCTAGCCCATGAACTAATCACAGGCCAGACAGCCCTACTCAGGGCCCCTCATCCACTCTGGGTGACAATTCTCCAGGCTCACAGCATGGGTTGCAAACCCAGACCCAGCTTTCCAAAGCCACATGCTGTCTCCGGTCACTTGGCATTTGATGTTCTCACGATAGCCACATTCCTGAAACTACTAGAGGAGTCTAGGAAGCACTAGACATCAAGTTTTGACATAGCTGAACTAGTACAGATCAGGCCACTTGGTCATAGTCCAGTTCAGTTGCTCAGTTGTGTCTGACTCTTTGCAACCCCATTGACTGCAGCATGCCAGGCTTACCTTTCCTTCATCAAGATCAGATCAGTCGCTCAGCCGTGTCTGACTCTTTGTGACCCCATGAATCACAGCACGCCAGGCCTCCCTGTCCATCACCAACTCCCGGACTTCACTCAGACTCATGTCCATCGAGTCAGTGATGCCATTCAGCCATCTCATCCTCTGTCGTCCCCTTCTCCTCCTGCCGCCAATCCCTCCCATCATTAAAGTCTTTTCCAATGAGTCAACTCTTTGCATGAGATGGCCAGAGTACTGGAGTTTCAGCTTTAGCATCATTCCTTCCAAAGAAATCCCAGGGCTGATCTCCTTCAGAATGGACTGGTTGGATCTCCTTGCAGTCCAAGGGACTCTCAAGAGTCTTCTCCAACACCACAGTTCAAAAGCATCAATTCTTCGGCGCTCAGCCTTCTTCACAGTCCAACTCTCACATCCATACATGACCACAAGAAAAACCATAGCCTTGACTAGACGGACCTTTGTTGGCAAAGTCATGTCTCTGCTTTTCAATATGCTATCTAGGTTGGTCATAACTTTCCTTCCAAGGAATAAGCATCTTTTAATTTCATGGCTGCAGTCACCATCTGCAGTGATTTTGGAGCCCAGAAAAATAAAGTCTGACACTGTTTCCACTGTTTCCCCATCTATTTCCCATGAAGTGATGGGACCAGATGCCATGATCTTTGTTTTCTGAATGTTGAGCTTTAAGCCAACTTTTTCACTCTCCACTTTCACCTTCACCAAGGGACATAGTAAAAGACTCCAAATCAAACTCATATGTACCATGGGTAAGAACTGGCCTTCTACATGTTCATGAAGTCAACTTTAAGTTCAAGTCACCAAGTTCCTGGAGTTACTGATTTGTTCCTTTACTTCGTGTCTCATGCAGAACTCAGGTAAACAGCATTAGCAGGGAACACCAGGTCCTCTGAATAAACCAAGCTGAGGCCAACTCTCAAAAAGAGACCATCTTCCCTACACTGACCTGAGAGGCTTTAATCCCAAACACAAGGCCATGGGTGGAAACATAGCCCCAAAGTCCTCTTAAAAGCAAGGGGACCAAAAAAAGAAAAAACAAGGGGACCAAGGAGCCAGGTACTCTGCAGTCAGGGTTGGGGAGGGGTTGGGAGAGTGGACAGCTTGCCTCCCCTAGAGTGGAGCCTCCACCTTAGAAACAAGCCAAGCATCACTAGGGCTCCAGTATTCTGACTCTGCTGTGCACCCAAGGCAGAGGCCCCAGCCTATACTGGGGCTGGGGAAGGAGGGAGCCCCACCTGTCAGCTGCCCTTCAGATGTGTTGCAGAGACAATCATATATACAATTAGGCTCTGTCTCAGACTTGAGAGGGAGACTTCACCCCCAAGACCCAAAGACAGTCTGGAGAACGTAGAGTCCTTCTGCTTCTTAAGTTCCACGCAATCTGGGGGGAAACCATGGCATGCAGGGATGTTCCGGGGTTATTTGGATCATGATTATTTGGGTGAAAACCAGCTCTAGCATGTGAGGAGCTTAAGTCATTGCTGTCCACGAGAAAAAAACACTGAGCAAACTAGAGTCAATGATTTCTTGGGTCCATTAGAAAACCAAGGTCCTAGGGCAAACCACCGTGCCAGAGCTTACAGATAGAGGAGTGCACAGAATCATAGCCCTCAACCAGAAGCTCTAGGAACCAGGAACTGTAAGAAACTCTTTGACAGGGAACTAGAGGCCAAGTTGCTGAACTAGCTTTAGAGTGAGAGATTCTAGAGGCTGTAGTAGCAGAAGGCCCTGTGCTTCATGGGTTTCTTACCTTTAGAAACACCAGCCTCTCGTGATCATCAGAAAGATTCTCTTTTCAGGCAGGCAGAAGGGAAAAGCCACCACTTTGAAATAGACCTCTGTTTCATGGAGGGTGCTCTGGGCATATCTTCCAAGGGCAGCTATGTTAGCCTCACCTGACCCAAGGGAAGGACACTTAGCCAGATCCAGCCGCTCTAGCTTTCCTGTCTCATGGGAGCTGAGGCAAGAGGCCTAGATGCACTTCTGAAAATCACAGCTCAAGGACTCAGGCTTGCTACAAATCAGACGGTACGATGCTTTCTCTCTTTTCTACCCCTCACCAATGTGATTACAACACATTGATCTTAGCCACAAGACCCAGATCCTATTTAAGGAGGTGTTCTTAGGGGATAGGTAATAGCAAAAGGGAAAAAACTAGAGCCTCTGGCCTCTTCAGCTACCCTCTACTCAGCCAAGTCCAATTATCAGTTTCTATTACCCAATAGAACTAGATTTCACCAAGCATTCACAGAACATGCTAAAAGGCACATAACGTCTGGAAAGAAAGCAAGAACCAGAATCAGACTTAGATTTTGGAATGGGAATCAGATAGGAAATTTAAAGTGATTGATTAATATGTTAAAGATTCAAATGGAAAAAGGCAACATGCAAGAACAGAGGGGTAACATAAGATGGAAATTCTAGAAATGTTTAAGAGGAAGTGCTAGAAGGACTTCCCTAGTGGACTGGAATCTGCCTTACAATCCAGGGGACTCAGGTGGGGAAACTAAGGTCCCACATGCTGTAAGCCTGCTCGCTCCAGAGCCCACGCTGCAACCAAGACCCAATGCTGCTGCTGCTGCTAAGTCGCTTCAGTTGTGTCCGACTGTGCGACGCCATAGATGGCAGCCCACCAGGCTCCCCCGTCCCTGGGATTCTCCAGGCAAGAACACTGGAGTGGGTTGCCATTTCCTTCTCCAATGCATGAAAGTGAAAAGTGAAAGTGAACTCTCTGTCATGTCCGACTCTTCGCGACCCCATGGACTGCAGCCTACCAGGCTCCCCCAAGCCAATGCACCCAAATAAATTATTTTAAAAAGGAAATGCTAGAGGTTAACACACTAGCAGAAGTTAAGAATGCATTTGATGGATTCATCAGTAGATCAGATACTGCTGAGGAGAGGAATGAGAACCTGAAGATAATGTCAACATAAGCTTCTCAAATACAATGAGGAAAAAGAAAAATTGACTCAGATCACTGACCAGAAGGTCTTCAGTTAGTCCTCTTCCGCATAGGCCCAGAAGCAAGTGTTCTAAGAAGGATCCTGGACCAACTCTACATGAGGTTCTCCATTCCCAAGGCACCCAAGTCCTGTTTGTGGCTAATGGGCAGAACAGTGGAGCCTTCCCCAGTTCTCTATAGAGATCACTACCTCTCTGCCTGTATCTGGTAAGCATCTGGCGTTACCCTGCCAGGCCTGGTTCCGCAGGTCAGTGCTGGCCTCTCTGCCAGCCGTCTTTCTTGGAATAGGGGGCGTGCAGGCCCTAGACCTCTGTACTTGTCTCTTTCCCCATAGTTACAGCATGTTCTTGAATTCCTAGCATTCTAGTGCCGCTGCCCAGTATCCAGCATATCCTGATACCCTAAGAGTTTTGAAGGCAATGAGATGCTAGAACCATAGATCTGCTGCTCTCCCTTGCAAGAGCTCTCACATGGAGGCTTATTCTAGGTGGCCAGCTTCCCCAGCCTTGTTAGTCCCTTTCTGAAGCTTCAGTGCCTGCAATCTGAAGTATGGAGGGCTCTGCTGCCTTCCAGAAAGCCATTTCAGTTACCCTTACATAAACCTGGTACTCTTCTGCCTCGAGCCCTGCCTGTCCAAGATGATCCCAGGTAGACCTTATACCTTGAGGAGGAAATGGCAACCTACTCCAGTATTCTTGCCTGGAAAATTCCAGAGACAGAGGAGCCTGGCAGGCTACAGTCCATGGGGTCGCAAAGAGTCAGGACACGACTGAGCACACACACACGCATATATATAGACCTTTAATACTTACCATAGCCTTTTGTTGAAGCAAGGCGGGCTAGACAGTCAAGAGTCACCAAAAGTGGTCTCTTAGAAGTCTTAGCTGGCAGAGTGTAATGTGGATTCCATGTGTGTGTGTATGCTAATTTGCTTCAGTTGTGTCCAACTGTTTGTGATCCTATGAACTGTATCCTGCCAGGCTCCTCTGTCCATGGAATTCTCCAGGCAAGAATACTAGAGTGGGTTACCATACCCTCCTCCAGGGGGATCTTCTCAATGCAGGGATGAATTCATGTCTCTTATCTCTCCCGTATTGGCAAGGGGGTTCTTTACCACTAGTACCCCTTGGGAAGTCCAACCTGGGTTCCCTACCCCAATCAATACTCATGCTCTGCAACAGGAATTTGCCCTTGTCAGCAGGGCAGCATCTTCAACTCACGTATGATCTGACTTTAAAAGCTAGGAATTCTGAAGATTCAGGAGAAACCAGGTGAGAATTAGAATAAAAGTTTCAGCATCATTGGATGTTAAAGCCCAGGGTTTTTACGAGTCAAATAAACAAACAAAAAACCCATAAATGATTTTTCTTGAAGAATCAAGAGGCAGAACTGATAAAAGCTAAGGGGCAAGGATCTTTTGAGTAGACATCAAGATGCTGTGATGTAAGGTTCGGGAACAAGACTAGGAGGTCCAGGTAGTGCCTGGTATATATGTAAGCATGAGGGCTAGTGTCTTCTAGGGCTAGCCTAGAAGGGACTTGGGAGTGGGAACATCTCCTGTGACCCACCGTTAGGGACCAGAGATGTTCATGCTGCTTGCAAACTTTCTGTTAGTCTACCCTGACTTGATCTAGGTTTGATATTATCACTGATCATCTCCACTCCCTTTGCCAGCAGCATCCAGGGAAGAGGCCCCGTGGTCTAATTAAACTGACCTTGACCTTCCTTCTCCATTTCAAGATGGAGTAGCAGGTACACAGTGTTTGTTCTACCTGTTCCCTAGCAGTTGTTAGGTGGACAAACAGGCACATAAGGAATCAATCCTTCCCTAGTCTGCAGACACTGGCACCTGCGCCTGCTTAGGCCCTACCCTCCTACACTGGGAGGTATCTCCTGGGTAACACAATTTCCTCCAGTTCCCAAAGCAGCTCCCCCAGCTCACAGCCATGCTTCTCTGTCTTCCCTAGCATTGTAGGCTTCACTGCCTCCGGCCCAGCTTCCTTCCTCAGGGTAATAGGTTCAGCAAGACCCAGGATCATGAACAAACATGACTCAAGTTACTTCCTTTCATCCATATGGCAGGGACTTGTGAGATAATGTCAAGCATAGAAGACTCAAGAGGAAGGGAGAAAGGGACAGAGGTTAAGGTGCCCAAGAATTTCCTAAATAAGACAAGCCCAAAGGTCTAAGTTCAAACTTTCAGGCTGAATAGATTAAGAATGTAGGCATGTCAGTTTAGGTAACAAATTCCCAAAAGAGCCTAGAAGAATACTGCTAATGCTCATAGTCGACTTTGCCAGAGCAAAGGAAGCCAGGACATAGGTGGAATGACACTTTGACAACGAAGAGGGCAGGAGTCGATCCAGAACTCTATACCTGCCAAAGACATTCTTCAGAATTTAAGATGAAGACAAAATGTGACCAGCAGACTCACAGTAAATACTGAGTTTGGCCAGAAGCAAGTGATTCCAGATGGAATCCCAGATATCTGGAAGGGGTGAAGTACCCAGGAAAAGTATAGTCAGTAAAGTCAAGATTCAGAGAAAAGCAGTAGGACCATGTAAGCAAAGCTGTAAGAACCTACGTGGAACACAGCAATCCCTGGGTGAGGTTAAGCTGCATATTCAAGTAGTCAGTTACTTAGAGTTACTTTCCATCCACCTCAGGATTAGAAGACCCTATGGAAAGCCTCAAGTCTTTTAACACAGAGAACTGAAAGCCTGCCACAGCAGTAAAGGCGGTTTAGTCCTTTGGCTCTTGCAAAGGGCTTTGCATCTTCCAAAGAAAAGTTGTACAGTCAAGTCCCTACACTGTGCTCTGGGTCTCCCCATGGCCCCGTCATCTGTCACGAGATAGAAAGAGGTACCAAGAGAGAGTCTGAATGTCCTCAACTTCTCAAACACTCCAGTGACCTAAGACATCAGAAAAAGTAAAGAACCAGGAAGAGACTAGCATTAAGATCAAGAGCAGACAGCCTTACCCATGAGGCAGAGAAGGCAAGGAGTACCTTCTGAAACACTCAGTTAAAAGTATAGTGCAAGAAAGCAAAGACCTAGGAATTTCACCATGGACTTAGTATATTTTATTAAGTACTTGTTTCACTTCTGTGTGCTAGGACTGCCAGAACCAAGGCAGCCAATTTGTAATCAATGATGATACCCTTTGAGACTTTTAGAAAATGAGGGATTTGAATCTAGTTTCTGCTCTTACAGTGCTGATCTCAGTTGCTAGCTACCCTCTGTCAGGATCTGGCCCAGAAGACTGAGCTAACTGAAAACACAGGCAGCCACAGGATGGGAGATGGTGTGACCTGGAAGGGGGTGGTTCTTCCAGGATAAGAGAGCCTGGTGGCTGTGGAGGAAATCAGAACCAAGGTAGTTGGAATTATGTTCCTGCTTCTCACCTAATACTCTGGGAGGGAGCTTGCCTTATACCTGCAGCAACTCAATTTTCTAGGCCAGGGGAAAAGTCAAGACCTGGCAGAATCCATGAGCTAAGGAAGAACAGGTGGGGAATTGCTTGACAAGGGACCATCTCCCCTCTGCCACCCTCTCCCCATGGCTGGTATTTAGTCTCGCTGTTCTATCACCCCTTATGCCTGGCAAGCAAGGGCAGGCTCTGCCCTAAGAAAACGTTTTGTGGGTCAAGAGTGATTAGCTGATTTCTCAACACCAGACTGCTTTACCCTAGGGTTCATCTTTCCTCCCACCTGGAGCTCAGTGAGCCCTTTTCTGGCCTCCCTAAATAGATATTGCTGGAAGTAGTCAACACCCCCAGGGAAAATGAGCTCAAGCCAAGTGAGACATTAGGAATGCAACTATTCCAAGGTGGTTAGCTGCATTAGATTCCAGAGGTAGAAATAACAGACCAGACCGAAGACTTTAAATGCTCAGTTAGTCATGAAGATAGTTAAAATGAAGGATATGTCCAAGAGTCCCATCATTTCATGACAAATAAATGGGAAACAATGGAAACAGTGACAGACTTTATTTTCTTGGGTTCCAAAATCACTGCAGATGGTGGCTACAGCCATGAAATTAAAAAACACTTGCTCCTTGGAAGACAAGCTATGACAAACCTAGATAGCATATTAAAAAGCAGAGACATTACTTTGCCAACAAGGTCCATCTAGTCAAAGCTGTGGTTTTTCCAGTAATCATGTATGGATGTGAGAGTTGGACTACAAAGAAAGCTGAGCACAGAAGAACTGATACTTTTGAACTGTGGTGTTGGAGGAGACTCTTAAGAGTCTCTTGGAGTGCAAGGAGATCAAACCAGCCAATCCTAAAGGAAATCAGTCCTGAATATTCATTGGAAGGACTGATGCTGAAGCTGAAACTCCAATATTTTGGCCACCTGATGTGAAGAGCTGACTCATTTGGAAAGACCTTGATGCTGGGAAAGATTGAAGGCAGGAGGAGAAGGGGACGACAGAGGAGATAGTTGGATGGCATCACCAACTCAATGGACATGAGTTTGAGCAAGCTCTGGGAGTTGGTGATGGAGAGGGAGGCCTGGTGTGCTGCAGTCCATGGGGTCACAAAGAGTCGGACACGATTGAGCAACTGAATTGAACTGATGTCTAAGAGACTGAGTTTGGCTAAGGAACAGGCAACCTTACTTGGAGCATGAATCAAAAAGCCTCCCAGAAGGAAAGATCAAAAGTAGTTAGAAAAGCCAAGACATGGAAGCTGGACAAGCCAGTAGTTATGACAAAGGAATCTTAGAGACAGGAATGTCTGAAGGGACTGCTCAAGGTTTTGAGATATTGAGGACAGAGTAAAGAGGCCCATAGAGAAGGGAGAGGTAAGGAAACCCAGCCCTACAGGAGTCGGCTCTGGGATTCTCACACTTTAGAGCCTTCTTGGACTCTAGTTGTTGGAAGTTGGAGGAAGGCACATCACTCCAGACCAGAGTCAGACTCACTTCCCAGTGAATGTGAGTAGAGGGGTGAGGCCAGGCTCCCTGAGGAGGTGGCCTTCCAGAAAAGGGAGCTAGGAGGGCAGCTCTCTAAGCACAGAGGGAAAGCTGGGGACCCTGCCTGCACAGGCAGGACAGCATCTAGATCTCTGGGCAAGGGCCCATCATAGCCACATGGACAGAAGAGCACCCTGGCTCCCTGTCAGATGGCAGGAGGCACTGTTACCAGCGTTGCCCGGCCTTTGAGGCCCCAGCTGCTGGCCTTAAGGCCTGGGAGGGCCAGGGCAGCCCCACTCAGGCTGCTCCAGCTAGGGAGGGGGCACCTGCAGAACGTTTGATGCCGCTTACCCGGCTGCTTCCACTTAGTTTTGGCGGCAGCCTCACTCCAGTCCCTCACAGTATTGTGTCCTTTCCACACACGGTCCACTCACCCCCCTAGCCCTTAGTTCCTTCTCCAGGGAGAGTGACTCCAGCCTCCTCAGCTTGACCTCAGCCCTCAGTCCTGTATCTACCACAGTCTGACTTCTCTTCAAAGAAGGGGGTGTTAACACCCTGCATCATTGTGAGGGAGAAAGGACCCTTTTCCCACCTGCAGCCTGTACTCCTGCTACTGCCCTCCTGGTCCCCACTTGGTGAAGTGGGGCCATTTACCCGCCTTCAGGGATCAGCCAGTGTCCAGCCTCTCCTCACAGGAGCCTCCCCTGCTAGCCTCAAGGCCTCAAGGCAGCGTAGGACCCATCCCATTCATCCTTGGCACTGGCTTCCGTCGTAGAGCCAGGATCCCAATACATGGATGTGGGAACCTTGGAAGCCCAGTGGGATAGTGATGAAGGATATGTTCCCACCACATGACCACCGGTTGGAAGGCGACCAGGCCACCTAAGAAGCTCTGCTTAGGACCTTCAGCCCAGCCTGTGGGCTTTCACAAGTCCTTTCCCATCCAGCCACGGCTGGTTCACATGTCATGCTCAGAAAGTCAGGAGCCATTTACAACTGCCCCCAAAGTCAGAGGACATGCTCTGTACTGGGGACAAGTGGGGAAGGAGACAGGGAGCCCCACCCAGCCTTTGAGGGCTCTCCTGCCAATGAGGCATGTATGAACAGCGTAGCTGGAGCAGTGGCTGAGTATTGGTATGACAATAGCAAGGCATCCACCCTAGGGATCCTGTGGCCAGGCCTCCTCACTACCAGGCCCTCTGGTTCTAGTTCCTTCACCTGGGAGTCACAGCATAAGACTCTGGCTGAACATGTCTTGAGTGTATACAACTGAGGTGACATCTTCTGGCTTCAGCTCAGATATATGGAAATCCTCAGGTCCAGGCTTCAGGGCCTCCCTGGCCACAAGCTTGTTTTCCTCACCATGGCAGCTGAAGACAGAATAAGAGAATTCTACCTACCTGGATTTTGGGACAGCTGGTTGTTCAAGATGTGGGTCCCACACATGAGGCCTGGGCATGGGACCTGGGTCTCTGCAGAGCCCTTTGTGTCAAGCACACAGGCACTAAGCTTCCTGCCAGCTTCCTGAGCCACAGATGAAGCCAGATGGTGCCAGACTAGAATTTTCCCAGTAGACACCAAGGGTTCAGGTGAGATGGAGGCTGCTAGGGAATTTCATGGCCACCTGGCCATTGGCTCCTTTACAAGCCAGTCAGTGGTTTAGGGCCCCTAGTCTCCTTTCCGGAGAAGGCAATGGCACCCCACTCCAATACTCTTGCCTGGAAAATCCCATGGATGGAGGAGCCTGGTAGGCTGTAGTCCATGGGGTCGCTAAGAGTCGGACATGACTGAGTGACTTCACCTTTACTTTTCACTTTCATGCATTGGAGAAGGGAATGGCAACCCACTCCAGTGTTCTTGCCTGGAGAATCCCAGGGACAGGGGAGCCTGTTGGGCTGCCATCTATGGGGTCGCACAGAGTCGGACACGACTGCCATGACTTAGCAGCAGCAGCAGCAGTCTCCTTTCCAAATCCCAGCCTTGCTCAAAGAAGGCCCTTAATTCTAAAGATCCAGCCCAAAGCTTGTGCTCCAGATGCAAGAGTGTCCTCCTCTGGGATCCAGCCTGTGACATTGCCTGGACATCAGAAGCAGTAGTTAATGGAGGCCCTCCCAAGAAGAGAGATGCAAGACCTTGGTCATTTCACTGACCAAGCCCAATACTCTACCTCTTGCCCCAGCCAACCACCCAGGGTCTGCCCAGCTTAGGAACTCAAGCCCAGGCCTTCTTAGCAGATCAGTCTGACCCAAGTACCTGGAGTCCAGGGATGCCAGGTATTGCCCATGGCAGCCACTCCCTCCACCCATAGGGGGTCTGTTCCACTACACTCCAAGGCCAAGATCAGGTTCCCATCCAGTCCAGACCACAGGTACTGGCCCAAGCCCCAGCTTCCCTTCTCCTCCCAATTCCACCCTTAGGCAGGTGGAAACCCTACACAGCAGCACACCAGGGCCTTTTCATCCCAGCAGTTCTTTCCTCCCAAATGGTCAGGAGGCCCCCAAATAGGCTGCTCGGCTGAGCACCAGATCTATGCTAGATCCTCCAATCAGGACTGCTCTCCTCTCGGGGAGGCTGCCGGGTCCCATCCAACTGAAGCAGGAGGTATTGAGGTGGGGTTGGGGAGTGGCGTCCAGAGTGCTGACAGAGGCAGGATCTGGATGTATCCCCAGGCCAGCAGCCTCCCGTCCTGAGCACTGGCCACTAGATGACACCACGCTGAGGTCAGGCTGGCTTTCAGAGATCCTGGACAGCCTCTTACCAAAGTCCAAGTCAGAGAGGTGTAGCCAGTCACAGGTCAGGTGTCTTCTCCCGGTCCAGAGCAAGCACATCACCTGGAGAGCCAACCTTCAGCCCCGTAGTCAGGAGACCAAGTCTGGTAGTCCGAGCCTTCAATCGAAACGTCATCTTCATCAATCACCAGTGTGCATGTGTTCCCTTGGTCATGGCCCTCCTAGAGTCAGTTCTACTCAATCCCAAACCAAAGCAAGGGGCTAAAGAGATCTATGTGAAGCCAGTAACCCTCTTGGGCTGTAGTCAGTGGGTAAGGAGTCCAGGCAATATCCTTACCCACTTTGGCCTGGGATTGAGTGGGAGAAGATGTGTCCGCCAAAGGTTCTGCTAGGCATTGAGGGGGCACAGTAGCCAGCAGCCGGCCTGTCTGGCAAACCAGCTAAGGCACTGCATGAAGGTTTTATAGACCCCTGATCCTACTGCTGCTTCTAGAACCAGGGTTCTCAAGCCTTTAACTACATTAGAATCACCTGGAAGTCTTTTTAACATACAATTGCTGGACCCTATCCCCAGAGTTTCTGATTCCATAGGCCTGGGATAAGTCTGGAGAATCTGCATTTCAAAGATATTTCCAAGTGCTACTAATATTTCTAGTGTCAGCCCCACTCGTTGAATTCTAGAGTTTTCAGAGTTGAAAAGGGCCTGTGCTTTTCACTTGAATGAAGGTACAGGTGGATTTGGGTTTATCAGAATAGTTTTAATGCATCGGGGTTGATCCTGGGATTGGATAAGGAGAGTAACCTGCCTTAGTCTTGAAGGCCTTTGGGGACATCTAGCATCGGCAAACCCTGGGGTACTCATGCGTCTTGGAAATGAACCTGTGTCTTTCCTACTTCTGGGCTTCCTAGAGTGGAGTCGCAGCAGATGGGAGAAGTTAGGCAGATGAAGAGGGTGGGGGAGTGAGAAGAGTACATCCTAGATATCAGAGCAGATGGGTCTCAGGCCCAGCTCTGCCCCCAGCTCCCTCAAGGGACACCGGAGAGTTACTTGCTGGGATCGGACCCCATCTGTCATTCGTTCAGCCAACCTTTATTGAGCACCTGTTGTGAAGTGGGCACTTGTTGCATGCTGGGAGGTGGTGGTTAAAGATGCAGCCTGTGGGGGAATGACAGGAAAACAGGGGCAAACACAGGTAGCAGTGGGGAGCCCCTCCTGTTGCCCCCAGATCTGAAGAGAAGGAGAGGCAGCCAGAGGGGAAGCCCAGCCCGGTCATTTTGAGGCAAGCTGTCTCCCCAGCTCTAGAAAACAAGCTCACCAGCTTTCAGGGAGAAGGGGTGATAGAAATTAGACACAAAATCAAGTTTTAAAACTTATCCTCCCTGCCCTGGTGAGGCTCATTCTGAGGCAGATTGTGGGTGATGTGTTTTATTGTTTATACAAGCTTATAGTTTACCAAGAGTCTGGGAGGTGAAGACACTGAGCCCAGGCTCCGTCTGACCATTTAGGTTGACTCTCTGGGGGCAGGACCCAGGCATTAGGAGGTTCTCTGCACAGAACCCTTGTTGGTTGGAGAATCACTGGCCTAGATTAGGAGGAAAAAGAGATCCGCAGGGACAGGGCAGTTCCAGACGAGGGAGGGACAGTGCAGACAGGGGTCCTATAAAGGTGAACCTCCCAGCGTGACTACTGGAGGGGGAAGAAGGGAGACAGGGTGAAACGTGGTTTTGGGCCCAGTTCTGCAAAGGGCCTTCCTTGAAGACCCGAGGGGTTAAGCTTTCACTTCAGGGCCAGTGGGGAGCCACCGAAAATCTCTGAGGAGGGGCACCAGTGACAAAAGCAGAGTAACCAGCCTCAGCTTCCTCCTGCCTCCTCTCTCCCTCCTAGACGTTAAGGAATGGGCTTGAGCCTCAGGAGCCCATTCTGCTAGAAGATGCAACTTTAGGAGGACACTGATGGAGAGACACCCCAAACCTGATGGAGAGACACCCCAAACCAAGAGATCAGAGGATGACAATCCATCAGAATTGACTCCTGCCCCTTTACCATCATTCAAAATTTCCTGTGTGGCCTTGGGCAAGTGGTTTAGTGTGTCTGAGCTTAGTGGTCAAAGATAGCTCCCCTGCCTACCAGGAATACAGACAGTGGGCAAAAGTGTGCTTTGAAAAAGTGAAAGCCGGGTCCAGAAGTAAGGTACACTTAGTATCCTTTGAGAGTCCAGCTGGGGCAGGAGGTGCTGGGTAGGGGTGGGAGGCCAGGGAATTCAGATGACTGGGTGAACATTTGAACAAGATCACTTCTGTTCAGGCCCAAACCTGGAAAAAAGAAAGTGGAGTGAATACATTTATTTTTCATGATCCCAAGCTCGAACGTGAGAAGATAGAAGCAGGGTTGATATGGGATAGAAAGCAGATGAAACATTGATAAGAACTTGATGAATAATGCAGGAGGGGTCAAGCCGCAGATATGGAGACAGGACCCTAAGGTGCCCCTCTCAGACTCAGCTTACCTGGAAAAATGCAATTACACATGTGACTTTAAGAGGAACTAAGGGGCTGGGGCTGGAGCAGGGAGTTACAATGAGGAGTTTCCCCTTCAGAATTCACACCTGTTTTACTGTGTGACCTGGACACATGGTGTCACCTCTCTGGGCCTCATTAGAGCTACTTTACCTTCTCCCCAAATTAGGCTAGAACTCAGACATTTGCTTGGGTTATTAATACATTGCTCTGATCAAGTTGGCATCAACATAGGTCCATGTGGTGTAAAATGGTAAGACGAGTCTAAAGTGAGTGATGAGAAATAAAAAAGCAATTTTTTCCATTGATTTTTTTTTTAAATTGAGCTATGGGGCTTTCCTGGTGGCTCAGTGGTAAAGAATCTGCCTGCAGTGCAGGAGACACAGGAAACTCAGATTTAATCCCTGGGTCAGGAAGATCCCCCGAGGAGGAAATGGCAATCCACTCCAGTATTCTTGCCTGAAGAATCCCAAGGACAGAGGAGCCTGGTGGGCTGCAGTCCATGGGGTTGCAAAGAGTCAGACACGACTAAGTGACTGAACACACACACACACAGTTGATGTACAGTATTGTGTTTCAGGTGTACAGCATCATGCTGCTGCTGCTAAGTCACTTCAGTCGTGTCCGACTCTGTGTGACCCCATAGACGGCAGCCCACCAGGCTCCCCGTCCCTGGGATTCTCCAGGCAAGAACACTGGAGTGGGTTGCCATTTCCTTCTCCAATGCATGAAAGTGAAAAGTGAAAGTGAAGTCGCTCAGTCGTGTCTGACTCTTAGCGACCCCATGGACTGCAGCCCACCAGGCTCCTCTGCCCGTGGAATTTTCCAGGCAAGAGTACTGGAGTGGGGTGCCATTGCCTTCTTTGGTACAACATCATAGTGATTCACAATTTTTAAAAGTTATACTCCATTTATAGCTATTATAAAATATTGGTTATATTGCCAGTGTAGTACAATCCATCCTTGTAGCTGATTTATTTTATACATAGCAGTTTTTATCTCTTAATCCCCTGCCCCTTTCTTGTCTCTCTTCACCAACAACCACTAGTTTGTTCTCTGTATTTATGAGTCTGTTTCTTTTTTGTTGCATTTGCTACTTTGTTTTTTTTTTAGATTCCATATAAGTGATGTAATGCAATATTTGTCTTTTTCTGACTTATTTCACTTAGCATAATACCCTCCAAGTGCATCCCTGTTACTGCAAACGGCAAATTTTCCTTCTTTTTAATGGCTGAGTAGTATTCCAGTGTGTGTGTATCTGTGTGTGTGTGTGTGCGTGTGTGTATCTGTGTGTGTGTGTGTGTGTATCTGTGTGTGTGTGTGTGTGTATCTGTGTGTGTGTGTGTGTGTGTGTGTGTGTCTGTGTATCACATCTTCTTTATCCATTCATCTGTTGATGGACACTTGGGTTGCTTCCACATCTTGGCAATTATAAACAATGCTGTTATGAACACTGAGTGTGTATATCTTTTTGAATTTGTTTTTCCTTCCCCACCCCCCACCCCCACTTCGGATATGTAACTGGGAGTGGAATTGCTGGTGTGGTAGTTCTGTTTTCAGTTTTTTGAAGCACCTCCATACTATTTTCCGTAATGGCTGCATCAATTTACATTCCCACAACAGTGTAGGAGGGTTCCCTTTTTTCCACATCCTTGCCAACATTCATTATTTGTATTCTTTTCAATGATAGCCATTTTGATAGGTGCGAGGTGATATCTCATTGCAGTGTTTAAAAAAGAGAGATGTAAATAACCAGAGTCCTTCAAAGTGATTCGACTCCCAGGCCCCTCTTGGCTTCAGGCCCTGAGACTCAGCCAGCAGGGCCCCTCCCCAGACAGGCAGGCAGCCCCAGGGCAGCCCAGCTGCCCTACCTGCCTGACCTGCCTAATGCTAGCTCCTGGCCTGGGTGAGTCCTTTGAGCCCTACCTCCAGGGACCGGATTTCCCTCGATAAAAGTCCTTTTGACTGTACAGCCAGGGAGCAAGCCAGCAGCCTTAACTAGAAGTCCCCTCCCCTGCAAGGCCTCAGCCTCCTCCAACCCTCCTCAAACCCACGATTTCCCCACTGCCAATTCTACTGCAGAAGGTCTGGGAGCCACAGCCTCACCTCATCTTTCTTTTCATCTCTTTTCCTTTTCTTCTTTAAAATCGTGTTTTTAAACCACTCAGTTCAGTTCAGTTGCTCAGTCGTGTCTGACTCTTTGCGACCCCATGAATCACAGCACGCCAGGCCTCCCTGTCTATCACCAACTCCCGGAGTTCACTCAAACTCACGTCCATCGAGTCGGTGATGCCATCCAGCCATCTCATCCTCTGTTGTTCCCTTCTCCTCCTGCCCCCAATCCCTCCCTTCATCAGGGTCTTTTCCAATGAGTCAACTCTTCACATGAGGTAGTCAAAGTACTGGAGTTTCAGCTTTAGCATCATTCCTTCCAGTGAACACCCAGGACTGATCTCCTTTAGGATGGACTAGTTGGATCTCCTTGCAGTCCAAGGGACTCTCAAGAGTCTTCTCCAACACCACAGTTCAAAAGCATCAATTCTTTGGTGCTCAGCTTTCTTCACAGTCCAACTCTCACATCCATACATGACCACTGGAAAAACCATAGCCTTGACTAGATGGACCTTTGTTGGCAAAGTAATATCTCTGCTTTTTAATATGCTGTCTAGGTTGGTGATAACTTTCCTTCCAAGGAGTAAGCGTCTTTTAATTTCATGGCTGCAATCACCATCTGCAGTGATTTTGGAGCCCCAAAAAACGAAGTCTGACACTGTTTCCACTGTTTCCCCATTTATTTCAAACAACCTAGTAGCAAGCAATGCAAGTCACCTTATTTTAACAATCACCATGTTCCTCTCTCCAACCAAGATACCAAGAAAATGAGTGGCAATTAGGAAGTTTGTCTCCTCTTCATGTTTTCTTTTATACACAAATGCCTACTGAGTACCTAATATGAGCCAGGCACCTCCACGTATGCCATTGGCCCGAATTCTCACAAGTCCTGCCGAGGAAGAGCAGAAGGGACCCCCGGCCCTGGGAGTCACCAGGCTGACAGAGCCAGAATCCCATAACTATGTTCTTCACTGCAGTCTCAGAGTTCTGCCACTTTAGGGCTAAGCTCCACTGCTGGCCTCAACATTCCCCTCTGGACAATGGGTGTGGTACGCTCTGCCCTGCCCCCATCAGGATGGTCATGAGGAGCTCAGGAGGCAGTGGTCCTAAGAGCCTCACAGGCCTCCCTGTGGCTTCATCCTAGCTCTGCACGTGGTGGGCTGTTCTCCATGGTTCTCATTCACCCAGTTCCACTCCAAGGAGTGGAACATGGAGTGCCACATGTCAAAAACCTCAAACTTACTTGGGGGCAGAAGAATGTGGTAAGAGATTGAGATTTGGAACTGGACACACTCAGGTTTGAATTAGGGTTCTCGCATTCACTGTCTTTCACTGTGTGACCTTAGGTGAATTGCTTACCTTCTCTGAACCTTAGTGGGCCTTTGGCTTATTTTTTCCTCCCTTGTAAATGGGGATCATGCTTTTACCTCACAGGATTGTGCAAGGCTTTGATGTGATAGTGAAACAAGTTCAATAGGGAGAGGACCTACCCTTGTTGTTAGTGTTAGCAGCAGCAATTTACCTGAGACAATTCAGCTGTAGAGAGGTTGGCTTCCATCCAACCTGGAGGGCCTTGTTACCAGAGACCAAGGAGTCCCCATACCCAGGTGGTCTCACTTGTGAGGGGCTTCCAAGTGACTCACTGGGAGGGCTGTGGCCTACAGACCCTGGTGAAGCCTGGGGGGTATGTGGTGCCAGCTCCTCCTCTAGTCAGGGGAGGAGCCCAAACTCCTATCCCATCCTCAAAGTGTCTGGTCCAGGTGCTTGCCTCCATGGCCATAATGACCACCTGAGGTGTTCATCCCATCAGTCTTGGCTTAGAAAGTGCTCTCCTGCCTTTCTAAGGCAATACCATACCCGCCTCCTAAAGCACTATGAAGGGGAATGGGGAGAAGTAGGGAGAGGGTATTAGCAGCCTCATATTACAGGTGAGAAAACTGATTAGCAAGTGAGCTTGTGGGGTTAGAACTAAGTGAGCTGGTCACTGCCCACAGGGGTGGGCTGTGGGGCACTTCCTGCCTGTTTGCATATTAGAACCTAGAGGCAGGTCCTGCCTGGGAGGGACAGGGGAGCAACCCTGAGGCCTGGCCTGACCACAGAGTTCAGAAGGGGCAACTCTGGGAGGTGGACAGAACTGACCTCCCAACCTGACACCCCCGCTCCTCTCCTTCTCGGTCAGCCCAGCTCTTCTCAGGAACCACAGGGGGTCCTGTGGTGGGAGGAATGGTGAGCAGGCTCAGGGCTAGGACCGAGGCCTGCATACATTAGACGAAACACAATTGTGCAGAGAGCTGTAGAACATTATTGCCTGTGCATTATTGATAGTTATCGTAGTCTGTGAGCCATAAATTATTGACAGGACCAAGAGTATGGAGAGGCAGGGGGCTGCAGCCTGGGCCAAGGGGAGGGGGCTGGGACCAGGTTGTACAGGATGCCTGCCAGGGAGACATGCAGTTGGTTTGGGCAGGAGGACCCAAGTTGAGAAGGGTACACCTATGCCGATCCCTAGGCAAGAGAGTGATACCAGCGTTCCTCTCTTTCTCTCACTCCTCAATCTTTCCTTAGATTCCCCTTCCCAGGGCCAATATTTCTTCCCTCCTGCCCCTTCCTCCTCCTCCTCCTCCGCTTCCTCCTCCTATTCTCTGACCTGGAAGAGGACCTCTGATGGACTGGTTGGCATCAAAAAGAGCATCAAGGACAACTCAAGTGCCAAACATCCAAGTGCTGGGGACACTGTGTCCCAAGAGAGGGCAAGCTAGGGGCAGACATCTGGGTGGGGTGGACCCAGCTGTCCTGGTAGGCTTGAGAAAGCCAGCAGGCATCTAGGTGCAGGTGGGGAGGGAGGATGTTTGTTATCACAACCATGGCTAACGCTTGGTGGGCACTCTCTGTGTGCCAAGAGCTTCAGGCATATTCACACTGTCCTCACAGCAATGCTGTGGGAGAAGTACAGAGAGGTTAAAGCACTCATCCAACATCACACAGCTAGTTTTCATGGCAGAATCAGGATTCAGGCCCAGGTAGTTAGGCCCCAAGCCTGGATTCTTTTTCACCCATCACACTGGGTATGAGAGTGACTGTCCATCTGTCTGAAGGGGGAGATTAGGAGGGGTTTTATTTGCTTTTTGCACTTATCTCTCTTTTCCAAATTTTCTATAATTAATATGCATTGCTTTTGTAATCAGAAAAAGCACACACCACAAATGACTTTTTTAATAGCATTTCCCCTCCTCCCCGGTCCCTAGATGCCTCTAACCTGTCCCCTCCTCGACCCCTCAGCAGCCCCAGCTCCCTCCTCCTAGCCCGAGGGAGCAGGAGGGAGCAGGCAGCAGACCCCACATGTACTTCCTCCTGCAGGTGTGTCCCTATCATCTACCTTGTCCATGTCCAGAGCTGTGGCCACAGGCACTGGGGTATGGGGCTCCCTCCAGCCTCTCTGCTCAGCCGGCAGCTTCTCCTTCGGCTCCTCGGGGACTGAGGGTCAGCACCAACCATGCCCCACAGCAGCTCTATCTGCCCATAGCAGCCAGGCTGGCAGCTGGGCCCAGGGCCAGGCCAGCACTGTGGAAGGGAACCTTGAAGCCATTCCCAGCCCTGCCCCTGCCTCCTGGAACACTGTCTCCACCTCTTGATACCAAGTTCCCCTGGCTTAATTAGTGTTCTCAGACTGGACCTGCAGGGACACTGCTTTACTTTCATCCCCACCGCTCAGGTAAGAGCTTCTCCTATGCCTCACCACTCCTGGCTCTCGCCTGCAAAGACTGGGCAGATCCAGGAGGGAGTCAGAACCCAGGACGTGGGCAGAGGAAGGCTGGGGCTGCTGCCTTTCTGCACACCCTGCCTGCCCACCTCACCACCTCCTACTCAGGCCCCCAGCACCCTTGAGACTTACAAAACCCATTCACAAGGCTGGTGGCAGGGGCACCTCGTGCAGCTGAGAGGTGGCCACTCCTGTCTTGCCAGGTCAACTAGCCCACACGGTCTTGAAGTATTGCTTTTTTAAAAAATGTATTTTATTGAAGTATAGTTGATTCACAGTGGTGTGCTAATTTCTTCTGTATAGCAAAATGATTCAGTTATACATATATATGCATTCTTTTTCGTAGTCTTTTCCATTATGGCTTATTACAGGATATTGAATATAGTTCCCTATGCTATACAGTAGGACTCTGTTGTTTACCCATTCTGTATGTAATACTTTGCATCTGCTAATCACAGTCTCCCAATCCTTCCCTCCCACCTCCCGTTCTCCTTGGCAACCGCAAGTCTGTTCTCCATGTCTGTGAGTCTGTTTCTGCTTCATACGTAAGTTCATGTGTGTTGTATTTTAGATTCCACGTATAATTAATATCATATGGCATTTGTCTTTCTCTTTCTGACTGACTTCATTTAGTGTGTTAATCTCTAGGTCTATCCATGTTGCTGCAAATGGCATTATTTCATTCTTTCTACGGCTGAGTAGTATTCTATTGTGTATATGGAATGACATCTTCTTTGTCCCTTCCTCTGTCAATTGACATGTAGCTTGTTTCCATGTCTTGGCTATTATAAATAGTTCTGCTATGAACATAGGGGTGTGTATATCTTTTCAAGTTATAGTTTTCTCTGGATATATGCCCAGGAGTAGAATTGCTAAGTCATATGGCAACTCTATTTTTAGTTTTTTGAAGAACTTCCATACTGTTCTCCATGGTTGTCGTTGTTCAGTCGCTCTGTTGTGTCTGACTCTTTGTGACCCCATGGGCTACAGCACGCCAAGCTTCCCTGTCCTCTGTCTCCTGCAGTTTGCTCAAATTCATGTTCATTAAGTTAGTGATGTCATCCAACCATCTGCCACCCCCTTCGTGCTGGAGAGTTCCCTTTCTCCACATCCTCTCCAGCATTTACTATTTATAGACTTCTTGACCATTCTGAGTGGTGTGAGGTGAGACCTTGTTGTAGTTTTTATTTGCATTTCTCTAATAATTAGCAATGTTGAGCATCTTTTCGTGTGCTTTTTGGCCATCTATATGTCTTATTGGAGAAGCATTGCTTATGTTCCCATACATACACACTGCTGAAAACAACTCAAGTGTCCACTGATGGATGGATAACTGGCTGACAAAATCATGATGTATTCACTCTACAAAACACCATATAAGCATTGAAAAGAGTGATGGAGATCTTTGTCTGTTGACCTCCAATAACATCACCATAATTATGTTAAGGGGAAAGCAAGTTGCACTCCAGTGTAAAGCATATACCCATTTTTCTTTCTCCAATATATTTTAACCCTGTTGATATAAACTGACACCACTATATAATCTTAGGACTTAATTGAGGCATTCACCAGGAGACTGTTAAAAAAGAGGTCAGGAGGTTGTTTGTCTGCAGTGACTAAGGGCAGCCAGGAGGAAATGAACACATCCTGTGTACTAGTCCCAAAAGGAGAAGTGATAACCTACCATAATAGATACGACTTTAAAAAAGAGCTACATGTGTTGGGCACATTCATGCCTCCAGGCTCTAACGACAACTAGCAATCCTGTGACTGGGGAACGTGTGCCCCAGTGTTTATGCCTCAGAGCAGGGTTCCACTCCAGGGAGTGTCAGGCATACCTTTGTCAACGGCCAGCCACTGGTCACCATAGGTGGCTCTGGGCTTCTTTGCAGAACTGACCTTGGCTCTGGGAAGATCCATTCATTGATTCAGTAGTTATGCCAGGCACTTCCTATGTGCCCAGCTCCCTCCCTGGATCCTTCTATCACATTGCCACCATGTGCCCTCAAGGATCCAGCTGATGACAGAGACCACTGACCCACTCATAGGATAAGTCTATATGTCCTTTCAACTCATCAAGCCCCTGAGAAGTGCCAGGCCTTATGCTGGGTGCCTCCACTTCCCTGTCTTGACATGGCTGTGTAACTACTGTCTGGGAGGAAGAATGGGACAGATAGAAGAACAGCCAGGGATGGGGTAGACCTGTCCAATTTGGAAATGCATATGTAACAAAACTACTGTTTTTGCAAACCAACTACAGAAAGTTAGGTTCGAAGAGATCTTGACTGACAGGTGTCATAGGAGACAGAGAGGGAGTGTAAGTGCTTCCTTGAAGGGGTTGGAGACCCTGACCCATATACAGTGCTGGGAGCTTGCAGTACACCATCCAAGCTTATGAGCCAGAATGTGGCAAAAGGTCTCCTGAGGGGAAGAAACTGAGGGGCAGAGAGAGCTGGTCCGTTTTTGGATGGGTGACTGACAAAGGAAGAGCTGATGGTGATACGGGGGCCCATATGATCTAAGGTATGTGAGTTTGAGCAGAATCTGGGCGATAGTGAAGACAGGGAAGCCTGGCATGCTGCAGTTCATAATGAGTCAGACACGACCTAGCAACCGAACCACAACAACAGTGATCTCAGGGGGCCTCAGAGCCCCTTTGGATTGAACGTGGCATCTATAGGAGTAGGTTTGAGGCATGGCTGAGTGAAGCTGAGGTGTTAATAGGGGGCAGCTTGCAGGCGTGTGCTGGATTTGGTGAGCTCACCATGCTGTCCCCTCAGAGGTCACTGTCTTCAAAGAATAAGAAGATCCCATTGGTCAGAAGCAAAAACTGAGGCTCAGAGAGATAGGGGGCCCAGAGTTAGAATCAAGACAGGGGCTGTCCTGAGGTAACTACGCCCTCTCTGGGTGAGCCTCAGTGCCTGCGATGGCCCCCATCCCCAACCCAAACTCCCCTCTCCCTACTCCTGAGTTCAGCCTTCTGAAGAAGGGGAGCAGGCCTCCGTGGGTCCTCCCCCTCCCACAGGCAAGAGGGCACATCCTGGCTGTAGGACCAGGGTGCAGGGCAGATCTGGGTATCAGTTCTGCTGCCAGTTTTCCACGTTGTGACAAATGGCCTTCACGGGCTATGGGGACAGGAAAGGACAGACCATGGTGAGAGCCAGGGACTGGCAGGGTGAGAGGGCTCATCCCTGACACCCTCTGCTGGGGAAGGTGAACCGGGTGATATCTGGGGAAGGGGCGGTGTTTAGAGGTGTGGACTAGAGAAGAGGACACCTGTGTGAAGAAACAGAAACACAGTAACCAGGTGTGTTCAGGAGAGGATGGAGGTAAAGGGAGCATGAGCTTGAAGCTGGAGGATAATTCAAAAGGTGGCCTATGTCTGTGTTGTCCTCTGTCGCAGCCACTGGCAGCGACTGCCTACTGAGCACTTGAGGTGTGGCTGGAGTGACTGAGGAACTGAGATTTCAGTTTTCATTTTTAAATTGGAATTCATTTTAAAAGTTTTAATTTTAATTCATTTAAATCTAAAATTAAGATTTTTAATTTTAAAACTGACACTCGATTCACTTACTGGAAAGCTTTAGTATGTTTAGAACAACATGGATACTTTTCTGCGTGAATTTTATGAAATGTAAATACTGATCAAGTGTTTATGATCAAAGTGTAGCATCCAATTAAGAGACGCTTTAAGCGTCAAATACATACCAGATTTTGAAGACTTAGTATTAAGAAAAAGAATGTAGTATTATTAATAAATTTTATATTGATTACAGGGTTATGTATTGAAATATTTGAGGCACATTCAGTTAAATATATCCAAATTAATTCAATTAAAAAATTTTTTTAATGTAGCCCCTAGAAAATTTTAAATTACATATGTGACTTGAGTTATATTTCAACTAGACAGAGCTGAAGGTCTTGATCACTGGCCTAAATTTAGCTTTAGAATATGCGCTATCCATTAGGTGGCTCAGATGTGAGTGGCCCTGGGAAGTCTTCCTTGCTGCCCAAGAATGAGTAGGGCCCCTTCTGTGGGCTTCCAGAGCACTCGTATCCATTTCAACATAAAGAAAGCACTATGACTCTAAGGCTTTATTAGTGTATTCTATTTAAGTTCAGAGTCTGTGACTCTGTGAGTGAGTTGGGATTCTGCTCCTAGGCTTTGCTGCCCCCCAGCCCACCCAAGCTGTCAGCAGGCACAAGCCCAGTGTCCTAAATCCAGCCAGGCATGAAAAGCAGGCATCTCCTACCCCTCCCACCTCCCTGCCTGTAGCCTAACAGCAGCACAGACAGGCCCAGGACAGGCGCTGTCAGCCCAGGCCTCTGCAGGCTCCTGTGGCTGGCTGCTGGCAGGGGGCTCCCAGAGGGAGCACACCGTGACACATCAGAGCTGTCAGCTCTGATGCTGTAGAAGGGATACACGGGCCAGTGAAATATGACCCCGGTTGCTGCCTTGCATTGTCTGGGCCTGGGCCACCAGCTCACAAGGTACTCCCAGGCTCCCAGGCCTGTGGGAAACTCCCTAGCCAGAAGGGACAGGAGGCTGGGGCCACGTCCTCTCCAGGCCAAGGGAGAAACCAGATCAGCTGGCCTGGCCTGTTAGTTTGCTCTTTCTCCTTAGTTTCCCTGGAACTTTTTTATAGGGCAGGTTTTCACCCAGTCCTTGAAATCACCTTTGACTTGGTCTTTGTCATAGGGAGAGAATCAGAGGCCAAAATTCTGGCCAAGGCAGTTTCTAGGGGCCTCCATACTAGACTGGAATTGCTATGCTGCTTGCGGAGGGTCACTTTGCTTCTCTGTGCTTATTTGCCTGAATGGGAAGACTGTCCTAGAATCCCGTATGATATCCTACACCTGACATCAATCAAACCTTTACAGCAGGAAGGAAAGCTAGGATGAGTTGTATATGTGCAGGCATGTAGAGATGGGAGATTCAGTCACAGAACCAATACCCAAGAAGAAGGGGCTGCCTTTATGGAAAGCTGGGTTTGCAAGTCAGTTCATTAAGTAAAGGCTGCAAACACTGTGCTTCTCCATTTCTCTTTAAAGGCTCCTCTCTCTCTCTGAACACTTAGGACATCTGCCTCCCTGTACAGAAATAGGCCCATCTTATTCATTTCTTCACTCAACAAACATCAATATAATATTGACATTATGAACAATGCTAAAAGTCCACTAAAATATATTATTATTATCATCAATCATCATCATCTTCTTTTACACCAAGGACTGAGCACACTCTTCCCCATAGACTACGTTCTTCCTGGAGGAACTATCACCTACTGAATATTCCCTCCCTGGACCAAACTGTCCCAGGGACGATGCAGATGATGGCTCTACAGCCTTAGGAAGGGGCTATCCACTGCCTCTTCTCTCTTTCCAAAGTCTCTACACACTCATGCCCATTACCCAGGATCACTGAGGTTTCCAAACATTTTTCTTTTAGTAATTAAACCTTTGCTTTGAATAGACCCCAATGTGTAAATCAGCTACACTGAAGGAGGGGGTAGGGTTGTGGAATCCGCCTACCCAACATCCATTCTCCCCGACTCAATGCTGTGGCAGCCTCTTCAATACCTGTGCAGAACCCCAAGACTCCCTAGAACACAGACTGAAAATCACCAAGGTGGAGAAAAGACTAGGAGTCAGAAGAATTGGGCTATACAAGTCATGGTCTTGCTGTGTGGCTTCAGGCAAGTTACTGCCCTCTTTGGGCTTCAGGTCCGTTTTGGTCAGATGAGAAGGGTGAGAAGGGTGAATCTGAAAAGGTGGGCATAACCCTACATGGGGAAAAGAGGGAAGGATACCATGAGCATAAGTGAGACAGTGTCCCACCCGTCCTGAAACAGGCAACCTGAGAGCAGCCGCATCTCTTCAGATGGCAGTCCATGCTCTGGATTGAGTCACTGCATACGAGAAAGTTTTGAGGTCCTACAAAGACATTGCTGCTGCTGCTAAGTCGCTTCAGTCGTGTCCAACTCTGTGTGACCCCATAGATGGCAGCCCACCAGGCTCCTCTGTCCAAGGGACTCTCCAGGCAAGATTACTGGAGTGGGTTGCCATTTCCTTCTCCAGCAAAGACACTAACTGCCCCAAAATACATCTCCTCAAATCTTTCACAATGTCTAAAATTCCACCATTAGCAAATTGCATCTCTTTGGATCCCTAGTGTTTTATGTTTCATTCAGATCTCTCTCTCATAGAAGCTATATACGAGAGAAGGATTTCCCCAGTGGCTCAGTAGTAATCTGTCTAACAATGCAGGAAACACAAGAGACGGAGGTTTGATCCCTGGGTCAGAATGATCCCTGGAGAAGGAAATGGCAACCCACTCCAGTATTCTTGCCTGAGAAATCACATGGACAGAGGAGCCTGGCAGGCTACAGTCCGTGTTGTGGCAAAGAGTTGGACATGACTTAGTGATTAAAAAACAATAATGTATATAAGAGACAGAAACAGCTCATCAGCTAAGACCTTGGAGAAGATGAACTGGCATCTGGCAGAGGTGGGCTTGGAATGACAGTCAAGGAGGTCAGCCCAAAATCAAAGACCAACTTCACCACCACCATCATTTTCACCAACAGATACTCCAACAGACAAACTTGAGATTTTAAGCAACCTCAGGGTCAACCCAGGGCAGCCAAACTTCCCTACAAACTCACCTCCCACGCAGGCCCCATGCTGTGCTGAATTAACTCCACCAGCAGCCACTCTCTGAGGACCTGCCGTGCACCATGCACTGTTTCTTGTACCTGGGGTTCATCCTTGAGAGGACAGACCAGGTCCCTGCCCTCAGACGAAGGCACATAATATACAAACCAGTCCCTAGCAGATTGTGCAAGTGGTATGATCTGGTTTATGCTTTAAAGGGTCACTGGCCACTGGATGGAGAAGGGATTTTTATGAAGACAAGAAGGGACACATTTGCCCAGGAAGCTGGAAATGGGCCTAATAGCCATCTTGTCTAACTGGGGACATCTTGTCCAAAGGGGGAAGTGGCAGCAGCCTGGTGTAGTGAAGACGATCTAGGCTGACTGGTCTCATCCTAAACCCTGACCTTGACATCATTCTCTGGGTGGCCTCATTGGAGCTCCTCAGCCTCTCTGAGCCTCACCTCCCGCATCTGGTAGTATAGCCCCCATTCTGCCTCGGAGGGGCCCATGAGTCTGGATGAGGTGATTTGTGCAAAGAGCCCAGAGCACAGTTGCTGTTGTTTAGTCACTAAGTCATGTCCAACTCTTTTGCCACCCCGTAGACTGTAGCCTGCCAAGCTCCCCTGTCCATGGGATTCTCCAGACAAGAATACTGGAGTGGGTTGCCATTTCCTACTTCAGGGTATCTTCCCAAACCAGGGATAGAACCTGAGTATCTTGCATCTCCTTCATTGCACATGGGTTCTTTTTTTTTTTTTTTTTTTGTAGTCTTTTAAAAATTTTTTATTATTTTCTTGGCCATGCCAGGCAGCGTGTGGGATCTTTGTTCCCTAACAAGGGATTGAACCCATTGCCCTTGAACTGGAAGCACAGAGTCTTAGTTACTGGACCACCAGGGAATCCCAAATTGATAGTCTTTAAAATTCTCTCTAGTGGTCTTATCACAAAAATGAAACAAACTGGCCTATTTTGACTTAAATTGTTAAACCTGTTGTTCTGTGGGTAATGGAATAGGAGTTTCATTATTTTTAGACCATGGATTGAAACTCTTTCTGTGAAGAGCCAGATGGTAAATCTTTTTGACTTTGTGTATTATATGGTTTCTACTCAACTCTACTCTTGTACCAAAAACAGACATAGGACATGTGGCAGGTGAGTTCTTTTTAAAATTTTGTTTTAAACTGGAGGATAATTACGATATAGTGATGGTTTCTTCCATACATCAACATGAGTCAGTCTCAAGCACGCACATGTCCCCTCTCTCTTAAGCCTCTGTCCCACCCCTCTAGGTTGTCACAGAGCACTGGCTTTGGGCTCTGCAGGCAGATTCTTTACCACTGGGGCACCAGAGAAGCCCTCAGTATAGTAAATGCTCAGTAAACAGAGTCATTATTATGGCCATCATCATCTGGGTGAGCTGACCCAGGTCACACAGGAAGCAAACAGAGAAGCCAGGACTGGACCCCAAGCCTCCAGTGCCCTGCCCACACCCACTAAGATCCGGTCAGCTAGCAATGGAGTTTGCAGATTAGACAATGGAGACTGGACAAAAAACTAATAGGATGTTATGCAATTGACTAACGTCAGGATAGTGATTTAAAAAAAAAAAAAAGGAAAGTGCCTAAGAGGATGCACTGTCTTCCCAAGCTGCTACTGCTTCCCAGCATGTTTTTCCCTGAAGTGAGCTCAGTGGGAGACACAATAAATTACTATTGAACAGGAAAGGCCACCCCTGCCTGGGGAAGCCCTCTGGCCCAACTAGAGCCATGAGGAAGGGAGTTTGCTTGTCTAGCAAGAATTCCCCAAAGACTGCAGGAGAGTCCTTCAGCCTGCCCAGACTGGGAGAGCCCCAGGGAGAACAGAGGCCCAGTTGGGGGCCAATGCACTGGCCACTGCCTCCCGCAGTGCAAAAAAGAAGGCTTTGGAGTGACTGCTGAGCCTGATTCCTGACATTCCCCTCTTGAGTCCGCTTTTCCCCAATGACTATGAGCCTCAGTGTCTTTATAAAACACAGGGCTGGCAGCATCTTTCTTGTGGGAGTAGGGCTGCAAGAATCCCAAGGGACCGAGTATTGCAGAGCCCAGGAGAGGCTCAAGACTTGTTTGCCCCTCTGAGGGTCCAGGTCCCCACTTTGGAGCATGAGGGCAGAGGTGATTCCTGGAAGGTGAGGGCAGGATGGGACTGGGGCAGTGGGGGGCAAAAGGAGGAGGGTTGGGGGAACCAGTAGTTTCTTCTCTGGGTGGGGCAGGGGCAGTAGAGCCTCAGTTAGGAGGGACTTCGAGGAAGAAACTCAGATATTAAGGGAGTGCAGAGAGGGGTGTAGCAGACGTGCTTGTTGTATATTAGGGTCATTAGAGTAACTCTTTCTAAAGGGGCTTATTTCATTTCCTAGGGCTGCAACAACAAAATGTCACAAATTAGGTGGCTTAAAACAGTAGACATTTATTGTCTCACAGTCTGGAGGCTAGAAGTCTAAAATGAGGTGTCAGCAGGGCTGTGCTCCCTCTGATGCTGGGCAGAATCCCTCCTCGCCTTTCTTAGCTTCCTGGTCGGCAGTCCTTGGAGCTTCTTGACTCACAGCTGCATCAGTCCAAGCCTATGTCTTCACGTGGCCTTCTCCCTGTGTATCTTCATGTCATCTTCTGTCTGTGTGTGTCTCTGTCCAAATGTCCCTTTCTTGTAACAACACCAGTCTTATTGGATTAGGGCCCACCCATATCAAGCAATATTATTTTAAGTGATGGCACAGAGGAAAGACAGAATAGCATCATGAAGGGACTAAAGCTCCTGCCAGGCCCTCTTTGTTGTTGCCACTGGTAAGAGAGAGGTCTAAGGTAGCCCGTCCAGGAGAGGTGAGTACTGTGACCTCAGACTGGAATAATAGTGCTCAAGGGGAAGGACTGGGTGTCAGGCACTGTACTAGTCAAGTCACATAGCTCATTCACTTCCTCCTCCCAGCTGCCCCATGAGAACTCTTTCCCAGGTAGGAATCATGCCTATTTCCCAGTTAGGAAACTGAGATTGAGACAAGCAAGGGGTCATGTTCAAATGCACACAACTGTCAAGGACGGGAGCTTAGATCCCAATCCAAGCAGTCTGACTGCATCACCTCTGGGTTCCACCACTAAGTTATGTTCGCTCTGAGAGAGAGAATCATGTGGTGCTCTGCCTTCCTCAAGCCCTTGAATTCCAAGGTCTTGCCAGACTTGGATCCAAAGGTTAAGCCAAAAGACCACCTGAAACTGCAGCCAAACCCATTCCCAGCTCAGTAACAGAATTTAAAACCTGCTCGTGGCACTTGAGGTTGCCAATAGAGCTAATTATAGGTGACTCGATCTAATTAAAGCTGAAGCCCAACACCAATCAACTCAACCCAGGAAGAATCTGATTGATCTGCTGCTTACCACGGACAGAGGAAAGAGTTTATACTCTGTGTGAAAAACATAAGCAAAGAAAGCAAAATTACATTTCAGTCCCACATTTATTTTTTCTAGATAGTAGTCATTAGAACAATTGTACATATGAGGAAATCAGAAAATCTGCAGTGGTGTGCTGGAGCTAGCTCTGCCCTTGAGAGCCTAGTGTGCACATATTTTTTATAACTCTGTGTTCAGTTATGATATGTTGGTAACTTGAACTCAGGCCTAATGGGAGTATTCACACAATGAAAACTGGCAAACCCCACAAATAATGACTGCTGCTGCTGTGTCTTTTTTTTCCACGTCCCCACCCTCCTTTTCCTTCTCCTTCTTCAGAGAGCTGGTTGTTTAACATTTATACCACTGCAAATATGATCCATAATCAAGAAGAAAACAGTCACTACAAGCAGATCCACAGATGACCTAGTTATTGGAATAAGAGGAATCGGATGTTAACAGAATTGTTACAAATTCACTTTAGAGACTATGTATAGGGAAAGATGGGCATAGCAGGTGAATAGGTGGAGTATTTCAGGAAGAAATAGTAACTCTAAAACAGAAATAATAGAAAAAATGTATATGAAATAATTCACTTATAGACTTAAACACTGTAAAAGAAGAGATAAGTGAAACTTGAAGTTAGGTGACAATTATCCAAATAAGAACAGAGAAATAAAACTGATATAAAAATAATGAATGGAGCCTCAATAACCTGTGAGATAATATTAAGTTGTCTGATATGTATTTGGAGTCCCAGAAGGAAAAGATAGATAATGGGACAAAAAACATTTTGTTTGAAAAAATAATGATTAAATGATGAGAAATATTAACTCAGAAATGTAAGGTGCTCAATGAATCCTAAGTGGAATAAGCAAATAAACAAGGAGAAAAAAAAACAACCAAACAAAACAACTCACACAGCCTAGGTATATCATAGTCAAATTGATGAAAGTAAAAAATGAAAAGTATGGTAGTTTTATAACATGTCTACAAATTCTCTGATGCCCTTGCCTGCAGGAAAGTGAAAGTGAAGTCGCTCAGTCGTGTCTGACTCTTTGCAACTGTAGGGCTCCTCCATCCATGGGATTTTCCAGGCAAGAATACTGGAGTGGATTGCCATTTCCTTCTCCAGGAGATCTTCCCAACCCAGGGATTGAACCTGGGTCTCCTGCATTGTAGGCAGATGCTTTATCGTCTGAGCCACCAGGGAAGTCCTTCCCTGCAGGAGGTTATGCCTAATTTCTCGCCCCTTGAAATGTTGACAATGACAAAATACATGAAATATGGTTTTCAAGACACCAGACATCAAAAAAATGAAGGACGGGGGTTCCCTGGTGTTTCAGTGGCTAAGACTCCACACTTCTGATACAAGGGGTCCAGGTTCAATCTCTGGCCAGGGAGCGAGTTCCCCCATGCCTAACTAGGAGTTCGCATGCCACAACTAAAGATTCCGTGTGCTGCAACTAAAAGATCCCACATGTTGCAGTTAAAGCCCAGTGCAGCCAAATAAAAAATAATAAAAATAATTAAAAGAAGATGGACAGTGATTCTTGAGATATGGGAAATAAATGAGGTATATCTGATGATTTCCTCAGCTTACCGTCTTGAAAATACTTTTAGGCTACAGTGCAAGGAGGGGTATTTCAGGTAAAGCCTGGAAGATATCCTAAGTTGAGGGCACAGAGTTGTGAGTCTGGAGAGATTAAGTCATCTAGAATTCACAAGACAGAGCACTAGCACTAGAGAGAGGAAGATGATACAGGAAGAGAGTTATCTGCAGATATTGCCCTTTGAGTATTCAGCAGAGCACTGATCAGCAAATTCATCTGAGGAAACTACCTGAGGCCAGGGTAGGAACCAACCAACATGATTTGAAGGAACGGTGCCTAAATGTCACACAGGGCTGAGATCAGGAACAAGATGAGGGTGCCCACTCTCACCACTCTCATTCAGCATAGGCGTGGAAGACCTAGCCAGAGCAATCAGGCAAAAGAAAGAAAGAAAGAAAAACTGACTGGCTTAGTGCCTCCCTTCTAACAAACAATATGGCAGAAGGAGAGTGTGTCTGTCAAGACTAGGTCATGGGAGGTGATGCTCACTATTGGATCACTCACTCCGGGGGAAGTCAGATGCCACGCTCTGAGGAGACTGCAGCAGACCCATGGAGAGGTCCACATGGTGAGAAACTGGGGCCTTCTGCCAAATAGCGGTATAATCGCTCCTGCTCATGACATGTGCATCTAAAGATAAACTGTAGTTCCGGGCAACATCCTGACAGCAATCTCGTGAAAGATATGAAGCAAAAAACATGAATGAACTTGCTCCCAAATTCCCAGTCCACAGAAATTATGAAAAAATTAATGTTCACTGTTGTAAAACACTAAGTTTGGGGGTAATTTGTTACATAGCAATAAATAATGAATGCAAAAAGAAAGTCTTAGAGCAGATAGAGAAAAATGACACATTATATTCAGAGGAACAATAGGAACACTGACTTCTAAAAAGAAACAATGAAAGCTAGAGGATAATGGAACAAGATTTTTACAGTGGTTGGGGGAAAACAATGGTGTCAACCTACAAGTCACTATTCGGCAAAAGCAGTCTTCAAAAATTACAACAAAATAAAGCATTTTTCATAGTCATTTTATGCACATTAAGAGAAATAGTAAGAGGATACTCTTCAGACTAATAGGAATGATGGTAGAAGGAAAGACAATTGTATGAGAAATTCATCTGTAAAAGAAATAGAGTTGTGAGTAATAAATAAATGGTGTTAGGAAAACTAGGTAACTGCATGCAGAAGAATGAAATTGGACCCCTCTCTTATACCACTCGCAAAAATTAACTCAAAATGCATTAAGACTTGAATATAAGAACCCAAACTGAAACTCCTAGAAGGAAACTCAGGGGAAGAGCTCCTCGACACAGGCCAGGCAATGATTTTTATGGTGTGAGACCAAAAGCACAAGCCACAAAAGCAAAAATAAGTGTGACTACATTAAGTACATCAAACTAAAAAGCTTCTGCACAGCAAAAGAAAGAAATCAACAAAATGAAAAGACAACTTATGAAATGTGAGAAAATATTTGAAAATCATATATCTGAGAAGAGGTTAGTAGCTAAAATATAAAAAGAACTCATATAACTCAATAGCAAAAAAAAAAAAACAAAACAAAACAAAAAAAAACACAATTTAAAAACGGGCAGAGAAACCAAATAGACAGTTTTCTAAAGAAGACATGGTGGTGGGGGTAGTGATGGTTTTGTTGTTAAATTGTGTCCGACTCTTGCAACCCCATGGACTGTAGCCCACCAAGCTCCTCTGCCCGTGGTATTTCCCTAGCAAGAATATTGGAGTGGGTTGTCATGTCTTTCTCTAGGGGACCTTCCAGACCCACGAATCGAACCTTGATCTCCTGCATTACAGTCTCTGGCATTGCAGGAGGATTCTTTATGATTGATCCACCAGGGGAGCCCCTAAAGAAGACTATAGTCAATCAGTACATAAAAAGGTGTTCAACATTACTAATTATGAAAGAAATGCAAATCAAAATCACAGTGAGCTATCACCCCACACCTGTTAGAATGGCTATTGTCAAAAAGACAAGATAACAAGTACTGACAATGATGTGGAGAAAAGGGAACCCTTATATGTATATATGATGGAATGTTATTCAGTCACGAGAAAAAGGAAATCCTGCCATTTGTGACAATGTGGATGAATCTTAAGGCTATTATGCTAAGTGAAATAAGCCAGTCAGACAGATGTTTTATGACCTCACTTATATGTGGAAACTAATTAAGCCAAACTCATAGAAACAAAGAAGAGTGGTGGTCGCCAGGGGACATGGGGCGGAGGGAATGGAGAGATGTTGGTCAAAAGGTGCAACCTTCCAGTTATAAGACAAATAAGTTCTGGAGATCTAATGTCTAACATGGTGATTATAGTTCCTAATACAGTATTATATACTTAAAAATTGCTCAATAGCTCTTAAATGTTCCACTACAAAAAGAAATGGTAACTATGTGACATGATGGAGGTGGTTATCATTTTGTAATGCATAAAGGTATCAATCAATATGTTATACACCTTAAACGTACACAATGCTTTATATCAATGGTATCTCAATAAAGCTTGGAGGAGAAAAATATTATACAGATTCTTTCCAGTAAAATCAGGCAAGAAGAAACAAAAGGCAGTTTTGTTAATAATAAAATTCTGATAATAAAATTTTCAAGTTTATACTTGATAAAGGACTTAATACCCAGAATATCAAATCTCAACAATAAAAAAAAGAAATAACCAACTGAAAAATGGATGAAAGATTTAAACAGATCTTTCATCAAAGATGATACAAAAAGTACATGAAAAGATGCTCAATATCATTAGTCATTAGAGAAATAAAAATTAAACGCACAATGACATATTACTACATACCTGTTAAAATGGCTAAACTTCAAGAGGCTGACCGTACCAAACATTGGCAAGAATGTGAAGGAACTGGAACACTCATGCACTGCTGATGGGAATGTAAAATGGTGCAACCACTTTGGAAAACTAACAGTTTGTCGATATCTTAAAAGTTTAATATACACCAATAGTATAATCCAGGTATTCCATTCCAAAATATTTACCCAAGAGAAAATAAAAGCATATATTAAATATGAAGACTTGGACACAAATGTTCATGGAAATTTTATTTGTAAAAGCCCCAAATTGGAAACAACCCAAGTGCCCATCAGCAGGTGGTTGGATAAATAAATTGTGGTAAATCCGTACAACATAATACTACTCAGAAATAAAAAGGAATACGCGATTGATATATTCAACACATGGATGAATCTCAAAATAAGTATGCAGAATGAAAGAAACCAGACAAAAGAAGAGTATATATTGTATGATTCCATGTTTATAAAACTGTAGAAACTTCACACTAACTTGCAGTGACAGAAAACAAATTGGTGTTTGCTTGGCAGTGATAGAGAGGACAGAGTAGGGTGGGCAGAGAAGATTACAAAGTCACATGAGGACACTTTCAGGAGTGATGGATAGAGTTACAATCTTGATTATAGTGTGGGCTTCACATATATCTCTCCAGAATGAATACATTTTTATATGTCAACTAGATGTAGTTTTTAAAAATGAAGTTTATTATATATCAATCATATTTCAGTAAAGCCATCTAAATTTTTTAACTATATGCTATGATCCATATGTACAATGAATCTAAATTCACATTGATTTATTTGCCTTTTCTCTTATTGCTCAAATGTAACTTTTTTATTATCAATTTTGTACTCTACCATATAAAACAAGTTTTCTTAACATGTAAGAAAAAATATTGTTGCTATGCAGATGACACCACCCTTATGGCAGAAAGTGAAGAGGAACTAAAAAGCCTCTTGATGAAAGTGAAAGAGGAGAGTGAAAAAGTTGGCTTAAAGCTCAACATTCAGAAAACTAAGATCATGGCATCTGGTCCCATCACTTCATGGCAAATAGATGGGGAAACAGTGGAAACAGTGTCAGACTTTATTTTGGGGGGCTCCAAAATCACTGTAGATGGTGATTGCAGCCATGAAATTAAAAGACGCTTACTCCTTGGAAGAAAAGTTATGACCAGCCTAGATAGTATATTCAAGAGCAGAGACATTACTTTGCCAACAAAGGTCCGTCTAGTCAAGGCTATGGTTTTTCCAGTGGTCATGTATAGATGTGAGAGTTGGACTGTGAAGAAAGCTGAGTGCCGAAGAATTGATGCTTTTGAACTGTGGTGTTGGAGAAGACTCTTGAGAGTCCCTTGGATTGCAAGGAGATCCAACCAGTCCATCCTAAAGGAGACCAGTCCTGGGTGTACATTGGAAGGAATGATGCTACAGCTGAAACTCCAGTACTTTAGCCACCTCATGCGAAGAGTTGACTCATTGGAAAAGACTCTGATGCTGGGAGGGATTGGGGGCAGGAGGAGAAGGGGACGACAGAGGATGAGATGACTGGATGGCATCACCAACTTGATAGACATGAGTTTGGGTGAACTCCGGGAGTTGATGATGGACAGGGAGGACTGGCGTGCTGCAATTCATGGGGTCATAAAGAGTTGGACACGACTGAGCGACTGAACTGAACTGATATTCATATCAGATAAACAGCCTTCAAAACAAAAACTATTATCAGCAATAAAGAGAGATATTACATTAAGATAAATGGTCAGTCATCAAGAAGACATGATACTACTAAATGTCTAGGTTCTTAATAATAGAGCTTCAAGAGACATGAAGCAAATATTCACAAAATTAAAGGAAGAAGTAGAGAAATTATATAAGAATATTTTAACACTATTCTTTCACCATTTGATGGAATAATGAGATTAAAATTTTTGTAAGGATATAGATTCAAACAAAATTATCAATTTGTTAGTTGTTTTCAACTAACACTACCTAATTGACATTTTTAGAATATTACAGTTAACAATCACAGAATGCACATTATTTACAAATGCATATAGCATATTCATCATGATAGATCATCCAGAAAACAAATTCTAATAAATTTTAAAGGATTGAAACCATGAAAAGTTTGCTCTGTGACCACATTTGAGTAAATTAAACATTAATGACAAAAGGTATCTGGAAAACACTGCATATTTGGAAATTAAACAGCACACATAAATAATTCATGGGTCAAAGAATAATCCCATGGGAAATTAGACAATGTTTTGAACTAAATGAAATTGATTTGAGAACCTTTTCTTTCTACCAATGTAAGCGTTCAGTATGATGAATTTCCTTCTCAACACTAAGATGCATTTCAGAAATTTTGATATTGTGTACTTTCCTTATCACAGTTCTAAGTCCTTTTAAAATTTATTTTGAAACTTCCTGACTGAACCACATATTATGTAATTATTTAATTTGCAAGTGTTAGGAGATTTTCCTGTTTTTTTTTTCTTGTTATTGATTTCCAGTTCAATTCCATTGTGGTCAGATTTCAGACTCTTTATGATTTCAATTCTTTTCATTGAGATTAATTTTATAGTCTAGGATATGGTATATTTTTGTGAATTTTCCATGAACACTTCAAAGAATGTGTATTTTACTGTTTGAGATGGAGTGTTTTACCATCTACCTATATAATATGCTACTATTTTACAATATCGATCAGATCCTATTGGCTGATGCATTGCTCAGTTCCTCTGTAAACTTGTCCATCACACCGCTTCTGCTTAACATTGTACTGTAGATTTTAGCCAGTACAATAAGACAAGAGAAATAAATACAACTCATAAATACTGGAAAGGAATGAATAAAATGCTTTTTATTCATAGATAATAAATATGTTTCTGTGGGCTTCCCAGGTGGCGGTAGAGGTAAAGACCCCACCTTCCAATGCAGGAGACATAAGAGACACGGGTTCGATCCCTGGGTTCGGAAGATCCCCCGGAGAAGCGTATGGCAACCCACTACAGTATTCTTGCCTGGAGAAACCCATGAACAGAGGAGCCTGGTGGGCTACAGTCCATAGAGTTGCAAAGAGTTGGACACGACTAAAGCGACTTAGCACACATGGAGTATGTGTATGTACAGAATACAGAGGAATTGAGAGAACAATGAGTTCAAATGAGTCAATTTAGTAAGTCACAAATCAACATACGAAGTCAGTGGTTGCTATTGTTCAGATGCTCAGTCATGTCCGACTCTGTGCAACCCCATGGACTGCAGCATGCCAGGCTTCCCTGTGCTTCACGATCACCCTGAGTTTGCTCAAACTCATGTCCATTGAATCAGTGATGCCATCCAACCATCTCATCCTCTGCCATACTCTTCTCCTCCTGCCTTCAGTCTTTCCCAGCATCAGGGTCTTTTCCAATGAGTTGGCTCTTCACATAGGTAGCCAAAATATTGGAGCTTCAGCTTCAGCATCCATCCTCCCAGTGAATATTCAGGGTTGATTTCCTTTAGGATTGACTGGTTTGATCTCCTTGCTGTCCAAGGGACTCTCAAGGGTCTTCTCTAGACCACAGTTTGAAAGCATCAATTCTTCAGGGATCAGCTTTCTTTATGGTCCAATTCTCACATCTGTACAAGAAAGACTATTGGGAAAACCATAGCTTTGACTATATGGACTTTGGTTGGCAAAGTGATATCTGTGCTTTTTAATACACTGTCTAGGTGTGTCATAGTTTTTCTTCCAAGGAGCAAGTATCTTTTAATTCATGGCTGCAGTCACCATCCTCAATGATTTTGGAGCCCAAGAAAATAAAGTCTGTCACTGTTTCCTTTTTCCCCCCATCTTTTTGCCATGAAGTGATGGGACTGGATGCCGTGATCTTAGTTTTTTGAATGTTGAGTTTTAAGCCAGCCTTTTCACTCTCCTCTTTCCACCTTCATCAAGAAGCTCTTTAGTTCCCTTCACGTTCTGTTATTAGAGTGGTGTCACCTGCGTATCTGAGGTTACTGATATTTCTCCCAGAAATCTTGATTCCAGCCTGTGATTCATCCATTCTGGCATTTCACATGATGCACTCTGCATAGAAGTTAAATAAGCATGGTGACAATATAAAGCCTTGATGTATTTCTTTCCCAATTTTGAACCAGTCCTTTGTTCCATGTCCAGTTCTAACTGTTGCTTCTTGTCCTGCATACAGGTTTCTCAAGAGACAGGTAAGGTGGTCTGGTATTTCCATCTCTTTAAGAATTTTCCACAGTTTGTTCAGATCCATACAGTCAAAGGCTTTAGCGTAGTCAATGAAGCAGAAGTAGATGCTTTTCTGGAATCCCCTTGCTTTTTCTCTGATCCTACAGATATTGGCAATTTGATCTCTGCTTCCTCTGCCTTTCCTAAATCCACCTTGTACATCTGGAAACCCTCAGTTCATGTAGTGCTGAAACCCAGCTTGAAGGATTTTGAGCATTATCTTGCTAGCATGTGAAATGAGTACAATTGTTCAGTAGTTTGAGTATTCTTCGGCATTGCCTTTCTTTGGGATTGGAATGAAAACAGACCTTTTCCAGTCCCGTGGTCATTGCTGAATTTTCCAAACTTGCTGGATATTGTGTGCAGCACTTTAACAGCATAATCTTTTAGGATGTGAAATAGTTCAGCTGGAATTCCATCACCTCCATTAGTTTTATTCATAGTAATGCTTCTTAAGGCCCATTTGACTTCATACTCCAGGATGTCTGGCTCTAGGTGAGTGGTCACACAATTGTGGTTATCCAGTCAATCGTATTTTTAACCAAACAATTAGAAAATGAAATAAAAATGAGATTTAAAATATTTTAATAGCCAAAAATCCATAAAATATATAGAAAGATATTTAATAAAAATGTACAAAGCCTCTACACTGAAAACTATAAAACAATGCTGAAAGAAATTAAGAAAATGGAGAGATATGCCTGTTTGTTGATTGGAAAACTCAGTATCAAGATGTCAGTTCCCTTTAAATTGATCTATATATTCAAAAATCCCAATGGCTTTGGTACAGAAATTAGCAAGGTGACTCTAAATGAAATGCTAAAGATCTAGAAGACCAAAATCATATTGGAAAATGTGAACAGGGCTGCTGCTGCTGCTGCTGCTGCTGCTAAGTCACTTCAGTTGTGTCCGACTCTGTGACCTCATAGACGGAAGCCCACCAGGCTCCCCCGTCCCTGGGATTCTCCAGGCAAGAACACTGGAGTGGGTTGCCATTTCCTTCTCCAATGCATGAAAGTGAAAAGTGAAAGTGAAGTCGCTCAGTCGTGTCCGACCCTCAGCGACCCCATGGACTGCAGCCTTCCAGGTCCTCCGTCCATGGGATTTTTCCAGGCAGGAGTACTGGAGTTGGGTGCCATTGCCTTTTCCGGTGAACAGGGCTAGAGGGCTTAAAGATTAACTATAAGCTTATAGTGCTAAAGATGGTGTGATATTAGGGTAAGGATAGGCAAATGGATTAATGAAACAGAATAAAGGATCTAGAAATAGATTCACATTTATACAGTCCCTTGATTTTGATAAAAGGGGCAAAGCAATTCAATGGGAAAAGGAAAGTCTTTTCAAAAGGATGGTGCTGGCACAACTGGAGAATCATACAAGAAAAAAAAAGTGAAGCTCAACCGCAACCTCACATTATACATTTTTAAAAATTGGATATGGACAGACTTAAACAAAAAGGCTAATTACTATAAAACTTCTGAAAGGAAACAGAATATCTTTATGACACAAAAGGCAGTAACCATAAAAGAAAACAAAAAGTATAGAATTGATCTTTATGAATTTAAAACATTGGCTCTCTGAAACACATTTTACAAAATGAGAAAGCAGCTATAGGCTGGGAAAAAGTACTCAGAACACATATGCCTGACAAAAGTTGTGTACGGAGAATGTTTAAAGAACTCCTACAAATCAGTAATAAAAAGACAAACATCTCAATAAAACTTGAGCAATCAGTTTGAACAGATCCTTCATGAAAGAAAATATACAAAGAGTTAGTAAGCACATAAAAAAGTGATTAGCATCACTAATCCTCAGGAAAGTGCCAATTAAAACCAAACTGAAATGCCACTTCACACCCACTGGCTAACGCTAGAAAGCCAGACAGTATCAAATGCTGGTGAAGGACAGCTGGAACTCTCATCCATTGAAAGTAGGAATATAAAATGTTACAGTAATTTTGGAAAACTGCTTTGGCAGTTTTGTATACAACTATACATATACTTACCTGATGATCCAACAATTTCACTCCTATACATTTCCTGCTGAAAAATAAAAATATATGTCCACGAAATAACTGCTGAAGAATATTTTTAGCAGCATTATTCATACTAGACTAAAATGGGAAACAATCCAAATGTACATCATAAGTGAATGGACAAACAAATTAGAGAGTGTTCAAATAATTAATCCTCTTCAACCATCACAGGGAATGAACTTCCATTACCACAGCACCACAGCACCCTGGAATGAATCTCGGTTATTATGCTGTGAGAAAGAAAAGGTAAAATTCTCAAAAAGCTTAGCCATGTTGAGATAGAATATGTGTAGGCCTTCCCACTGACAGCCTCAAGCCCTGCTAAAAGATGTCAGCAATGATGAAGAATCATCAGGAACCATGTGGATGTATGGCAAAACCAATGCAATATTGTAAAGTAATTAGCCTCCAATTAAAATAAATACATTTAAATTTAAAAAAATCAGGAACAGCAACTCTAGAAGCAAACAATGAAAAGCTAATAGGTCCAACTTCATAGTTCAGAGTGAAATCGATTTTATAGCAAAAATGCAGAACAGAGGGGACCAGAAGAGTTGATGGCTGATATTGCAGGAAGAGCAGAGGATTAGAGGATCTGACAAGGAATGCTCCTCATAAGGAAAGATTTTCACTACCCCTTCCCTTTTATACACCCTCTCCTTTCCTATGGGCTTTCCTTTCTTTGCTTCCCCCTCCAATTAAGATCTTTCTTGTCAATACATCCCAGGGGACAGAGTTCACAACTCAGGTACCTCTTCTTCCCGCTCCTGGGGAAGCTTGTATACTAAACCTCAAGAATCCTTTCCACTGAAGAGTTTCTTTGGTGTATGTCCCGAAAACAATAGTGAGTTATCTTCAGGCTTCAAAGGAAACTGCTCCTAAAAATTCAAAACCACAGCAAGAAACAGGGATTTTTGTCTCTCTTCCAAGTTCATTTTGAATTCTCCCTCAGTCTTAGTTTAAGAAACTGCTATAACTTAAGTGGTCTTACTTTTGCCCAAATGAAAGCTTTACAGAATTACAAGTATCAAGATGGTGTGTTGTAAATAAAGTTGTTGTCATTCAGTCACTAAGTCATGTCCAGCTCTTTGTGACCCCATGGACTGCAGCATGCTAGGCTTCTCTATCCTTCATTATCTCCCAGAGTTTGCTCAAACTCATGTCTGTTGAGTCGGTGATGCTATCTGACCTCATCCTCTGCCACTCCCTTCTCCTTTTGCCTTCAATCCTTCCCTGCATTAGGGTCTTTTCCAATTAGTCAGCTCTTCACATCAGGTGGCCAAAGTATTAATATTAAAGCTTTAGCAACAGTCCTTCCAATGAATATTCAGGGTTGATTTCCTTTAGGATTGACTGGTTTGATCTCCTTGCTGCCCAAAGGACTTCTCCAGCACCATAATTTGAAAGCATCAGTTCTCCAGTGCTCAGCCTTCTTTATGTTGCAACTCTCACATGTGTACCAGACTACTGGGAAAACCATAGCTTTGACTATACCGACCTTTGTAGACAAAGTGATGTCTCTGCTTTTCGATACACTGTTTAGGTTTGTCATAGCTTTTCTTCCAAAGAGCAAGTATCTTTAAATTTCATGGCTGCAGTCACCTTCCACAGTGATTTTGGAACCCAAGAAAATAAAATCTGTCACTGTTTCTGTTTTTTCTCCATCTATTTGCCATGAAGTGAGGGAACAGGATGTCATGATCTTAGGTGTTTGAATGTTGAGCTTAAAGCCAGCTTTTTCACTCCCCTCTTTCACTTTCATCAAGAGGCTCTTTAGTTCCTCTTCATTTTCTGCCATTAGTGTGGTATCATCTGCATATCTGAGGTTGTTGATATTTCTCCCGGCAATCTTGATTCCAGTTTGTGATTCATCCAGCCCAGCATTTTGCATGATGTACTCTGCATGGAAGTTAAATAAGCAGGACGACAATATACAGCTCTGTCGTACTCCTTTCCCAGTATTGAACCAGTCCATTGTTCCATGTCCAGTTCTAATTGTTGCTTCTTGACCAGCATACAGGTTTCTCAGGAGCCAGGTCAGGTGGTCTGGTATTCCCATCTCTAAGGATTTTCCACAGTTCATTGTGATTCACACAGTCAAAGGTTTTAGCATAGTCAATGAAGCAGAACTAGTTTTTTTTCCTGGAATTCCCTTGCTTTCTCTATGATCCAATGAATGTTGGCAATTTGACCTCTGGTTCCTCTGCCTTTTCTAAATCCAGCTTGTATATCTGGAATTTCCCAGTTCATGTACTGCTGAAGCCTAACTTGAAGGATTTTTGTATGAAATGAGCACAATTGTACAGTAGTTGGAACATTCTTTGGCATTGCCTTTCTTTGGGATTGGAATAAAAACTGACCTTTTCCAGTCCTGTGGCCATTGCTGAGTTTTCCAAACTTGCTGGCATATTGAGTGTAGCACTTTCACAGCATCATCTTTTAGGATTTGAAATAGCTCCACTGGAATGCTATCACCTCCACTAGCTTTGTCCGTAGTAATGCTTCTTAAGGCCCACTTGACTTTGCATTCCAGGATGTCTGGCTCTAGGTGAGTGATCACACCATCGTGGTTATCTTGGTCATTTAGACCTTTTTGGTACAGTTCTTCTGTGTTTTCGTGCCACCTCTGCTTAATCTCTTCTGCTCCTCTTAGGTCCTTACCACTTCTATCCTTTATCATGCCCATCCTTTCATGAAATATTCCCTCAATATCTCCAATTTCCCTGAAGAGATCTCTAGTCTTTCCCATTCTATTGTTTTCTTCTATTTCTTTGCCTTGTTCAGTTAAGAAGGCCTTCTTATCTCTCCTTGCTATTCTCTAGAATATTAATCTCAGTGAGTGAATTATTTACGTTATATTGTAATTTCTAGATAGTTTAAATATTGTGTTTAATTTGGTTAACTGTCCTTATTATATGAGCAATTCTGAAATTAGACTATTTGGGGTTTCTTATTTTTTTAATTTTTAGTGAAATATAGTTGATTTATAATGTGTTCATTTCTGCTATACAGCAAAGTGATTCAGTTATACACATATACATTCTTTTCCATATTCTTTTCCATTATGGCTTATCACAGGCTATTGGATATCGTTTCCTGTGCTATACAGTAGCACCTAGCTGCTTATCCATCCTGTATGTAAGAGTTTGCTGCCGCTAATCCAGACTCCCAGTCCTCCCCTCTCCCGGCCCTCTCCCCCTTGGCACCCACAAGTCTGCTCTCTATGTCTGTGAGTTTCTGTTTCATAGACGTGTTCATTTGTGTCGTATTTTAGATTCTGCATATAAGTGATATTACATGGTGTTTATCTTTCTCTTTCTGACTTACATCACTTAGTATTGTAATCTCTAGGTCCATCCGTGTTGCTGCAAATGGCATTATTTCATTCTTTCTATGGCTGCATAATATCCCATTGTATATGTATTCCATATCCTATCTATCCATTCATCTGTTGTTGGATCCTTATGTTGTTTCCTTGTCTTGGCTATTGTAAATCGTGCTGCTATGAACAGAGGAGTGCATGTATCTTTTTAAATTATAGTTTTGTCTGGATATATGTCCAGGATTAGGATTGTTGGATCATATGGTAGCTCTATTTTTGTGTTTTGAAGAACCTCCATACTGTTTTCCATAGCGGCTGCAGCAGTTTACATGGCTACCAACAGTGTGGGAGGGTTCCCTTTTCTCCACACCCTCTGCAGCATTTGTTATTTGTAGACTTTTTGATGACGGCCATTCTGACCAGTGTGAGACAGTACCTCATTGCAGTTTTGATTGGCATTTCCCTAGTAATCAGCGATGTTAGGCATCTTTTCATGTACCTATTGGCCATCTGTATGGGAAATTAGACATCTTTGAAATAGCAAAAAGCATTTTTATATGCCAAGGGCTATATTCCATAGTTTTAAAACAAATATGAAGTGCCTTGATGTTTTTCTTAGGCAAAGTACCTTGGTGCTTACCTGAATACATTTAAATTGGAATGTTTATTAAAAAAAAAAAAAGAGTATGAGAAAGTTTAAAAGGTCTATCTTGCTATTTTAGTCTATACCCTGTTAGACTGTACCCTCTTCCCTCTGTATGGATAATTTCCTACTGAAATTCCAGAGAAGAACTGGAAGAGGCTGGTAGCATGGCCTGGGCATAATAATGTGGGTTTAAAGCTCAGAGTCAGTACTTACCAGCTGACCTCAGGCATGTCCCTTTCCCTTTAAGAGCCCCAGTTTCCATTTAATGGGCCCATGTTTAACACCTACCTCCAAGAAAAATAGAAATGAACAATGAAAAATTACATTGTTAAGATTTAAAAACAAACAAAAAACTACATCCAGGAGATGTGTTGGGCATGCAGGCTCTGGCACCAGGCTTCCTGGGTTTGAATCTGGCCTCCATCTCTAGCTAAGCAGGAAAACCTGTCACACTTTTCCTGTTAAAGTGGGGATAATCATTGCATCAACTCACTGGTTATCATGGAGATTGAAGGAACCAATTCACGCAGTACCCTTGGCACGGTGTCTGGCTTGCTGCAATTTCATTAGCTGGCCTTTTTACTTTTCAAGACGGCAACCCCTCCTGTAAGGACTGGTTGGTGCTGCGGTCACAGCTATGTACTGGGAACTCCACAGGCACCTCTGACTCACCACATCAGCACCTGGACCCAGCTACTCCCAAACACACCGTCCACATTCCTGATCCTAGGCCTCGCTCACCATGCTCCCTCTGCCTAGAAGGCATTCGTCTTTCATGTTTACCTTTTCCTTCTCACCCCCGGGTCTAATCCCCAACACGACCCCTTCAGAACACTGAGGAAACCCCCTCCACCACTGCAGGCAGACCCCAGGCATGGTAGTCTCAGTCAGCAGCCTGTTCCAGCTCTGTCTTCACCTGCTTTTTCTATGCCCCATAACCCACAAGCAGGACATACTGCACAATTTACTGGACCCAATGCAGAGTTATTTGGAACAGGGGTCCTCATTCAAAAATTATTAAGAACTTCAAGACAGACAAATCCCAACTGAGGGATATTCTGCAAAATACCTGATGAATAATACTCAAAACTGTCAAGATCATCAAAAACAAAGAAAACCTAAGAAACTCTTAGAGGATCCCTTCGAGTCCTGACTACTATGTGTAATGTGGGATCCTAGGACAGAAAATGGACATTAGGTAAACGCTAAGGAAATCTAAATGAATCTTAGTTCATAATAGTATTTCAATATTGGTTCATTAATTATAGCAAATCCACCACACTAACGTAAGTTATTAATATTAGGGGAAAGAGGGATGAAGGACTATGGGAACTTTCTGTGCTATGTAATTTTTCATAAATCTAAAACTGTTCTAAAATTTTGATTTTTTTTTTTTAAGTAACAATAACAAAGAATTTTGAGAAGGCAATAGTGGAGAAAATTGTGCAAGACAGAGCCAGGATTTGAATCCGAATCTGTCTGACCCTAAAGCTTTTGTGCATGACTGCTTACACTGCTTGAATTCCAGGGAGAAGGCTCTCTCCTAGAGGTAAGAGAAAAAATGCATATGGAGTGGGGGAGGAGGTGGAGGGTTGTCACGGTATTCAGTAGAGAGGTTAAGAGCCCAGTCTTGATGACTCAGGCCAAATAGTGTGTGTGTGCGTTAGTCGCTCAGTCGTGTCTGACTCTTTGCAACCCCACGGACTGTAGCCCACCAGGCTCCTCTGTCCATGGGATTTTCCAGGCAAGAATACTGGAGTGGGTTGCCATTTCTCCAGGGGATCTTCCTGACCCAGGGATTGAACCCAGATCTCCTGCATTGCAGGCAGATTCATTACCATCTGAACTACAGGGAAGTCCTGTATAGCGTGTGATTGCATTTATATGAAATTCCCAGAACAGGAAAATCCATAGAGACAGAAAGTCTGGTTGCCAGAAAGTCTGGTTGTCCGGTTGCCAGGGGCAGGGGAAAGGGAGGGGAGCATAGGGAGTGACTGCTTAATGGTATGTGGTTTCTTTTTGGGGTGATGAAATAGTGGTGATCACTGCCTAACAATGTGAAGATACTAAAAGATACTACATTGTACACTTTAAATAGTTAAAATCGTAAATGTTATGTTACCTTGATTTAAAAAATATATAGTACAAGCTTGAGATCCAGTCTGCCTGGATTTGAATCTCCAGGGTCCCGTTTACTAGCTGTCTGCTACCTCGGGCAAATTACCTCTCTGTGCCTCATTTCCCTCATCTGATAAATGAGGTAGGAACAGTCCCTAGCTCATAAGGTTGTTGTCAGCAAGATCCAGGCGTTTGGAGTCCATCCCGGCCTTGAAGGGTCAGGGGAGGGATTATGAACTCATCCCCAAGACTTCCCACCTAAAATTTTGCAAACAGAGTGGTCTGAGAGCCCCCTCCCCAGACACCCTGGAATGGAAACCCACTCTTGGGCGGCCCCAAGGTGGAAGCCAGAGCGCATCTCCATTCCAGACCCATCGCTTTAGGAAGCAAGCCGAAGCAGCTACGGAGGCGGTGGGAGCTGCAGCGCGCCGCCTAGTGGCGCCTTGGAGCACGGAGGTACCGGCCTCCTGGGGAAGCCGCCAACCAAAGCCACTAGCTACGCCTGCAGGGAACCCCGGACAGCTGCTCCTTATTATAAAATAGGTGGCGTGTATTCAGCCAGATTAGGGGCTTTCTGTATATTCTTTTTAATCCCACGAGCTAGTTATTGTTCCCATTTTAAAACTGATGGAAATGATGCTTGGAAAGGCTCAGCAGCCAACCCCAGTTCTCCCAGCAGGTAAAAAGAGCAGCCCCCCGTCTGGTGTTCATCCATCGGCTCAGCTCCAGATTCCAGAACTGTCTCTGATGCTCTCTCCTGATTTGGGATAAATGAGGGTAACCCAAGGAAGCACTACAGACCCCGCTAAGGGTCAAAACTAGCTCTGAGACCGATTTCAAAGCAACTGCATTGCCCAATGTCTGCCCCACCTCCAACCTTAGGCCCTGTAGAACCCCCTAGGAAATGGAGGGGAGGTGGGAGGCTCCTTCCAGGGCTCATCTGGCAAAGCTGTGGGCCCTTTAACCAGTAACCCTTCCCCAGCCTCACTGATGCATCCACTCAACCAATATTTATGCATGTTTATATACATGCAGGAGTCTGAGGTGCTGGATATATCATGGTGAGCAAGAAAAGGGGGCTCTGGCCTCCAAGCCTCTTTTATTTATTTACTTATTTATTGGCCATGCCATGTGGGTTTTTATTTCCCCAACCAGGGGTCCAACCCGGGCCCCATGCATTGAAAGCATAGAGTCTTAACCACTGGACCACCAGGGAAGTCCCTCACCCTCTTTCTTAACTCACAACAAGACCTCTTCACTGTGAGTCTGACGGCACTGGGTTTGGGAACACCCTGGTGTTAATCCAGATATTCCAATGTGTCATCCCAGGGCCAGGACCTTACCCATTCTTCACCCATTCTGGGGAAAGGTGTGAGCTCAGGGTAGTGTGACTCCCTCTGAAGTCTTTTTGCTGCCCCCCAGTTGAGGGCTGGCACTTGAAGATGCCCAGGCGGGGTGGGGGGGGAGGAAGCCACACCCCCAGTGGTTATTTAACTGCAGGTGTCTGGGGAAGGGACATTCTCCCAGACACTGGAACGGCAGGGGAGCGGGTACAGAGGAGTTATGGAGGAATCCCAATGTGGTAAGTCTCCTACCCCCATGCAGGAGTCCTGGAAGCAAAGAAGGGTCCAGGACCTCCAATGGGCATATTTCTAGGATCAGGGGAAATGGGATGAGGATCAACAGAATAAGAGGAATGGACTGCTCTCCTTTTGCTTGCCCAACCCCCGTGTCCAAGACCCCTTCCCTCCAGTTAGGAATTAAAGTCATGAAATTTGACACCAGGACTAGAAGGGCCTGCCTGGTGCAATTACTGTCTAAACAGCACTGGAACTTTTTTGAAAAATGTCCAATATCATATTGGTCTTCTGCTTAAGAGAGAGAGCATGCCTGTCCTGTGGTCCCTGCCTGCCAAGGCTCTACTGAGGTTCCCGCTGAGTTATCTAGCAAAATGCACTTGACCTTGTGCCTGTGCCAGGGGTTGACAGTCAGATGCTGAGCCTCAGTACATGTACCTATATGTGTTGCCTGGTGGAAGTTGAGTATCTAACTATCTATTTGTCTTTAGTGTCATCTGCCTAAGAATGTATTTGTACTTTTGGATTTGCACGCCTGTGTGTGTGTCTGTGACAAGGTGAATGCGTGTACTTTTTAAAATCTTATGTTTTAAGTATGTGGGCCTCTCTGCAGGTGGGTGCCTTTGTGATGTTTCTGGGTCATTTTGCACTTGATTATTTTCATTGTATGTTTGCTTGTGTGTGTATCTTTGTAGGTGTGCCTGTAACTGTCTAGGGGTGGGTGTGTGTATGTGTGCTTGTACTTCTGTGGTTAGGTGGGGCTGGCTGGGTGTGAAGAGCTATTGACTCCCTCACCTACTGCCCTTGCCTAGGCCAAGCTAAAAATAACCAACCTGTCTTTGCACATGGGGGCCTTTCTTAGTTGGCCTAAGTTCTTCCCAGGGAGTCCTACTTCCCCATACCCACCCTTCTGATCCTGGGGGCCTGGCCAAGAAGGGCTGGGGACGTGAACTGATCCACCGACCCCCTTCCTTACATGTTCCAGACCCAAGCTGTGGAGGCAGTCTGTATGGACGGGAGTCCTGGGCAGTCCTGCCCTTCTCTGTTCTCTGGGGAAACAGCTGAGGCAGGCCCTTGTTTCTTCTCTACCTGCCCCCACCCAAAAAAATCCCTTTCCAACCTATAGTTCTGGCCTCCAAGTTCTTTCACTGCTAATCTAGGAATTGATCCTGGGAGCACTGACCATATTCCAGCCTACCCCCTACTGGCCTGGCTGGACCTCCCTCTGCCTTCCTTTACCCCTTCTTGAAGCAGCCACTGCCTCTGTATTGGAGGAGTGATTCCAGATCCCAGCTCTGGAAAAACCCCAAGTAGTGAACAGACCAGGACTAGAGGAAGGGGCATTTCTGCTGGCTGCCAGTCCTTTCTCACCCACCAGCCCCAGAAGAGGTAGGAGGGTGGAGGATCCCCAGCTCAGCATTTCTTTCCAGTCCTATCTCTCTTGCCCTTTGACTCATCTACTCATTCACTCAAAGCTGTGTGATCTTGGGCAAATGCCTTCATGTCTCTGTGCCTCCATTTCTTCATAGGTAAAATGAGGTTACAAATGGTACTGACCTCCCAGACTTGTGAGCATTAACTGAAGTGATGCATATGAAGAGCTTAACCTGGTGCCTGGCCATAGAAGGACCTTGCAGGCATTAGCTGATCCACCCCTTCTAGTGTCACTGGGTTTCAATCTCAAGATACTGCCTAACCCTCAAACTCCACCTGGCTCCTCATGCCCTTTGGCTCACTCTTGGGTGGTCAGGATTTTCCACCAGGAATCAAATTGACTGAGAGGTGAGATCTTGGAAAGAAAGATGGAGAGATTATTGACATTTGTACTGCAGTTTCTGTACTTTGGCCTGGGAGGCACGCTGCACTGCTTGTAGGGTCTTATCCAGACCAGGGATTGAACCCATGTCCCTGCAGTGGAAGCACAGAATCCTAACCACTGAACTACCAGGAAATTCCCTCCATACATATTTTAAAAATTCAATTCTGCCGTGCCGTGCCATGTCGTTTCAGTGTGTCTGACTCTTTGTGACCTTTATGGACTGTAGCCCACCAGGCTCCTCTGTCCATGGGATTCTCCAGGCAAGAATACTGGAGTGGGTTGTCATGCCCTCCTCCAGGGGATCTTCCTGACCCAGGGATCAAACCCATGTTTCTTTTGTCTCCTACATTGGCAAGTGGGTGCTTTACCACTAGGGCTACCCGGGAAGCCCTACAGTTCTACACCCTCTTATAAAATTGGTATTATCATTTTTCTCCATTTTGGAGATGATGAAGTATCAGAATGGTTAAGTAACTTGTTCAAGGTCACACAGCAGGCAAGGGGCAGAACCCAAATTTACACCAAGCCAAAAATGGCTCCCTGGTGCCCCATTGTCAGTTGGGATGGGGGTAATATCCTGGGCGCTGGGTGCTACAGGAGGGTCAGCCGGGTCTGGTCAAACAGTTTTGCCCAGGGTCATGCCAACAAGTAGGGCTAACCAGGATGATCCAGATCCACAGTTAAGTTCACAGAGCTGTAAGTTCCAACTTAATCCGGGATTTGAGGGATTGAGATTTTCCTCATTTAAGGAGCATTTTCTGGGAAAGAACTCCCACCCCACCCCCTTCCCATGTAGAGGACATAGATTTTAAGTAGTACAGATCAGGGAACCAAAAACGACAGAGTCCTGAGTTTAATCAGAGGAGAAGGCTAACACAACCAAGCCAAATGGAAGTGCAAAAATACACTTCCTTAGTTTCTGGAAAGGAAAACTGGGCAGACTCCGCTTCCAGTTTCGATCCAGAGGCCGAGTTTTCCAATGCTCCGGGTCCAGCGTCTCTCGAGGACCTCCCTGAAGGGCCCCCAGCTTCGCTGAGGCCGCGCCCAAGGAGCCGTCGGTCACCCCCTCGAAAGGCCCCTCGCTGGCTCCGCCCCTGCCCACCCAAGGCCCCGCCCCGCCCCGGCTGTGCTTGGTCCTCCTCAGCTCAAAGACTCACTAGGGTGAGCGAGCGGCAGCGCTCGGCGTCGTGGCTGGAGGCTGGGGCCGGCGAAGACGCCGGAGCCGCGGGTAGCAACTAGGCGCAGGAAGGCGCTTACTGGGGTTGGGACCGCGCGGCGTCAGCCGCTGCGAGCGCCGCTGAGCGCTCTAACCTTCAGTCGTGCAACTTCGTAGCCAGGACGTGAGAACCCGGAGAGCGCTCGAGTCTCGGAGCCGGGGGAGTGCAGAGAGGGGCGCGCCGGAGCCTGACTGGAGAGCGGACGCCAGGCACCCGCCGCGCTCCGAGCGCCCGGCAGCCCTCTGCGAAGCGTGGCTGCCTCTGCCCCAACGGAGGGCACGAGCTGGCGCGACCGGGCGCCGGGGAGGACGGCGAGGAGGAGGCGGCGGCGGCGGAGACGGCGGCGGCGAGGCTGGGGCCAGGGAGAGAGCCCCGGGGGAGAGGCGCCCGAGCCGGGCCGAGGGAGCATGTGGGCCCGGAGCGGAGCGCGCGGTGCGCTGCTGCTGGCGCTGCTGCTCTGCTGGGATCTGAGGCTGAGCCAAGCAGGTAGGGAGCTATCGGGCATGGGGGAGTGGGGCAAGGGAACCCTGGCGCCTCACTCTGCCCCGAAGTTGAGGTGGTCCATCGCTCTGTTAGTGCGCGCAGGGAAAGAGGCAAGGGCGCCCAAGTTCGAAGGTAGATTTCTCTGCCCCACCAAAGTGGGCGATTGGTGCAGCCATCTCGCGCGGGGTGCGCAGGCCCTCTAGCTCCTACTTGGAAAGGAGGGGTCGGTCGCTTCTTTTCCCTGGAATGGTATCCGAGTCGGGGTGTGCGCCTCCTGGAGGACCGGCCTCCACGGGACCCCGAGTTCCGCGCGTGCTTGGCAGCGGCTGGTAAAAAAAAAAAAAAAAAAAAAAAAATCCCCCAGTCGCTGCACAGGCCAGGTGTGCGCTCGCTCCCGGTTCGCTGGCAACTTCCTAGTCCAGGTCCCGGCTCGCCCAAGCTCCTAGCGCGGCACCGACCGGAATCCGCAGACTAGAAGGAGGGAGCGAGAAACCTGGGGAGCACGGGAAGCACTGGTCCGCTCCACGAGCTGGATGAGGCCAGCTTGCAGCGGTTTGGTTACCGAGGAGAATAGGGCTGAGTCTTGCACGTACAGTTTTCCCCGAGATCTTGGGATTCGCGGGTCTAGAAGATTTTTTTTTTTTTTTCTGTGTGTTGGTGGTTGAGGAGAGGAGTACGTAGCGATCTGCCTAGTTTCTTTTTAAATCAATCACTGACATTCTCCCCGTCTGGGGAGTCGGCTGGGTGCGCTCGCCAGGCTCCTACTCTGGACCCACCAAGGTGCCTTAAGGGAGTCGGTGGGCTACTAAAAATTAAAGCTCCTATTCCGCCTCTTCCGCCGTGGATGTGTACACGTCTCGCTGGTCTGTAGCTGGGTCCGGCGCGGCTGACTGGGCTGAGTCTTCCTGGGGAGCAGGGTGGACGCACGGGAGCCATCCACCTCTCTCGCTGTCTCTCCGGAACCGAAGCACCGGGCTTTCGAGGTAGGGTGGGGAAGGGCAGCATCCTGCAGAGTCCTCTGAGTTAAGGCTGAGAATGGGGCAGGAAAATTGGTGCAGAAAGTGGACAGATGACGCAGCCGTCCCCCCGCCCCCCGCACCTTCCGCTGAGGTGTTGACGTCCGCCGTCCTCCTGCCCTCCCCCCCGCCCCCGCCCCGCGACCTTCCCACCCCCGCCTCCCCGCCCCCGCAACTTGCAGTCAAAGATTCTTCACTCCGGAATTAATGATTCCCACGGCCCAGGCCCAAGTGAGGACTTGGTTTTAGCACATCCCCCCGCCCCTTTTTCCCCCTAGCCCTATGTTGTCAAGTTACGACACAATCATTTGATCCACGTTAATTATGATTTGGGCAGACTCTGGTATTTAAAGCAGTGTTTTGAAGTTGGAAGGTAATGATGGGGGAGGGGGCAGGCTGCTGAATGACCAACTTTGTTTTAAAGAGTGGCAGTTGGATGTGGGAGGTGCTGGGCTGGGGTGTTGGTTTCTGGTTTTGGGGTGTCTGAGGGGACGTGATTGAAGGGTTTGGTGAAGTCTCTGTAAATGGCACACGGGCAGGATTGGGTCTTGGGAAGCTGTCTTTGACCAGCAGGGCAAGGATATAAGGAATAAATACCGAGATTACTGAGGGTGGGGGGCTGGGTAGGCAGGAGAAAGACAAGACTGATTGGCCTGGAGTTCTCCAGAGCTGCAGAGTAGACTCCCTTGGGAGGCTGGGGGTGGTCCGCCTTGCCTGCTTAACAAAGCATCCGGCCTCCACCTTCCCCAAAAGAAACCCCAGGCCCAGGGCTTTGATGGATTTGGGCACGATCGGTGCCCAGCCAGAAATGGCCTCTAATACTGGGCTTTGATTTCTCACTAGCAGAGTAGAACTGGCGTTGGAATTGTGCTCATTACTTAGCGCAGCAGGGGTTGCCTGCCCACCAGCCTGGAGAGGGGCCAGCCGGTGGGATCAGCCTGCTTTTTGCCCTTAGAAGCCTGCCTTTAAGACAGAGAACATGCCCCTTCCTCCTACACAGCCCTTGTACTCTAATGTACAGAGCAACTTTCAGAATATTCATTAGGTCTTCCCAGCGATCCCCCATGAGCTCCACTGCACAGATGGGGGAAAAAAGGGCCAAGATGTTGCGTTTCCTCAAATCTTACCTTCTCTTGACCACAGATTGCAGATTGTATCCAAGGCTCCTGTTCAATGGCCAGGCTGATTCAGTCCACTTTGAATTTCTGCTTACGGTCCCATCCACGGTCTTTCTTGGGCGTCTCCAAGCTCTCCTGAATGGGCAGGCACCTCTCTGTCCTTTCCCCTACTCCTATTCCCAGTGGATCTGGAAATGAGTTCCCTTTACAGCACTGAGAATTTTTTTTAAGCCATAAAATTTGATGGTGGAGAAATCAAACCCAGAACCATAAGCTCCAGACTCTTAGAAGGAGATGTCAGCAAGTGACTGGCCAGAGTGGACACTTTAAAAGCTGAGGTTAGCCCTGGGAATCTCCTCCTACCTATCCCTCAGCCTTTCCTAGAGCTATTAATGAGCCTTTCCTTGGCCTGTGGCTGGGATGGCTGAGAAGGAACCAAGGTGTCATGATAACGCTTCTTTTTAAGGTGCGGTTAAAATTGGAGTTTTCCTAGTGTTTTTGCTCTGTGTGTGTGTGTTGGTGGTGGCCTGTCCTTGTCTTCCTGTACACTGTACTAAATGCCAAGTTCACTTAAACAAATGGAAAATCAAGAGTGTCTTAATTCTTTTTCTCATTAAAGTGAGAGTACCACTGCAGGGGAGGAATTCTGTATGTAATTTCTCTCCCCACCCCACAAACTGGGAATTCCATAGGACAAATTAATTCCCCTCTCTTCCAATCCACTTATTTAACTGCTGAAGCTTTGGGACGGGCCCTGACCTGCCCAGGACTACACTTGGACTCAGGGAGAGATCTGAGATTTGCACTCAGGCCTCATAAACCTCCTTCTTGTCAGGGCTCCTTTATTCCACTTGGGCTGCAGACTGTCCGCATGGGTCTGGGATTGAGATTTTCAAATCAATGCCTGGCTAAGGCAGGCAGCTAAAGATGGAGTTGGTTTGGTAACTGAGTTGGACTGGGACTTGCAGGGGCAAAACTTGCAGGGAGCATGGAGCTGGGAGAGGTGGAACAGGGCTGGGCCAAAGGTTAAGGTGAGACCCTGAGACCAGCAAGTGCCCAAAAGTAGCTTCATCCCTGGTCTTCCAACACTGATCCTCTCAGTAAGAGCCCCATGAGAAGAATCACAATCCAGGCTCCCTTGGTCTGCAGGACTACATGTTAGCATTTTAAAGCTCTGTACTGATGTGTATGGAGGCTTCCCTGATGGCTCAATGGTAAAGAATCTGTCTGCAATTCAGGAGCAGAGGGTTCGATCCCTGGGTGGGAAAGATCCCTTGGAGAAGGAAATGGCAACCTACTCCAGTATCCTTGCCTGGAAAATCCCATGGACAGAGGAGCCTGGCAGGCTACAGTCCATGGGGTCACAAGGCGTTGGACACTCATTTGTATAGCTGGAGGTGAAATAGGTGTTTACATTTTTATTTTGAAGCTTTAGGGGCTCATCTCCTGCACCCGTTTTGTTGTTGAATTTTCCCTGGACTGAGGTCCTGTGACCTGTTCCTGGCTGGCAGAGCAGGCGCTCGGGTCTGCCTACCACTTCCTTACCTGCAGTATCTTCTAAGGAGGGTTTGGACTTTGGCGATGAGGCTGAAGGGGAGGTGGATTTCTTACATTCCAAGTGCTTGGTTGGTATTTCTGAATGGCCCATCCTGGAGCCTCCTCCCAGGCCTGCTGGCCAAACATATGGTCATTTGAACCTTATGGCTGGGATTAGGGTAGCAAGGAACTATCTTGGAGCCCCCTGAGGCCTGGAGGGAAGGGTTAAGGAGCAGGGATCATAGGCTGGGATTTAGGGGTTGCCTGTGGGGTTGGTTGTAGGGAGAAACTACTTTCAAGGCAGGGAGAGAAGGATTCAGACACTAAGACCAGGGCTGGCGCTTTTGGCCTCTTCCTCCTCCTCCCCAGTTTCCTAAACAGCTTCCACAAATGGAATCTGTTTAAAGCTGTGAAGGCAAAATGAAACCAAACAAGTGTGTTCTGTGCTTTTCTGTTACTTTCCTTTTTTTTTAAGGAAAACTTAAAATATCGTAATTAGAATAATATGAGGAAGGGCAGTTTCAGGTGGGTGGAGGGAACGTGTGTCCTCCTTTTGATTTGGTCCTGAAGTTGGGGATGGGGCGCCACCTCCTGCCCCACCATGGGCCTGCGCTCAGCCGGGTGCCGCTGGAGCTTGGGGAGTTTATCCCCAACCTGACCAGGTGACCGAGGGCCAGGTGAGCCCCTCCTCTGTGTTTTTTGAGAGAAGCCTGGCTTCCCGCTGGGAGTTGGGCGGGCGGCTGGATTGCGCAGGATTCGAACGCCGGCGGCCAGCAGCAACAGCTCCAGTCACTGCGCCCCCTCAGGGCAGGCGAGTCCTTGCCGCGCCCCTGTCTCTCCGACCCTCCACTTCGGCGAGGCTAATGGCAGCGAAAACATTTGCTGAAGTGAAGGCATAAATCAGCCACCTCCTCGCTCCCTCGACCCTACCCGCTTTGTTCCCTCTTCTTTATCTTCCGAAGCCCTGGGTTGCTGGACGCTCGCGAATTTACCCTTGCGGACAAAGCGGCCCGGATAGCATCTCCGAGGCTGGCGCTGGCGGGGCTGATTCAGTTCGCGGGTACCTGGGGGTCGCACGTATCTCGGCACCGACACCCACCGCTCCCCCTTCGCTTCCTCTCCTGCTTCCCCCTGGTCCTCCTCGGCCCCCTCACCAGCCCCCTCTACCCCGTCCCCTGCCGAGGAGCCGGGGCAGCTCTCGGGCCACGGTTAAGGAGTGAGTTCGCGGAGCTGCCTTCTCACCTCCGAGAACTGGCTGACCCCAGCGCCTCACAGCTTCCCCGCCTGCTGCTGCGCGGCTCTTTTCGAGAAAGGCAGGCTGTGGTGTGAAAGTGTGCGTGGAAGAGCGGGGCGGGGTGGGGGTGAGAATGTGTATGAAGGAGGTGGGCGGAGGTGGGAGTGTGCAGGGGAGGTGAGGGTAGGTGTGGTGCTAGGTGTGTGTGGGGTGAAGTGTGCAGGAGGGATGGGGGCGTGTCTTGAGTTGTGCCTTTTGCATAGGGGATGGCGGTGCATGTGTTTGGGTTGGGGTGGGTAATGCAAGTGGGTGCCGCTGTGGTGTGTTTGTGTGTAAACAGGTGTGTGTAGCATGGGGACAGTGAGTCACCACCATACTAGGGAAGCTTCGGTGTTCTTAGGAGGTGGGACTCACCCAGGTGAGTGAGATTTGATCCATTTGGTCTGCATGCCAGGTTGTGGAGTTGGAAGGGCAAGAAGCGCCCTCACTTGAGGGCAGGTGGAACGGATTGGCCACAGACAGGCCCTATAGCTGGCTAGACCAGGAGCTTGGGTGACTCCCCCCAGGAGGACAGGAGTCCGAGTCCTGGGGTCCCCTGCAGTCTGCTTTCCTAAAACAGTGGCAGGTCCTGTGGTTTGAAGATCTGCTCTCTGCTCTGGGTCAGGTTCCTGCTTCAGCCCTCCAGGAGGAGTGGGGTCCTCGGGAATTTGCCAGGGAAGAAGCAAGCTGAGCTCGGATGAGTGGCATCGCCCATGGAGAGCGACATGGGCAGGCATGGCTGGGCCTGGGACTCTCCGTGGATGTAAAAGAGGATGCAGACACAGAGACACATACATGAGCCCTGGACTCCACTGTTCCTCATTTCCTTGGTCACACAGGGCTCCCCTGCCATCCTTAACTCTAGGGTAAGGTGTGCTGTTGTACACTAGAGAGACCTTTAGGAAAATCATAGTCCCACAGATAAACTTATTGTTTAACAGATTATACAACCCTCTCATATGTAAGACCTCAGTTGGTCCTTGTAAGAACCCCACTGGGGAGGTGGGTGCCACTTAGGACGCGCACTTCAGACCTGGCTCAGAACCAGACCAGCCCTGGCCCCAGCCCTCAAGGTGGTTACCGTGTGTGAGGAATGCTGATGTCCACTCCAAAGATTGGTAAGTGACATTCCAACAGCCTCTGTGGCAAATGAGACCAATGACCTGCAGCTGACCTTTGAATAATGTGGGGGTCAGGGGTGCTGACTCCCCAGCAGTTGAAAATATCTTTGCTACATCAGCCTCAAAAATAAAGAAATTGACAAATGACTCACCCAAGAGCAGGAAGCTGAAATGGTTTGGATAGAATCAGGACTCAAAACAGTTCTTTTGATTCCACATATTGTAATCTCTGCTACTGCTAAGTCGCTTCAGTCGTGTCCGACTCTGTGCGACCCCATAGACTGCAGCCCACCAGGCTCCCCCGTCCCTGGGATTCTCCAGGCAAGAACACCAGAGTGGGTTGCCATTTTCTTCTCCAATACATGAAAGTGAAAAGTGAAAGTGAAGTCGCTCAGTCGTGTCTGACTCTTCGGGACCCCATGGATTGCTGCCTACCAGGCTCCTCAGCCCATGGGATTTTCCAGGCAAGAGTACTGGAGTGGGGTGCCATATTGTAATCTCTAATCAAACATAAACTCGTCCCCAAGTTTAAACATCTATAAAATGAAAATATGGGTACAAAGTTCATTGAAAAAATATCTACTTTTACGTGGACCCACACAGTTCAAGGCCGAGTTGTTCAAGGGTCAACTGTCTATTCAGGGAAGAGAGCCTTGGGGCTTCCTGGAGAGGGTGATGCGAGCCAGACCTTGACTTTCTTTTTTGGGTCTTTCTAAGAGCATTGCTGAAGAGGAGACAAGATGGGGACAGGGGTGCCCACCTGAGACTTCTCCAAATCTTGAGAAGTTGGCCCTGCCAGCATCTGCAAGGGCTCCATCCTGTGTGGACACCAGTCCTTGGTGGGCCAGCTTTCAGCCGTATTTCCATCCTGGCCCTCCCAGGTTCAGCTGAAGGGGTGATGCCTCTCTCAACTACCTCTGAGGTGTTGCAGCTTGGGGCTGGCACTTGAGAGGAAAAGATTTCTTATTCTTTGATTCGCTCTCTATGGTTCTTGAAGATGGAGTGAGCCCAGAAAACACTTTTTAAGCAATGATAGGGATTCTGCTGGGGATGGAGGTGTGGGAAGGTATACTGTGTTGCCTTCTGCCAGGCCCCCACCAGAGAACACAGAGTGGAGTACAAGCGAAGGACAGAATCCTCAGCCCAGCTACTGCCACGAGCTAGCTAGAGAGGACAAGCTCAACTGTCAACACCTCTAGGAACCCCCAGCCCCTCCAACCCCTCTCGTCACAGAGGACCCTCAGGACCTCAGCTGCAGGTTCGTGGTGTGGCCGACTGAGGTTCTGAGTAGATTAATATTGCCAGCATTGCCATTTACTAACCCTATGGCCTTGGGCAGCTCACGGAACTCTTCTTTGCTTCAGTTTCCTCACCTATAAAATGGGGGTAATGATAGTTTTGTCCTCACAGGGTTGTTTTGGGGCTCACATGACCTCATATATGATAAACCACTTAGCCCAGGGCCTGGCACACAATGAGCTCAGGGAGCACTCAGGCACAGCCCTGCGATGCCAGAGACGACCCCCTCCAGAAGGCCAGGAGGTTCAGGGCCTGAACCTGGGCAACTCCTGCCCTGGGAGTTGGGAGGTTCTGGCTTTTGCTCTTTCTCTGCTGTGTGACCTTAGGCAAGTGATTTCCTTCTCTGGGTCCCCTCTGTAAACTCAGGATGCGGGAAAGGTGGAAGGATGAGCCATCCTTAAGGGCTCTAGGATTTTTGATCTGGTTTCATCTGAAGAGGCCCCAGCAAGAGACAGAGGTGACCAAGGCCCAGAACCACTGTGTTTACAGAGGCCCCTCTCAAAAGTCAATATATTGACTAGAATGCCCTTGTGAGCATTATGCGCCCTGGGTCTCTCTCTCTCTCAAGCTATAAATCACCCTCTGGGACCTCAGTCCCTTTTTCCTGTTTCATAAGCATCTCCTGCCTCATAGATGGAGAACCCCAGATGCTAAGCAGGGCTGGGGAGGCAGAGAAGGCCCCCACTGGCAAAGGCACCCTGGGCATATGAACAAAGAGGTACTTGCTCCCCCGACCCTGCCACCCCGACCAAGGCTCAGGGAGGCCCTGTGTGGGGTGCGGTAGGCAGACACTGTCCAGATCTGGCCATCCCACTCACTGTTTCATTTCCAGGGGTGGAGTGTCGTTGAACTCAGGATTGGGGGATTAAGAATCCTGTCCCCACACCAGGCATTGGAACACAAATACACTCAGCCCTAAAACTTGGTACACATGGACGTTCATTTGATAGGAGGAGGTACTGGGTCAGAGGTGGGCAAAGCACTGGCCTGACCCTTGGATTGATTTGTGTTGCTTCCTGAATCGTGAGTCATGTGCCAGGCTTGTGGTGCTGGAGTGGGGTCTGGCATGATGTTTAGAGGGTGGGCTGTGCAGTCAGACTCCTTGGGTTCACATCCTGGCTATTCTGGCATTTGGCTGTGTATCCTGGAGCAAGTTACCTACCCTCTCTGAGCTTGAGTTTCTTCATTTGTAAAGGAGGAGTGGTAACAGTGCCAACCTCATCAGATCCTTGTGGGGATGAATGAAATGATGTATGCAAGTGCTCTGCACATTCTAAAGCACTCAATAACACTCAGTCCTCCTCCTCCTCATTGCTGTTGGTGCCAAGTATCGAGTGATACAACAGGAAGTCCTTCAGGTGTTGAGAGAAGGCTCTTGTGGATCCAGGTGGTTGGTTAAGGAAGGCTTCCTGGAGGAGGGAAGGGTGGTACTTAACTGGCCTTGAAGGATAAGCAGAGCTCAGGTGAACAAAAAGGGCATTCTTGGTACAGGGTGTGTATATTAAAGCGTGGGGTGGGAACGTCTGACATATTCACCCATGAAATGGATTTTGAATTCAGCCATCTGATCATCTGATAAAACAAGATTTCGGGAGCCAGGGGTCCCTTCCTGGTGGAAAGAGCCAAGGCTTTGGAATTAGAAGGATTTGACTCTTACTGAGTGGTAGGGCTGTGTGGCTGAACCTCCATGTACCCTAGTATCCCCATCTGTGGGGTGGGGATGACCCCCCTGCCTTCCCGGGATGGTGATGTGATGTGAGATAGACATGTGGCCCTGGCACAGAGCAGGTTCCATTGATTTCTCATGGCCTCCCTCCTGCTTGCCTCCCCCCACCGCCCGTCCCCAGTCTGGTCTCCCCCTGGCTGGGCCTGGGCCCTGCTTCTCTCCCTGTACATCTCTGGGCAGAAAAGCAGGGGTCAGAGGGTTCCTGGTGGCAGCTTCCTGGTAGGCCAGAGAGTCAGGGAGAGGGGCAAGAAGAAGGAGGCCACCTTTTCTGTCCCTGAGACCTACCTAGGCCTGGTGGATATCAAGAGATATCCCTAAGGTCTGGGAGGAACGTCTTCTGCTGAGATCAACCAGAAGCCTGCAACGCCCAGAGGCCTTGAGTAGCGTCTAGAGGCATTACTGGCATCAGGAGATGGAGCTGAAGGCAGGCAGCTCTGTAATGCGATCAGAGGCGCCCGCCTGCCCAGCCTGGGCCTGGGCACCCATGGAGGATGAAGAGCTTACAAGAAGTTGAGCGGGGGTTCTAGGAATGCTGTTCCTGGCTCCCTCCGCATCCCACCTTTGCTCATTCTGTGACACTCTGCAGGACAGAGTGAGACTCAGAGACAGGATTCAGGTGTGACACGGGGTAGAGTGGGGAATGCCTTATGGAGCAGCTTCCCACCCTTCGTTTTCCTTGTCATTCAAGCCAGGGGCCTGGGGGTGAGGAGGCAGGGTCAGTGAGTGGAGGCAGGCTGAGGTTGAAACAATGATGTGATGGGAGAGCAGCTGTGACACTCCATGCCTAGGGAGACTGGGTATGATTTGGCTGATTTTGCTCAGTCACATGTCCCTGGTACACAGCACCATCCCAGGCACAAAGAGAGAGCTTGATAAACACTTGCAGGGCAGATGAAGGTGGAATTCGTGCAGGCCTTCCTCGCTCAGGAGGTTGCTGTGGCTCACTCCCCGCCACACGTTGGACTTGCTCCTGTTTTAGAAGAGTCTCACTGCTTGGCTTATAGCCCCCACCCCACCCCCGCTTTGCCTGCTTCTCTCCCTTCATTTTCTCCTGCTTTCCATCTTTGACCACGTACTGTGCATGGGGTACCATGGAAATCAGAGCCAAGTCTTCGGTGGTCAGAACCCTGAGGTAGGAAAGAATTTATTCATGAAATCCAGTGGAGCCACAAAGAACTGATCAAGGACTGCAGTCGCGTGCCCTTTGTGCCTGTGCTCAGAGGAAGCAGACTGGCAGGTGAACGCTGTACTTACCTGCAAGGTGGCCTTCACGAGGCCCATCTGGCTGGTCCAGGGCCTTTGAAGATGTTTGTTTCCAGTTTGCAGCCCCAAACCCATTGATCAGTCCCCTCTACCCTGCTGTCTAGCGGTTCAAGACAATGTCCATTCCAGATACACTGGTCCTGAGACCTGGGAGTAGGCAAGGGCTGAGACAGTATATCTGAAAGTTTGTTGGCAGGGTCTGCCCAAAGACCTCAGCCCTCCAGAACAGCTGCCACCAGCATCTTGGCAGGAGCTGGGTTTGATGCAGGGGAGCAGTTTTGGCTGCAGAGTCTGGCTAAGGCAGGCTCCCCCAGAACTACATCCAATGTTAACATTCAGAGAGCATCCCTAGGAGATTAAATACCCCCAGGCGCTTAGCCGAGGCAGCAGTAGTCCGAGCCCCACTGCCACCCTCACAGCTGGGCACCTGCTGGCTCTTGCCAGGAGTCCCCAACACTGATCTGGAACTCCTGCCTGGCAGCACGAGATAGCCAGAGCTGATCCGCACATCTGATCTGGCCCCACTTTTTCCTGCTGGTGCACCCGGCTCTGTACAGACGCATACATACAAAAAGAACTCACAGTTGAGGATCAGGATCTAATCCTAGCCATGCAGCTAATCTGCTGTGTGTCATTGAGCTAATCCCATTCCCTCTCTGGGCCTCAGTGTCTTCATCTGTCCAGTGGAAGATGGTCTGCCCTAGAATCAGTAAACTGAGTTCAAGTCCTGGCTCCGACAACTAACTATAACTCCCCAAACCTGCATCGCCTCACTGTGAATCGGGGCCTGATTGGTTGTTGTTGGGGGGATGAAACGAGATGGGGCATGGTCAGTAAAGGTCAGCTCCTTTTTGTTTCTACCTGAGAGGAAAGCAGTCTGCAAACCACTGATTTACACTCCTCCTTTCTTTCCAATATTACCCTATTGACACACCAAGTATTAGACTTAAGGTTCAGGATGGCCCACAGGATGACCTGATGATCTGCCTGGGGGTTACATCAAGAGGGGAAGCCTGCATTGTCATACGCATTTGGAAAGAGCACTGGACTAGGAGTCTGGAAGCTACAGCCCTGAGACCAACTCTGTCTTTGTGTGACAACCAAATCACTCGCCCACTCTGAGCCTCAGTTTACCCATCAGCAAAAGGAATAAAAGAAGCCGAATGCAGGCAGGGCTCAGGGAGAAAATGCTTGGACAGGTGCTTTGGAAACTTCTCCAAACCCCAGGGGTTGCTGATCTGAGTAGGAAGGAGGCCCACACAGCAAGGTCTATCCCCAGGGGCTGTGCAGTACGTCCCGGGAGCTGCTCACTCTGGGGCAGGTAGGAGAGGGCCCGTGTTTCCACTTCCCTGGCTGGAACCTCCCGCTGCGGGTGGGCCCTGGCTTCTCCCTGTGGCCTGGCTGGCCCTGGCTATTGAGCTGGATGACAAAAGTTTGGGTCGCTTCCCATCCCTCTCTGCTCCACACCCCAGAGAAGGGGAGGCTGGGGTTCCACGTCAGGGAAGGTTAGTGTCAGTGCTGGGTTTGATGTGTCCGAGCCAGCACGCCATCTGCCATGCCCACCAGAAGTTACATAATCCCTCGGCTGACTGCCTGTTCTTAGAAAACAGGGCAGGCAGGACCAGCAGAGAGTGGAGGTTAGTTTTCTTCCCTACACGTTGTTCCCTCATAGCCCACCACCTTCCTGGACCCGTCTTCATTCTCCGAGTTGTTTCCACACTGTCCAGAGCCTGAGACATAAATGCTGGGACTGAGCCAGGCTGAGATTGGAAGGGGACGAGGCAGTCCTTGAGGGCTGCCGCCTGGCCTGGGGGCAGCCTGTGGGAGCGGTCCTCACAGCCTCTCACATCTTTCCTCTGCTGAGCTCAGGCGGAATAGACTGAGGAGGGCAGCTCAGGGTTCAGGAAAGTAGGGGCAGACCCTCCCCCCAGTTCCTACAGAGGTGTTCCTCTTCTAACACCTTATCAAATATTAAGCATTTTAATTGTATCTAAATAACAGCTAAATAATGCTACCCATGTATTGCTATGGCCTTTGTAATCACTGAGACCCAAAATTCAATCCTGTCTCTCTTATTTGCTAGCTGTGTGATGTCGGTAAGGCAGCTTCACCAATGTTGGCCCAGTTTCCTCATCTATGAAATGGGAATGATAAAGCAATTTGTTCACTTATTACTGAATGATAAATGGGTTCACATCAATATCCTGAGGATCAAATCAGACAATAATGCATGTAGAGGACAGAGAAAGCGTTCAATAAGTGGTAGCTGTCATCATTGGTATCCAATTCCAGCCTTTTTGAAGAAAATGATATATAATGACTAAATCTTTTTTATTCTAGAAGAGCAAAGTTGATTCAAGACTAATCCATTAATATTAATAACATGTGCCAAATTAGTATCGTATACCATATTAATGAATCTAAGGAAACAAAATCATGTGATTATATCTATAAATGCTGAAAATGCCTTGGACAAAATTCAACACTTATTCATGATATAAATATTCAAGAAAATCGGAATGAAAGAAAGAATAGTTTTTAGTATAATATATACTGATATGTTGCTGTTGTTTAGCTAAGTTGTGTCCTACTCTTTTGCAGCCTCATGTACTGTGGCCTGCCAGGCTTCTGTCCATGGGATTTCCCAGGCAAGAATACTGGAGTAGGTTGCTATTCCCTTCTCTAGGGGATCTTCCCCACCCAGGGATCGAACCCATGTCTCCTGCATTGCGGGTGGATTCTTTACCACTGAGCCACCAGGGAAGACCCGTGTATATATATATCCTGATCCTAAAGCCAGTATCTTGTTTAATGAGAAAACACTAAAACCATTTCGATTAAGATCAGTATAAAACATGGACACCCACCATTTTTCTTACATCCAACACTGCTATAAGTATTAGCCAATGTAATTAAACAAGAGAGATCAATTAGAGGCCCAAGAATGGATAAAGAAGTAAAACTATCCCTACTGATATTAAAACATACTAAAATCCCTGTATAATTAAAATAATGTGAAACTGGTTGCCTGAATTGGCAGATAAACCAGTCGAAAATAAGAGAAAGCCCAAAATTAGACCCGTATGCATATGAAAATATAGTATATACAGAGGTGACATCCCAGATCACTGGGCTAAAGACAGACTTTTAAATAAATGCTGCTTGGACAACTGAGTTGCCATTTAGAAAATGATAATCTTTGATTCATATTTTACACCAAACAGAAAAACAAACTTTAAATGGATTAGGAATCTAAATGTAAACAGAGATATCATACAGGTAGTACTAGATGGAAACTCAGGTGAATTCTCTTTAATGTTGGGGTGTATGGATGTGTGCATGCTCAGTTGTGTCTGACTCTTTTTGACCCAATGGACTGTAGCCTGCCAGGCTCCTCTGCCCGTGGGGATTCTCCAGGCAAGAATACTGGAATGGGTTGCCACGCTCTCCTCCAGGGATTTTCCCCACCCAGGGGTTGAAACTGCATATCCTGTGTTGGCAGGCAGATTCTTTACCACTGAACCACCCGGGAAGCCCAATGTTGGGGTAGGGGAAGGCTTTCTATGACTCAAAATCCAGAGACAATAAAATTAAAACTTGCTAATTTTTAGTATATAAAATTTTTAAAAAATTTACAATATTACAGCTGCTGCTGCTAAGTCGCTTCAGTCGTGTCTGACTCTGTGTGACCCCATAGATGGCAGCCCACCAGGCTCTCCCGTCCCTGGGATTCTCCAGGCGAGAACACTGGAGTGGGTTGCCATTTCCTTCTCCAATGCATGAAAGTGAAAAGTGAAAGTCAAGTCGCTCAGTCGTGTCCGACTCTTCGTGACCCCATGGACTGCAGCCTACCAGGCTCCTCCGCCCATGGGATTTTCCAGGCAAGAGTACTAAGGAAAGTCAAATACAAATATTTGACAAATGAGGAGGAAATGTCCATAATATATGCCACAGACAAAAGACTAATATCCCTAATACATTAAAACACTCTTAAATATTGAGGACCAAAAAACTTGATTATAAAGTAGGAAAAGGGGACTTCCCTGGTATTACAGTGGCTGACTCCCAACATTGGGGGCGCAGGTTTGATCCATGGTCAGGGAACTAGATCCCACATTCTACAACTAAAGATCCCACAACTAAGACCAGGGGCAATAAAAATAAATAAAAATAATTTTTTTTTAAAGTGGGAAAAGACATGAACAAATAATTCACAAAATAAGATATTAACAGTGACACTCAAACACATGAAAAAAGATGTTACAACTCATTCATATTTAGAAGCAAATTAAAACAACTCTGAGATACCACTTCTTACAAGACTAGAAAAAATTAAAAATTGTGACCAAACATTCCACTGGGGAGGCAGTGGGGAACAGGCACTTTCAGACACTGCTGTTGGAAATGCAAATTGGTACAGTCCTTTGGAGAGCTAATATAGCAATACTTGACAAACTTCATATATGCTTTATTATTTGGCCGAACAGTCCTACTTCTAGAAATCTACCCTTAAAGTACACTTTTATCAATATAAAAATACTTATGCTCGTGGTGAATGATTACAGCATTATTTGTAATTCCAAAATATTGGAAGTAACCTGAACACGCTGGTAGAGGAGCTGAATAAACTATGATACAACCACACGTTGGAGTACTATGCAGCTGTGAAAAGTGACCCTAAAACTCTCTAAGAACTGAGATGGTGAGATTCCTAGGACATACTGACAAGTAAAAGAAGCAAACCACAAAATAGTATCTAAAGGCCGCTACCTTTCATGTAAGAAAGAAGGAGGTATAAGACCAGGCTGGACCCAGACCTCTTTTCCCCAGACCTCTTTTCTCCTCCTTTTTTCATGGCTTCTTGACAACGTTCTGTTTGCTCATCAAATGCCCAGTTCTGGTCTGCTTAAATGTCTGGGCAGTGATCCCTGCGTGGGGAGACAGATTTCCTGTGCTGTTCTCGAGGAAGATAGAGAGGAGAGGGGCAGGACCCAGAAGTCACCTGAATTGTGACTCCTGGATCCATGTGGTCCTGCAGCCTCCTGGGACTCACTTTCCTCTTCTACTGAATGAGGGATAATGAATCCTACACCATTGGCTACACAGGCAGGAGGTGGGACCAACATCATAATTATTCATGTATGCAAAGGACTTTGCATAATATGGAATATGTTATTTATTATCTAGTTACATAAGGCTCTGTACCTTGCTCCTTGGGGCTCAGGTGGGTATTAGATCCTCCTTTCCAGTCCCTTGTGACATACCTGTGCACGCACACACACTCCATTCTGTACTGTACACCTCCATTCAGAGCTGTGGAAGATGCGGAGGTGGTTGCTTAATTTGTTGTTTCCTTTACCTGTGAGGGTCCCATCCACATACTCTCCACTGCCCATCACGTGTGTTTCAGGCCCTCTGGGCCCCCGGCCTCCCTCCTGCTCTTGGGCCTGCTCTTGTGCCCATATTGGCCAATTTGAACCCAATGGGCTATTTAGTTCTTAAAGATTGAAGGCAGGAGGAAAAGGGGATGACAGAGGATGAGATAGTTGGATGGCATCACCGACTCGATGGACCTGAGTTTGAGCAAGCTCCAGGAGATGGTGATGGACAGGGAAGCCTGGTGTGCTGCAGTCAGTGGGGTTGCAAAGAGTTGGACACGACTGAGTAACTGAACTGAACGTCTCTGGGAGGAAGACCCTAGCAAAGGAGCAAAATGGGGCTTGGAGAAGTGAAGTGATCCCTGCTAATCTCCCAGCTTTGGAGTCAGAGCCTAGTCTAGATCTAACCTTAGCCTCTGGACTCCAAGTCTAGTGCTTCTTCCAGGATCCCTCTCTGCATCCACTTTCCAGGGCTGGGTCCAGGTTTTATCCTCTGTGTACTTCCCTGGATGTCCCAGTGAGTGCTGGCTGCTTGATGATAATTTGTGGAGTGATTGGTGAGTGGACAGAACTTGGAGCTGCTTTGTGAAATGCAGAATCTTCTAGCCATGTGATTCTGGCCTCACTAAAAGGGCTTTTCTTACATGTTCCTCCCCATGCAGCATGTAGTCATATGTTCATATGGTAGCATGGGGAGGAGCCTGCAGGGGGTTGTCTGTGCTCCTTAGGCCCCTGCAGGTCCAGTGGTCTGGGGGGAAGGGGCCAAGCCAGACATCAGTCTCTGCAGAGCAGGAGGGGCTTTGGGCAGGCAGTGGAGGGCGTAATTGCCGGAAGGTCATGGTCCGAGCCCTGAGAACTCTGCTTGCCAATCAATAAGTCATTTATTATGCCCTTGACAGCATGTTCCTCTGCCCCACCCTGGGTGCTTGCAGAGGGAAGGGCAAGGCCAGCAGAGAGTCTGGCCTCTCCAGGGAAAGGGGCTGCTGGGAGCCAGAAGTAAACCATCCTCTCGTCTCCTCATCACAGCCACTGGACCAGAGCGGCTGCCCAAGCCCTCAGGCACCCTGATCACTGCTGAAGAAAGCTGGCTGAAAGTTTCCAGGTACTTGGGCATCTCCATCTCACTGCCCTGGACTTCCTTTCCAAGGCTCCTTTCCAGGAATTGTAGTGCTTTCAGGGAGGGTACAGTCCTAGGAACCACAGCCTGGTAGACCTTAGAAAGGGTCTCATGAGGGCCCAGTGTCCCCTTAGCTTGAGCAGGAGCTGGTGGTGTGAATCAGTGGTGTGCTATTTTCAGCTCTCCAGCCCACCACATGTCAATATGGCGTCCATTGCCCACAGGTGTGGAGCACTGCACGCAAAAAGCACCTTCACAAACGAAGCTGAGCTCAACAACCCCAGGATGTCATCCGGCTGAGTGCTTGCACTCCTGGCTTACAGCTGGGGGATCTGAGGCAGAGGGAGGGGGTTAACATGCCCATGTCATCTCTGGACTGGCTTGGTTGCTGCCTGATTTTCCACCCTTACCAGCCCTTCTCCACTCTTAACGTGGCTGAGAAAGATTAACAGGCATTCTAGATTCTTCTAGATTGTCCTTCCAAGGCAAAAACCTGTCTTACCTCCAGGTTTTAGCCCAGGAAATTCAGCAGGAGATCAAGAGGAGCTATCAGGGCTTTAGCAGCATGCCAGGCTTCCCTGGTCCTTCACTATCTCCTGGAGTTTGCTCATGTCCATTGAGTCGGTGATGCTATCTAACCATTGCAGTCCATGGAGTCGCAAAGAGTCCGACATGACTTAGCAACTAAATAACAATATCAGTGCTTTAGCTCTAGTTGGCCCAAGAGGGTAGTGGGTACAAGCTGTTCAGGAAACAGGAACTCTCCTCACTCCTCACTGCATGGGCTGGGAGGGAAGCTGCTGACACAGGCCCTGGCCTTTCAAAGGTGGGAATGAGGCCTGAGCAAGAACAGGCAGTGGCTGCTTTCAGTGCTGTGTCCACAGAGTGACTCGGTGACCCAGCTTGCCTCTCCAGGGCAGGGATGTTCCAGAAACAGCCAGCCACCTTCTCTCTGCCCACGTTGCCCTTCCCTCGACATCCCGCCTCTGATCCTGAGTGCCTGGGCTACCCACCCACTGCCCAGGACATACTGTATCTTCCCTTGTATGTTCACTAAGGGTGGACAGCAGAGATCAGCCTTCCACATAGGGGAAATTCCAGATCCCACTAAATTCTAAATTCCACCACCTTATCTGGCACCATTCTTTCTGACCTTTTGATGGGCTTCCTGGTGTGGGAGGAAGGACCTCCCTACCCTCAGAGAGACAGTGGGGTGGGGGGCTCCACTTTCCTACCACCCAAGCCCACCCCACCTACCTGACCCTCTCCCCCCGACCCCACAGTGTGTCATGACCTTGTACTGTGACTGGAACACACAGGTTGTTGATAACAGAGAAAAAGAGCAGCAGGGAACTGGGGGGGAAGGGTGGACTCTAAGCCTGACAGTGACTCATGTTGGAGTCATGGTCCCGTTTAACCCTTTGTGAACTGAGATACCACACCAGTTGCTACCTCTCGCTAAGCCACAGTTTCCCCATCTGTCAACTAAGGGGGCTGGACCAGGGAACTCAGAGGACCCTGTCAGCTTTCAGGTGTACGTTTTCTAAAATCTGTCCACTCCAGCCACCTGCTGAATTTCCTGAGAACCCAAAGAAGGCAGTTGTGACACCGCTAGCCTCCCCTCAGCATTTCCTGTCTAAACAGGTCATGTAAACAGGGGTTTTGATGAGAGCGTGGGTCTGCAGCTGACGGGAGACGCAGCTCCCACGTCAGTAGACGTGCCTTTGTACAGGGTGCTCTCGCCACTGACAGCCATGTGGCGTGCTCCTTCCCGTCGTCTGGGTCCCAGCTGGGATGTCCCTTGCTCAGAGCGTCCTTCCGCGCTGCCGCTCTCTGCCTCGTTTACTTTTTCTTAGCGCTTGTTACCATTGGGAATTAGGTTTTGTGTATGCATTTACGTGCTTGCTGGTTCATCGTCTGGCATCCCCCAGCATGTCAACTCCATGAGGGAAGGGCCGTGCCACTCTCTTGGTACTGTGCCCTCCAGATCCGGGACAGTGCCTGGCACAGACTGCACCCTTGATGTCCAGGTGCCCAGTGAACGAATAACTGGGGTTGTACCTAAGAATCGCCTAGAGGTTTTTTTCAAAATTTACACGTGTGGCCTTTGCCCCTAGCGGCGCTGGCTCAGGAAGTCTGGGCACGTGAATTTAGACAGAGCACCCCAGGTGATTCAGATGCACACCTCTTGTTAAAAAGAGAAGAACCTGCTGGTTCTTAGCCTTGGCTGATCAGTGGGATCACTGCTGCCTGGTTCTCACCCAGAGATTCTGACTTAACTGGACTTAGAATCTGGCCTGGCCATTTTGTGCTTTAAAAGCGATTCCATTGGTTCTGTTGTATTGGTAATGTAAAGGTCTCAGAACCCTATTTTCTCCGAGGCCTTCCGGAGCCAAAGGTCCGCGATTCTTGGAAAGCCCTGCAAGGTTAAGCCGCACTTTCTTCCAAACCTCCAGTGGGGTCAGCTCCTTGTCCTACCCTCCTGCACAGATAAAGAAAGTGATAACCCTGCTTGACCCTTGTGGATGAGTTGGAAGCACTGCGGCGGGTCCCACAGCCCCTCTCCAGTGACTTCCCGGGAGCGACTGGTGGCTCTCTGCACTGTCCCACCTCCTTTTCCTGGCAAGATTTCGGCTGAGCTGTGTTGGAACCTGTCTCTTCCTCTCCCCTGATAGCACACAGTTTTAAATAAGATCTTCATTTACCAGAAGTTCACACCACAGCTTATGTGTTATATGAGAAGCAGCAATCTTGTGTTCGTGGGGGAAATGCTCTGGGACGCAATCAAGCGGGGCTGGAGGAGGAGAAGCTACTGCAGAGGGGTGCAGGAGGAAGGAGGAACCCAGGGAATCCGAGCTGGCGCCCGCCCCAGCCCTGGCAGTGCCATGCTCCTCTGGGCTCCACGCGATGGGTGGGGGAGGTGCCACCACTCTGCAAGCTGACCTCATGGCTGCTGGGGGATGGGGAGGGAATGTCATGTCCACACCCGCTCTGCCAACTGGTGCCCACAGGTCTGCTCGGGGTCATTTATGTGTCTTCCATTGGTTGCTCTTGCTGTTGACGTGTCAGCCGCCTCCCTTCTTGCCTCAAAGACTGGGATAAGGAAGGGGTTTGGTGGCCACTGTCAGATACCACCCCTCCCCCATGGCCATCCTGCCTCCCTTCTTCTCAGCCCAGACTATGCAGCATCTAAATCAATAAACAAATTCCAGTTGCACAGCACTTAAACATTTCCGGGGTTTTTTCCATGCAGTCTACCCAGCTGCTCTGTGAGGTGGGTGTGATCACCTTGCTTACACAGGGGAAGAAACTGAGGCGGGGGTGGGGGGTTTGAGTACCTCAAAAAAGCAAAGCTGTGACCTTGTGCCAAAGATACTTCTCTGCTCTGCCTGCACCTGGAGCGGGGCTGGAGAGCAGGGCAGGGTGCTGTCGCATCTCAGTGGTCCGTGGTGTTTTTAATCCAGTGGCGTTTGCTTGTTCTGGTGGCATGAAAGCCGACAGACCAAGGATCAGGTACCAGAGTGCCCTGTGCCCTTGAGCAAGGCTGCTTTTCCCTCTGGGCCTCAGTTTCCCCAAAAGTGAACCAAAAGAATTGGAAAAGGTGGTCTCTTGGGAAGGTGCTGCCCTTCAGCTTTTCCTTGCAGGTGTTCATGTGCCCTGGCAGGGGGAGATGTGGGGAGAAGGTCCTGCGGTGGCCCTGTCATGGGGTCCGTGGTACAAGGCCAATGTGCTGGCAATAAATATTGAGTTGACAGATGCTAAGCCGCATCCCCAGCCTCTGAATAAATAAAAAGTTGCCCAGAATAACAGCCCGGAAAATGCTGGGGCTCCAGCCAGCTCTCACCTTCGCCCCTCCCACTGGCTGTGCCTTTGTGCCTCCCTTTCCCCCTCCCTTGTCCATCACTCACTCCAGCCCCAAAGGCGGGCATTGTCCCAAACTGGCTTTAGCTCTTGGCCTGCCCCCTACCCCAAACCCCACCCCCAGCTGCCGCAGCGGCTAATGAAGACCAGGTCCTGAAGATGACAGCTGGGGGACAGGCCAGCCAGGCCCTCCTGGGGCTGGGGTCAGGAGTACACAGGGGAGCGTGCCTTTAATCCCCAGTGCCAGCCAGAAGCCTTTCTTTGTGTATACTCCCTGGCATGTCTGGCCCCCACCCTGGGAGATGGACTAGCCAGAACCCGATAGGAGGCTGGTCCACTCACTACTTCTGGCTGAGGCCACCAGGATATTAGGACCAGAGCGCACATAGGGGGCCCCAGGGTGTTTCCAGATAGATGGCTCACACTTGGTTTGATGTTTCTCTGATGTGTGTATGAGTGTTTCCTGACTCCCACCTGTTGGGTCAAGTGTCAAGTTACGGCATATTAAAGCAAAAAAGACGTCTCCCTCATTTTATAGAGAAGGAAACTGAGGTCTCAAGGTAGTGACTGGATGGTGAGGACACCTACCCAGGGTCACACCTACCCAGACACGTGACAGAGCCTGGATTTGAACCCACAGCTAGGGTCTCTGCCCTTAACCCCACTGATTGCCCTTCTCCAGGGGCCTTCGTTGGGGCCCCACAAAGATGACGTCTCATCTTTGGGATTTAGCCCAGCCCCAGGGGAGAAAGTCCAGGCCAGGCCATCAGGGCTTCTTGGTACTATATACTTGGTTTATGGCCTACTCTGGGAAAACATTGCACCATCAGAAAACCTGCTTTCCACTCTAGCAGAGGGACCGCTGCATGTGGGGAGCCAGTGCTAAGAAGCAAAACCTCTTGCATGGGGTTTCTTTGGGCTTCCAAGCTGTGTGAGAACCAGTAGGGAAGCCTCCTGGGTGGAGAGACCAGACAGAACACAGCCCCCTTTCACATGGCCCTTGCAGGTTTCCACAGACATGTCTACGGAGGATGCCAGTAGTGCCGTGCAAGAGGCGGTGGGGCTTTTCATCCCCATTCTACAGGGGAGAGCACCGAGGCACGGCCAGTCAGGAACTTGGTGGGAGTCTTACGATCCAGCCAGTTCTGGGCTGCAGGGTCTAGGGACTCACCTCAATGCCCCTTCCCTGTTCTCTCGGGGAGGTCCCAGGGCCAGTCTGAACAAGTAGGGCTTAAGAGCCAGGCTAGATGGGGGAAGACTTGGTTCTAGACCTGCTCCCAGGCAAGGCCAGATTCCCATTGATTCAGTCTCTGCTGGCCCAGACCAGACCCGCATGGCCCCCTCCCTCCCCAGTGCCCAGGGCGCCCGCCCCTCCCCTCCTGCTGCAGCTTCAGGGCCCCTCTGCTGCAGGACTCCTGCCCTGCTGCTGCTGCTGCCTCTGACATTCCGCCCCAGAAGATAAGGATCCTGTCTGGCGCCTGAGTGCTTTTTTTCTCCTGCTTTCCGAATCTGTTCCCTGATTATCTGCAGACAGCCCCTCACTAGGGGGGCCACCTGGGAGGGGGCTCAGAGCAGAGAGAAAGGCATGGGGGTCGAGGGAACCAGGAGGCCCGCAGCCACCCATCTGGGGTCGTGGCAGCCATTGACTAACCCCCCACTGCAACCTGAGCACCCAGCTCAGTGGAGAGCTGAGGACTGCTTTTTCTGGGTGGAGTGACCCACTTGAGTGGAAAGAAGGGGTATGCGAGCTAGGGCCCGGGATGGGGACCGAGGGTGGGGTCACTGCCGTGGTCAGCGTTCCTCAGCATTGGGCCTGGACAATACCCAGAGGGGATGTGGTGGAGGCTGCAGCCAGCCAGACGGCCACATCCTGTGGGAGACGCTGGCCCTTCCCAGGCCAGACAGGGTCTGAGGACACTTAGGGACAGGAGAGGGAGGGTGCTGGAGGGCTCCCAGAGCCCAGCCTCCAGCTCCGGGGACTGGTGTCAGAGAACAGCCAGGCTAGATGGCCCCCTGGCCTCAGCCTGAAGAGGAGAGGCATCCCGCTTCCCTGGTGGCTCAGATGGTGAAGAATCTGCCTACAGTGCAGGAGATCCAGGTTCAATCCCTGGGTCAGGAAGATCCCCTGGAAATGGCAACCCACTCCAGTATTCTTACATAGAGGATTCTGTGGACAGAGGAGCCTGTCCAGCTATAGACCATGGGGTCGCAAAGAGCTGGACATGACTGAGCACCATCACAGAAGCCCGGCCTTCTCTGGCCAGGGCTTCCCTGGAGAGCATCCGGTTATATCAAGCAGTGTCCAGACAAGGAGACCATTCAGAAGGAGAAGGGATTGGGCTCATCTCACCCTCTAGCAAGTCAGATGCGATTCCATCTTCCAGGCATCAGGAGTCTGCATTGTGGGCCCCACTTACTGGGATTTGGGAGCCTACACTTTACTGCTAACATACTGTGTGAACTTGGGCAAGTTCCTTTCCCTTTCTGGGTCTTAACATTCTTCCACTATAAACCGAGGAGGCAGCCTATGTGGAATGAGGACACACAGCCTTCTCTCAGTGGGAACGGGAGACGACAGCAGAGGCCTGGGTTCACAGACATCGCCTCTCTAAGCCTTGTCAGACCTCCAAGGGTTCTTGTGAAGACTGAATGAGATGTAGGAGGTAATACCCTGGCTTGGAGTAGGTGCTCCCTAAATACAAGGATGGCCAGCTGTTAGTAGCACAGGCTGGGAAACCCAGGACTGGCACAGCTGCTGCAGGAGCCTGGGCTGTGGAGTGTCAGGAGGCTGAGGGGCCAGCCCTCTCTCTTCATGAGTATTTGCTTGTGCAGGCTTTGGAAAAGGCCCCACACCTTCCCTGCCCCCAGCCTCCACTTGCCATCCCCTCCCCCACACCCCTAAAACCATCTCGGGGAGGGGAAGCGATGCAAGATCATTTTTTATGGCTTCCTGGCCCCAGAGCCAGAGGGCTGAGGATTGGGTGGTGTGGGCTGGATTCCTGAGCCTCCCCTCTTGGAGCCTTCAGCTCATAAATATGAAGCCCAGGGCTGGGAGGAACTGGCTGTTAAGCTGTCAGCGGATTGCCCACTTAGAAAGTCGTAAAGCATTTCTCGGAGCTCCTCGGAGCTGGCCCAGGTCTCTCCCACCTCGACCTGATGGGCAGTGGTCTCCTCTTCTGAGTGTGCTGGGCTCCCTCTGCCCAAGTCCCCATTTAAACTCGCCAGTCACTCCCACCAGTAGCTGTGCCTTGGTTTTTCCTCTGTGCACAGGAAGTCTGGGGAGATGGATGGCGAGGCCCAGGCTCAGGGGTACCTGGGGCTCTTTGCAGGTCAGTGGAGATTTCAAGAGGTCTGCATTTCTCCTCCTGAGAACAGGGAAACCCCCATTATTTCTAATTCCCTTCTCTGTGCCTAGCCTAAGTGGACCCAGAACCTGCCCCAAGGAGCTCTCAAAATTGCAGTTAGGGAAAGAAGATGGATGCCTGGAAAGAGAGAGCTCACATTTTCTGTAGCTCAGAGGAAGAGTGTCTCCAAGGCCGGGATGCAGGAAGGCTTCCTTGAGGAAGCAGGTATGTGGGGGCAAATGCGGTGGAGCACAGCTCAGAGTCGAGGCAGAGGCCAAAGAGCCAACATCTGGACTTGGGGCTCCGGGGAGCTTTGTGAACGCATCCGCTGAGGATGCCCTGACAACTTGTGCTTGTGTGGACAGGTTCCGGCAACAGACTAGGCTCCACTGCCACCTTCTCCACTCCTTAGCCATGTGCCCTGGAACAAGTTAGCTTATCTGAGACGCATCTTCAACCTTGAAATGGAATTAAGAGTGATCCACTCCATAATGACGACCCAAACCATCGTCATAACGTTTAAATGAGAGCTTATAGAAGAGGAATCTTGTCTCAGTGGCCAGGGGTCTTTGGAGTCTGGTAGACTGGATCACAAACTCAGTTCTGCCTCTTACCAGCCATATCACCTTGGTGGTTAGTTCCCCTCTCGAGGCCCCAGTTCTCCTATTTGTGAAACGGGGGTGAGAGTAGTGAAGATTTGATGTTAGCTGTTAACAGGCACGGTGTGTCCGCAGCAGCTGGTGCAGAGTAGACACAGGGTCAAGTGTGTTGGGAGCCCCTGCCTCCAGCCTTACTCAGCCTATAGGTTCAGGAAGGGACAGCTTTATTGGGAGCAGGAATGATCTTTACCAGGGCTTCTTAAGTCCTTTTTTCTTTCTTAAGAAACATTTAATGCTTACCCTAAGGCAAGTTGAAAACTGTAAAATGCCAGCCAGTCCATTTCCCTGGTTTGTGGCAAGGGGGCTGGGGGAGGAGGGTTGGTAACCTGAGCTGGTTAGGCTGGGGAAGGTGGGGAGAGGCCCCTGTCGGGCAGGTAATTGAGGACGGAGGGGCCTCCTGTCTTTTCCCACAGGGGGCTGGGAGAGACCTGGCTTCCACTGCTTCGTTGCCTCATTAACTTCACCACAAGTAGCCCAACTGCCCTGTAACTCCCTCAGGCAGAAATCAGGGGCTGTTCAGAAACTAAATAAATAGGAGAGTGATCATTAAAAACAAGACGGCACTGGTGGCCCCCACCCCAGGTGGAAAATCTGCTTCCTGCTGGAAACCCCAGTCTTGGGGCCATTTGGATTCCTGGGAAGGGACTGCTCAGGAAGCTGAGGGATAGACGTTGTGGAGAGTTCTGACTGCTGAGGAAAGGTGCGGACACCCTCCTCGTCCCTGCCCGGGGAGCAGCGGGGCAAAACTGTCGGTGGGTCACTTCCGCAGCTGCTTTTGTCTTCCCTGGGCTTCCAGTGACCCCAGGCTTTGCATCTCCACTCTTTCACTACCCCTGCTCCCTACCCACCTTGACCTTGCCAGCTCCACCTCTCCCCTCCCCATGCATCTTCAGTCTCCAACTGGGACTCCTCCAGCTCAGACTTAGAAACTGAGACCTGATAACTTATTTCCCTGCCCTTGAGCTGCCCTGGATGGTCACTAGTAGGGGAGAGGGTGGGTTCAAATTTGAGTGGCCTGTCCGCCAGGCACCCCAAACCCCACTCTCTGTTCCCAAGGTGGCTATAATCCAGGAGGAGCTTCCTCTCACCTTGCAGACACCTAGCAGACCGGGGTTCACAGGGCAGTGATGACTTCAGGGGTAGTAGGGTAGGTTTTGGGCTTTCCTGGTGGCTCAGTCAGTAAAGAATCTGCCTGCAATGCAGGAGACCTAGGTTTGATCCCTGGGTTGGGAAGATCCCCTGGAGAAGGGAATGGCAACCCACTCCAGTATTCTTGCCTTGGAAGTCCCATGGACAGAGGAACTGGTGAGTCCTTGGGGTTGCAAAGAGGCATACATGACTGAGCAACTAAACCACTACCACCAGGGTGGGTTTTAGCTGCAGCTTGGGAAGGGAAACCATGTTCCATAATGTAGGGTCAACAGAGACCCTCCCGCCCCGCCCCCCCGGTTGAGCCTAGTCATGGGGGAGGGGTGCTGAAGCAACAGCAGCTTGAATGAGGCTGACTGTAGCCGTCTTGTCAGCAGGGCATTGGGACAAGGGACAGCAGACTGAGAGTCCCCATCCTGCTGAGCAGTGAGGAGCTCCTCCCTCCATCCACTGTGAGTCACCAGGCTGCCTGATCACTATACTTGCACCCCCACTATCCTTGTTGCTACCACATCGGAGCCTGAGGGTGACTGAGGATTCCTGAGAAGTGTCCAGCTCAGGGCTGGTAAATTAATTGTTAGTGCTCAGAAGTGTACGCCATGCCTCTCCCGGTGCTAATACTAGTATTTGGTGCTAAGCTGGATTCCACCCCCATCCCACCCCATTCTCTGTTCAGCAGCACAAGAGCAGGGCTCCTCAGGTAGGTGGTGGGCAGCAGGCTTCTGGGCTATGGGTGGTCGTGAGTACCAGACAGTTCCTGGGTGAGCCCAAAGCCCAGATTTCTCAGGTCAGCTTCACAGGGTTCTGCCCTGTTTTCACAGGTGCACCCTGTACATAGAGTTGCCCTCCAGGGGTTGCCTGCTTCGAGGGGGGAGACCGACCTTGGACTCCTAGAGAAATGAACAGCTGTCCCATGAGAGCTGCTTGGAGGTGGGAGCAGCTGGGTTCCAGGGACTTCAGACAGGGCTAGAGGGTGGCACATGAGATTCTGTCCCTTCTGAGCCTGCGTCCCTACCCCTTCATCTCTCCTCCCTGCCAGAGGCTCTGCCCCCGCCCCACTCCCCACCCCCTGCAAAGAGCCCCAGAGCTTTGTGCCAGCCTCTGTTTCTCTCCCCGAGTGACACCATCACTCTTCTGCCGGTGCCCTGCTACGGTTTGGGGATGGCTTGAACAGCTGTTGATATCAAGCCTAAATCTGCCTCCTTTGGCTTCCACTCTCTGGCCCTGGGCCAGCCACTTGCCACTAAGGAAGCAATAGTTCCTCTGCTAATGTAACCTCCTGAGTCCCTGAGTCTTACCTTCCCCCAGGACCCCAATAACCCTAGAAAGGAATGAAGGCTCTCAGGGCATGGGCAGTGCCCACAAGAACCAGCCGTGGAGGTGATGGTAATACCTGTGGTCCTCCTCTGCTAGGCTCCAACATGGGAGCAGGGATCTTCCAGCCTCCATTCCTTGTCCTGCATTTTGTGTCCTCAGACTCCAGCCTTCCGAGGGGCCCACACCATCGCTTCCTGTTAGGGTCACGGCCAAGCAGAGACCAGCAGCAATGATTTCCTCCCTGCCTGGTGGACGGCTGTCTCCTCTCTGACCAAGACAAAGACCCACCCTCTGTGCCCCTGCCTGCCCCGTACGTCCCCCAGTGCCCCTCTAGCGGCAGGAGAAAGCAGAAGGCATATTTGATATTTCTGGCTGCTCTTCCATCCTGAGGACACCTGTGGCTGAGGAAATGGAAGCAGGGTCCTTGGACAGCCCTTAGAAGTAAGAGGAGCAGCTCCTTGGAACCAGGCCCCAAGGGTCAGGGAAGCCTTTGGCGGGAATTCCTGCCGGGAGCGGAGTTCAGGATGGCCTGCTTGGCTTCTTTTCACTTAGCAGCCTGGGAGTCTGGGATTCTATGATTTTTTTTTTTTTTTTTTTTTGCTTCAAGGCTTGATGTTTCTAAGAGTCTATCATCTTGGTAGCTTCCATGTGTGGCAGTAACAGTTCTGTGCTCTCTGTGTACAATGACCCCATTGCTTCTGAAGGCCTCCTTAGGTGGGAACTCTGTCTCCATCTTCAGAGAAGCAGAGCATCTCATACTCCGGCAGCACACCTGCAGACCCCACCCCCATAATCACCACACTCCCGCCGTTGCCTCCACTCTGCCTGGCTGCCTTCTACAGCTCTCAAAGCCTATGTCTTGGAACTCTGGGGAGAGGTTTCCCAGGCCTCCCCAAGAAGCCTGAGGGGTCACAGATGCCCAAGGGACTCCCTAGAGAGACTTACCAACCGCATGGCAGCAGTGAGAGGTCCCGCCACATATCCTCCACGTTGCCTTGGCTCGTTGCAAAGGCTTTTGAAGCCTTGCTCAAAGCCTTCCTCAGACATTCCACGTCTGTACTGCAGCTCAGCCCTCTGGAGTCAGAGAACCAGCTCTGTCATGGAACCTGGTGGCTAACCACGACCAAGGTTCGTGCTGGCCCCAGTGACCTGATCTGTGCAGGAAATGAGCCAGAGGCCACAGAGAGCATGTGAGCCCTAGAGATGCCCTTGAGGGTGGCCTTGCTGTCCTTCCCCATCCTGACCGCCTCCTGCTGAGCACCTTGCAGGGAACCCCATATTATCTGAGTGGGGGAAGGCCGGAAAAGAGGGGAAGTGTGCTTATTGGGTATATCTGGCTTTGTCCCTTGAACATGGGCTGGACTTGAATGGTAACAGTAGTAACTGGCACCAAGCCAGAGGCCCATCTTCTTCTTAGCCTGGCACCTCCCCAGGAGATCTCTATCTTTAAATCACAGGCTGTCAGAGCTGAAAGGAACCTCCCATTACCATTGCCCAAGTCCAGGCCCAGAGTCTTCAAGTGCCGACCAAGGACACAACATCATCATGGTGCTCCTGGAGTGGGTTAAAGCCAGGTTAGTCTTAATAGCAAACTTCTAACAATGGGCATAATCAGAGCCCAGGCCACTGCTGTGTTATCCTGTACCTCACCTCCAGTGAGATTACAGCCCAGAGAGAATGTGGGGCTGGCCTGGGTTACAGCCCAGAGAGGAGTGCCCGGGAGTCCCTGGCACTAGTGGAATGCTCACAGGGGGTCTGGTGCTCCAGGAGGCTGCAGAGAAGCCCATCACGCTTATCTAGGTCTCAAGCATCTTCTTCCTGGACTAACCACAGCCAGTGCCATAGAATAGAGTGGGGAGGGCCCAGTTCAGGGGGCCAGTTTGGTCTTGTCCCTCCCTGTCTCCCTTTCCATGTGGCCTCCCTGACCATGTGCCAGGCCCTGTGCTTGGTGCTCACACACAGGAGCTCATCTGATCCTGCTACAGGCGAGATGATCACCTTGGTGCCGATGAGGCTCAGGGTGCCCCACGTGACAAGGCCAGAGACAAGTGAAATTGATGCAGAGGTGCTGCGAGGTCCCCGAGTTACTGCCGCCACAAGAGGAAGCCTGATGAGGGAGAGGGGAGACTACCCTGGGCTTCTGAGGGGCGATAGTATCTTCATCTGGTTCCTGCATCATCTGGTCGGGACACCCCCTCTTCTGCCTGGGGTGCAAGGGGTGAGTGCAGAGGGCCTGCTATCTGCCCTGCCCACCCCCTGAGAGTGACAGATGAAATGTGCGGGCACCAGCTTTGCTGCTGGGGCATGGCGAGAATGCCTCTCAGGCCCTTGTATATCCATTGTCTCCCATGAGACCTCTGCCCCGGGAAGAGGGCTGGGGCTTTAGCCTACAGGTCACGAGTGCCCACGGCCCCCTCCTGCCATGTCTGTTCCCTGCAGACCCCTGGATCTGAGCTCTTAGGGGCTCCCGGAACCCCCGCCCCCCTTTACACACACACAGCACCTCAAGGAGGCCTGGGGGAGGGAGAGCTTGCCAAGTGTGCTACCCGCTCTGCCCTGGGCTTGGCCCTACCAGCAGCAGAGCAGCAGATGGGACTGTGGAGCACCTCATGAGGATACAGCCCTTCCACTGAGGAGCCTGGGGAGACAGCCCTCGGCCGAGCAGGAAGGGCCTGGGCTTCAGGCTGGGTTTCCCTGTCTGTGCAGGGCACCCTCACACCCTCCTCTAGAGCAGCGCTGTCCAGCGGACCTTCCTGCAGGGTGGGAATGTTCTCTACTCTCCAGGACGGTAGCACAGCTGCAGGTGGCTGTTGAGCACTGGAATTATGGCTGTGCAACTTAGGAACTGGATTTTTCATTTTAATTAATTCAAGATTCAATAGCCACATGAGGCAGCCATGTTGGATAGCACAGCTCTGAAGGTTCTGGGAAGATCCATTTGTCCAGTAGGCACTCAGTCAGGGCTGGTCCCCTTCCCTCCTCCCCCAAGGGGCTCCTCACAGACCACCTCACCTGAATGTCCAAGCCAAGAGGACCAGAGAGTCTGGGGTGGACTGGAAGGCTCCCTGCTTATCTCAGGGCTTTCTGCAACAGAGAGGGAAATAATAACCATGGCAATGCTGATCACGTGGGGCAACTTCTCCTGTGCCTTGTAATAATAACATTTGTTGGGTGCAAATCAAGCACCAGATACTGTGTCAATTGCTGGACATGTCATGCTGCTTAGCCCTTGGAGCTAAGCATTGCTCTTCCCAATTTGTAGTTGAGGACACAGAGGCCCAGAGAGGTGAAGCAGCTTGCCCAGGGTCACACAGCTAGTGTGATCAGGATCTGCCCTTGGGTGTGTCTGTCTCCAGAGTCTGTGTTCTTTTCACAATTCCATGTTTGTTTACCCTCCGCTATTCTGCTGTGGCCAGCACTAGGCCAGGCATCTTTGGGGACAAGAATTGCACAGGCAAGGTCCCTGCCCTCCAAGTCTCCTTCACACATCACTCCCTGTACAGAAACAGTAAAGGGGGGCCCAGTGCCCCATCAGCAGGAGTGTCTGAGCCCAGCCTTCACAGAGTGTGGCGGGTCTGTCCCTGTAGCCTGGCTTCCTGCCCTGGGACCACTCAGGCATTATGGCTACACCCTAAACCTGGATGCTGAACTTTGAATCTTAATCTCTTAAAATGATACCCAGCACCGGGCAGTTTTCTGGCTCAAAGTAAATAGCTGGATGGATGTTCTCTAATGTTCTCCCTCCAGTGAGCCAGGCGGGAGAATCACATCTCTCATTTTCCAGAGGAAACTGAGACCTGGAGGAGCCTCAAGAGTCACCCCTGTTCATACCCCTGCTCAAAGCAGAGCAGGGTGGCCTCCCACTCTCCTGACGCCATCTCCAGGCTCTGTCTGACTTCTGCGGCTGCTTTTCTAGGATAACCAGGGAGCAGGTGGAAGGAAAACACTCAGCTTACGTACTCAGAGGGGCAAGTCATCAATATAATAACATCCCAGAGTGGGGAGGAGGGCAGCCGGATGTTGAGAGCAAGGATGTCCGCTTCCGAGAGCCTGTGTTCTCAGTCCCACTGTGACTCAGGATCCTGCGGGTCACTGGGACTGCCCCGTGTGCGCGTGTGTGTGACGCTCCACGTTGGCCAGCCGACCCGGGGCTTGCTGCCGTGGCAGCGTGTGCCTGTGGGTGACCACGGCACATAGACTGTCTCCCTCCCTCTTGCCCTCCCCAACCCTCCTCCCTGTGCTCCGGGAGACAGATGTCTCCCAGATGTTTCTCACTTCCTGCCTGGCTCCGTGCAGTGCATGTGTGTGTTTATTTTGGACAGCCCACTAAATAATAACCATTTTAAGAAAAGCTTTTCATAACCCCGTTCCCACGAGGAGTCAGAGTTCAGGAAATAATCCCAACTCTATTCACTATTGTCCCCAGGCTCTCTTCTTTTTGACCTCTACTCCCCACCTCCCCACCCCCTGGGACCACTTTTGAAAAGATTTCTTTTTATTCTACATGACGTATCTCCTGTCTGTGATGCTGATTCTCTGGGAAGCTGGGGCTGGGTGAAGAGTAGGGGGAAGCTGGAGCAGAGAGGGAACCTGTTAGAGCTCTGCTGTTCAAAGTGTGGTCCCTGGACCCGCATCCCTTGGGAGCTTGTTAGAAAAGTAAAGTCTCAGCCCTACCCCAGATCTCCTGCACCAGAGTCTACATTTCCACAAAGTCTCAGCTGATTCATACCTACTTCAAATTCAAGAAGAGGTGATCTGGGCCCAGGCCTTGTTGATGAGGAATGGGGGCTGACTCTGGGGTGGAGGGCCCTGACATCAGACCTTCCTTAGCACAACCCACTTAGGGTCTGGTGGTATAGACTAATAGGCTCTGAGCTCCCAGCAGTTGGAGCCTGGGTGGGCCAAGGGCAGAGGCAGCCCAGGGAGCCCCTGGTCGGGGGAGCCAGGCAGGCAGATTCTTCTCCCAAATGTCATCCCAGCCCTGGCAGCCAGGAGGGCAGCAGGCTAAGTGCTCTCTGGCCACGCAGCATGGAAGAGTGGTTTCCGGCCAGCCCTGCCCTCTGTTTATTGGGCTCTGTTTGTCCCTGCTCTGTCCCCAAGTGACCTGTGGGATCACTCCCCCATCTCAGGTATTCTCCTGTCCCTGTGTGGCCTGGTTTGTGGTCCTGTGAAAACAGAGAGAGTAAGGTCAGCTCTGAGCTTTCCAGGGGGTGCATGTTTAAGAACGCATCTGCCAATGTACGAGGTGCAGGATACACAGGTTCCATCTCTGGGTTGGGAAGGTTCCCAACCCAGAGATGGAACACATCTCTGTGTTCCATCTGTGTTCCAGAGATGGAACACAGGTTCCATCTGTGTTCCAGAGATGGAACACAGGTTCCATCTCTGGGTTGCCCTGGAGGAGGAAATGGCAACCTATTCTTGCCTAGAAAATTCCATGGACAGAGGAGCCTGGCAGGTTACAGTCCATAGGGTCACAAAGAGTTGGACATGACTGAGTGACTGAGCATGCACGGTGGACTCCACTTGCCTCATGGGGACCTGAGGAACTTGTGTCTGTGACTGCCCCATAAACTCAGACCTGACACCTGCCCTGTGTTTCTGTCTCCCCTCCTCTCCATCTTTCAGTAAGGGTTTGCAGAGCCATGGCATGACTGGCTCAGGATGGACACAGGAGATGTTCAGAGAGGCCTGAGACCCAGGCTTGGGCTTGACCTCAGCTGGTTGCTTAACCAGGGAAACAAGACTCTTACCTTTGGAAGGTTAAGGAAAAATCAGAACCCCAGTGCAGGAGACTCCCAGAGAGCAAAGGCTGTGCCCTCAAGCAAGGATAGAGCTGACAGGAGTTCCTTTATGGATAAGGTGGGAAGGGGTTGCTGCAAGCTGGGAGGGGTGAGATTCTGAGGGGAGCGAGGGATGTGGTGAGCTCCCAGCAAGGTGGAGACCCCAGAGGGAGAGGATCCCAGAGAGCTTCTTCCAGAGGGATGGCTTTGTGGTTCTCCAAGCCCAGGAAGGTGAGGTGCTCTTGGGGTGGGGGTCAGGATGGTAGAGGAGTCCTTGCTTGACAGAAGTGGAGTCCAGACAGGGAATGCCCTTGTGTGCACTCTGAGATCCTTCACTACAGAAGGTGACCAAGTCACATGACAGAGTAGGTACACAGTAAATATTTCTTCATTGATAATTGGAAGATAAATGAGTACGTGAGTGACAGGAGGGAGAGAGGGAGGAATGGATGGACGAATGGGTGGGAGGGAGGGGGGGAAGGCAGGAAGGAAGGGAGGGAAGAGAAGGTTAGCCATCCCAACCTTCTGCATTTGTCACAACCCTTTCACATCCGCCATCCTTTTGACCCCATACTTGCCCTCTGAGGGGAAAAAGCCACAGTATTTCTCCATAGACAGGATCAATAAGACTAAGACCCAGGCCCAGGAAGGGGAAGCTGGCAGCCACCTGACCAGCAGCAGCCTCCCGTGAAGAGTTTCCTTGTGCTCCCCGCTGCAAGGCGGGCTTGGCACTGACTCATCCACGCTCCCTTGCCTGTTCCCTGTACGACCAGGGACCCAGCCTGCAGGCCATCCACAACCCATCTGTCTGGTCCTGTTCCTGCTGCTTGGAGTGTGCCGACACCAGCCTTTCCCCAGATGCCAGCGCAAACCCAGTGAGAAAGTCCATGGCCCGGACTGTCCACCTGAGGCAGGTCAGGGTCCAGCAGGGCTATCCAGAAAGCTCATCACTGAACATTTATTGAGCACCAGCTGTTTGGTGCTGGTTCCTTGAGACAGGAAGGACAGTAAAGGTCTGTTCCTGCGGCAAAGGTGCATATGGTATCTGGGAACAGAGAGGTCACACAGAGGTGTGCACACAGCAGCTTGGGCTGTGGCGTGAAGGTCCCTGGCACGTAGGAAAGGCTTTGGGGGCAGATGCCATTGGAGCTGAGCCTGGGGAGGATCTGGAGAAGGTGCTGTCCCATCTGGCCAGCCTGGCCAACAGTTCCCCACCGCCCTGGCTGGGTATCGTGCCGGAGAAGAGAGAAGAGGTCAGTCAGCAGGCCTGTCTTGTTTCTGTCGCGCCCACTGAGGGCTCTACTCTTGGATGAGCTCCCATACCTTGCAGATACTGTCAGCTGGGGACCTTGCCCTCTGTGAGCTTCCTATCCCTGACCTTTGCATGTCTAACGTGATACTCACTCCCCAGTCCAGCATAAGTGTTTCAGAGACCCAAGTCCAGGCCTCTCTCTGCATCCCCCACTCCCCTGCCCTGGCAATTGTGAGCAGTACCTATATTCCCCAAACTGGAACCCGTGCAAGCTTGGGAGTTTTGTGCCACCGGGGTCTATGAGAAGCCAGGCAGCAAGTTCCATAGGCGTTAGACAGAGGGCCTGAAGACAGACATGCTTCCTTTGGTTTGCCCTGGGGTCTGATGCCAGAGGACGTAAGGCTGCCCTTAGTGATTTGGAGACCAGCTTGCTTCTGGGAGACCTCTTTTGAGACCTCCAAGAATAGGATAAGAGATGGGGAATACCACACATGCCATTAGCTTGCTGGGATCACCTTCCTCCTGCATGCCTTTGTCTTCCTCCTCTGTGAGATGAGAGGTGGACTCAGTGGCCCCTGAACCCCTCTTCCAGGATTGGCTTGCCACATGTGTGATGTCTCAGGGATAAAGATCCGGCTCCACCCGGAGGACTTCTCTGTGGGTCCTGGGCCCCTGGACAAGCTCACAGCTCCTCGTGACAGAGACTTTGAGAAGCAGAAGACCGTTAGGTTTCCTCAACCACCGCCCTGGATGGGCAGCCTTGCCTCTGGCCTCAGCAGTGCTTACCCAAGCAGGAATGCCCTGGGAGGCTACAGCCAAAGGGGAGGAAGGAACAGAGGGAGGCAGACAATACAGACAGAGCCCAGGGAGAGGAGTCCTGGAGCAGGAGGGGCCCTCCCCTCCCTGGGCTCCACCGGGAGCCGGCACATCCTCACCCCATCCCAGAGAAATGAACCAGTGGGGAGGCCCACCCTCCCCTTCCCCCCCTGAGTTGGCAGTTTTTCCTCTGGGTGTTAAACTCAGGCTCTTCCTCCCTTTTTCCTCCCATTCCTGACTGCCTGTTAAATATTTGGGCCTAAAGGGCTTCAATTATCCTTTACATTAGTAATTTATGTATTAGGCAGAATGGACACGCGGTTAGTCTAACAGCCCCCAGTAGACCGGCTAGTATCTGCTGTACTTGCTGTTCTTAAGAATCTCATCATTTTCCTTTGCAGCCCAGGGTCTTTGTTTTAAAAGCGCTCCTATACATGCATGTTTATACAGGCCTGTGCACGTGTTCACAGGTGCACACAGGAGGAGGCCTGAACTCACAGCCAGTATGAACATACACCCTCTTGCACACACACACACACACACACACTGAGGCAGAGGAAGCAGGTTTTATACACACCCACACACACACACGCAAAGAAATAAAACACAGAACCCAATGCCCTGCCGTCTCCACTCCACCTGTACATTCTTACTTTCTCCTCCAGGCAGTGATGTACACATAGGCCTGGATATCCATCAGTTGAGTTGGCCAGGTGGTCCCAAACATAGCTCCTTCTGGCAAAGAGGCTGGGGGCAGGGGGAGGGGGGCGGCAGTGGTCCCCAGATGGTGTTCAGGAGGGCCATTCTATGTGCTGGTTTTCCATCCCTCCTTGAGTGACCCCAGGGCAGGATGCACAGGTGAGAACATGAGCATAGCCATGTCTCCAGCCCGCTCACATGTCATGGGCTGGCACCAGCTCCAAACTCCTCCTGGGCATCTGAGGCATGCTGCCCACCTGGCCTTGGCAGCAGAGCCTTGCAGCCTGGGCTCCGGCAGCCTGAGCTCTTGCCCTGACACAGCCAAGCTGCCAAGAGGAGTGCTTTCAGGATTGCCAGCTCCCGACTGCCCTTGAGTCCCGGTCTGGCTGCCCCAGTGCCAGCGTGCAAGGGCTGGGGGCTCCTCAGGGAGTGAATGCAGCAGTGACAGAGAGTAACATCCTCTATGTATGTGTGTGTGTGTGTGTTTCCCAGCTCGGTGGCAGCTGAGGTGGGCCCTGAGCCCTGTGGGAGGGCACCTCGTACCTCTGCTGAGACCATGCTCTCCAGGCCAGGCTCTTAGGATTCAGAGCTGTCCTTGAGGTTGGCTTCCCAGCTCTCATCCCTAACTTCAGGAAAGCCCCCAGTGTGGCTCCTCGCCCCTCCCTCACATCATCCCCCATGCCTCCCCCATGGTCCCCAAAGCACAAGATGGCAAGGAGCCAGGTAGCCCAGTGGGCATTTCACACATACAATTGATGAGATGACCCATTATACAGAGGCAAAAACCAAGGCTATAGGAGGTGATGCCACAGGACAGAGTACTTAGAGAGGCCCCTCGAAAGGTCCCTTTTAAAGGATTCTGGCCACATGTCCCAGTGTCAGTGGGGCCTTTTGGAGCCCAGATTTCTTTCTTCTCATACTGGTACTCAGGCTGTGGCCCTGCTGCTTGGGATGGGGTATGGATGTAGTTCCTTCCCAAGCACCTGTCCAGGCCCAGGAGAGCAGCCCAGGGGAGCCAGGTGGAAAAATGTGTGGGCCACAGGTGCCCGTCTCCTTGCCCCCCTCCAGGTCTATCAAGGCATAAGCACCTGGCACTTCTGAGCAGGGAAGGGCCACTGGGAATCTGTGGGCCTGCTGGACCTGGGCTTCCTGGCTGCTGAAGGCCTTTCACCCTGTGGGGACCCCAGGCCCTGCTCCCCAGAATGTCTTTAGTCAGGGGGCAGTGCCAGTGGGGCAGACTTCAGAGCCCATTTTACCTGGTCCCCAGGAATGATCCGGACCCTCCAGCGGTTCTATTGGATCCAAACAGGATGCCCTTCCTTGGTTGGCATGCCCTCAGGTCTTCCTGCAGAGCAGGCAATGGCACCCCACTCCAGTACTCTTGCCTGGAAAATCCCATGGACGGAAGACCCCGGTAGCTGCGGCCTATGGGGTTGCTCAGAGCTGGACACGACTGAGCGACTTCACTTTTACTTTTCACTTTCATGCATTGGAGAAGGAAATGGCAACCCACTCCAGTATTCTTACCTGGAGAATCCCAGGGATGGGGGAGCCTGGTGGGCTGCCATCTCAGGGGTCACACAGAGTCGGACATGACTGAAGTGACTTAGCAGCAGCAGCAGCAGGTCTTCCTGGGAATCCCTGCCACGGCACCTCCCCAGTCCCAGCCTCCCTCTCACACATCCCTCTAGTCTTGCTTGGGTGTCTGGATGCTTCCACAAGTCCCAGTTTAATTCCTGCCTCTCCCAAGAAGTCTTTCTTGATAACCCCAGCTTCCCTGAAACTGTTTAGCCCGTTTCTCAAAATCTAGGGCAGCAGTGGCCCCCCCAAAAATGGTGCATCTCAGATGGCTGTTTTGAAAACCTGAGGGTGACTATGTGGTGTGTTATGCTGAGGCGAATTCCAGGATCGCATCCAAACTCATTTGTAAAGGTCATCATCAGTTGGTCATGTCTGCTGTGGGCCCAGGATTGGACTGTGGTGGTACTAATGCCACGTGTTTGCCATCACAGATCAGGGCTAAACCCCAAAGTCTCGTTATTACTCTGGTGGTTTCATGAAGGGTCATCCTGTCTCCCTCCTGACTCCCAGGACCCAATATAGAGGATAACTTTTCATGTGTGCAGAGCATACATCTCTGTTTCCCACCGATTCTAACATAGGTCCAGATATACGAAGAAATTGAAGAGAGCAATACCTATAGCATTCTAGAGGTGGGAGGACCTCCAGAGACGATCGAGTTCAGGGATGTCAAATAGGTTTCCTCTTGCCTACCGTGAACAAGCAATAATGATTTTCAGGAGCTGGGCTTGTTCCAAGGCTAAGATCAGGCTCCATCAGAAAGTGTCACAGTTGATTAGTGATGTCTGCCACGGGCTCAGCCATGAAGGCAGTAGTACTACAGTATTGCTGTGCTGTGCTTAGTCGCTCAGTCATGTCTGACTCTTTGCAGCCCCATGGACTGTAGCCCACCACGCTCCTCTGTCCATAGGCTTCTCCCGGCAAGAATACTGCAGTGGATAGCCATGCCCTCCTCCAGGGGATCTTCCTAACCCAGGGATTGAACCCAGGGCTTCTGGATGGCAGGTGGATTCTTTACCTTCTGAGCCACCAGGGAACCCAAGAATATTGGAGCGGGCAGCCTCTCCCTTCTCCAGGGGATCCTCCTGACCCAGGAATCGAACTGGGGCCTCCTGCATTGCAGGCAGATTCTTTACCAGCTGAGCCACCAGGGAAGCCCACAGCATTGCTGTCTCTGTTTTCTTTCAGTCTTCCAAATAGACTGATGAGGAAACTGGGACCCAGGAAGGGGTTACCTGTCAGAGGTCATCCCTTTGCTTGGTTGTGTGATTGGAGAATCCTGGCTCCTGCTAAGGGAGTCAAGGTAAGCAAAGGAACTTTTCCAGCACATGCTCATAAATTTCCACTGTGCTTACATACTCACCTTGTCCCAGAAACACATGCACTCATGTACACTCATGTATGCACTACTCCCAAATGTATCCACATACATTAACATATACCTTACATACACATATACATATAACATACACATATACATTAATACATACAAACACACACACATTCTGCCTTATCACCTGGCAAACCTCATCCTTTCTCAGCTGGTGAGCAGGACACAGCAACAGCCCAAGGAAGCCAGGACAGACACATTGACGACAATGTGTCTATCTGAGGCTGGTCCCCAGTCTTCATAAGACTTCCTGCAGTTTTTACACTTTTCCCTTTTTCCCTTTGATATCGTGGGTGGTTGGTATGATAGAAACACTCTGTAAATGGCATTTAAAGATGAATTGAATTTTTCCTCTGGCCACTGTCCTGGACTTCAGACTCGCAGGCCGCAGAGCCCTTCCTTGTGTGCAAGAGTGATTTTCCATTTGCCCTTCAATGGGAAAGGAGAATCCAGCATGTGCTGGTGCATAGTGAGGGTGGCCTGCACTTCAATAAGTTTGCTTTTAAATACCGTCTCTCCAGATCCTTTCGCTTGTGCCCATCAAGTGATGGAAGTTGCATGGTCCTTACATCAGCTCCATCCCTCTCTGAACCTCCTGCCCCACTGTCAGTCCTGGGCAAAAAAAGGAATGAACGAACCAAGGAATAACTCCTGTCCTGGGAGAATCTCACGGTTGCAGAGTGGTTCACAGGTGGGAAAGAGGTGGGGATTATTTATATTTCTTCAAGTTTTTTCATTTCTTTTAAAAAAAAATCCATAGGCTGGGAATGGATATTTCAAGCCAGACATTTCATTTGCCCTCGTATTGACCTTACTTTTCTGGGACTTTGCATCTTCAGGTATATCAGGTATGCCAGTTTTTATAAGTAAAGGAAGTGAGATATAGTGCTTTTTTTTTTCTCCCTCAACGACAAAAAAGTGACTTGAGATCTGGGTTAAAATAATTACCATGTATATTACAATATTTCCCTAGTGTCTGTACTCTCTGTCCAATGCTGTCTCCAGCGGGTCTGAATCTTGAGTTCCATCTCTCTGGGTCTAGTTCCTTCAGAGTTGCTTACTCGCTGTGCTATGTGACTGTCGGCTGCTCTGTTGCCCTCTCTGTTGTTGCTGAGTCATGTCCGACTCTTTGAGATGCCATGGACTGCAGCACACCAGGCCTCCCTGTTCCCCACCACCTCCCAGAGTTTCATGGGAGAAAGTTTCAAGTTCAGAGTTTCAAGTTCATGTCCATTGAATCAGTGATGCCATCCAGCCATTTCATCCTCTGTCACCCTCTTCTGCCCTCAATCTTTCCCAGCATCAGGGTCTTTTCCAGTGAGTCAGCTGTTCACATCAGGTAGCCAGAGTATTGGAGCTTCAGCTTCAACATCAGTCCTTCCAATTAGTATTTAGGGTTGATTTCCTTTAGGATTAACTGGTTTGATCCCCTTGTTGTCCAAGGGACTCTCCAGAGTCTTCTCTGGTCCTCAGTTTTTCATCCATCAGATGGGATGGCTTTGGGCCATCAATGACAGAACAGGCTACAGCAGGCAGCTCCCTTCTGTGGCCAAGTTTCAGGGCAGCACAGGGTTTGACCTGCTGCTATAAGGGGCCCAGCATCAGTCCCAGAGCACTGATAACCGTTCACCTCTCTCATCTCTTTCTAATCTCACGGTCACCCTGTGAAGGTGGGACTTGTGTCACATTATAGTAAAGAGGAAACCAAGGCTCCAAGAGGTTGCTAATAATAAAAGCCACTAGCAGTTTTCCAGCTTTTATTATGTGCATGGCACTGTGCTAAGCTTGTATTATATTACCTCCATTTAGTCCTCAGAACAATGCAAGAAGTAGGCGTCATCTTTCCCATTTTGCAGTGGAGGAAATGGGTTCAGAGTGGTGAAGTGACTTGCCCAAGGCCAGACCATTTCATGGGACTTGCCTCAGTAGACAGCACCTGTGGGGCTTGAGGCATTAAAGTAACACCCAGAGATGGGGGAGGAAGTGGCGGGGAAGGCAGTTGGGGTCAAGAGAGCAGAGAAGGCTTTCCTGGAGAAGTTAAAGAGTAGGAGGATAGCAAGGCATAAGCGCCAGGGCCCCAGGGTCTAAGCTCAGCCCACCCTGTCCCTCTTAGTTCTTTGCCTCTTGGAGGCTCAGACCTTTAACTCCTCCTCCTGACCCGCTGCCCCCAATCTCTCATCAACTATGGGCTCTGAACCTGTGCCCCCTGTCCCCAACACTTGCTCACTGTAGACTCCAGCCTTGTGCTAAATGCTATGTCACTTTAGTTGTGTCCGACTCTGTGTGACCCTGTGGACTGTAGCCTTTCAGGCTCCTCAGTCCATGGGATTCTCCAGGCAAGAATACTGGAGTGGGATGCCATGCCCTCCTCCAGAAGATCTTCCCAACCCAGGGATCGAACCTGCAGCTCTTACATCTCCTCCAGCCTCAAGGGACCCCCCCCCAAAGGCCCAGCCCTTCCCAGCATTGAGTATCAGAAGGGCCACACCCCCAATGCGGCCATCCTAAGCACCCCATCAGCAAGGCACAAGTGCAGAATAGACAGTTCCCTGAGTTTTGGCATGCTGCCTGTCCTTTCTCCAACACCATGCCCCAGAGATCCTGATGCAAGGAGAAGCAATGGCTGAGCTTCCCAGGAATGAGGTTTTCCTTCCACCACCTCCTTTTCCATTTTCCCTGCAACAGGTGGGCAGGCTTGTGGGGAAGGCCAAGGTGGCACATGTCAGGAGTGGCACTGTTTGGGTCTTTCCCTGGACAGCCTGGGGCTTGCCTCCTTCTTGCTGGGGCCCTGCCAATCTCCCTGGCACCTGGCTCAAAGCATTTCTAGGATGTCAGAGCTGTTGGGTTCCCAAAGGCTGCCAAGGGGAGGAGGGGCAGGAGAGCTGGGCAGGGCCATGAGCACTCTCCCTCCCCAGGGACATCTCAGCTTGGGGATTCTCCAGGGGCGGCCCAGGTGGTCAGGTGATAGCTCAGGGATGTCTTTCAGGAGGTGTTCAGGGAGCACCTGTCCTAGGTAGGGGTCTCTGGCTGGGAGGGGGCGGTCCCTGGGACCTCCTCCCTGCACCATGTGGGTCTTTCCTGCCCACCGTACAGTGCCATCTGCCGTTCAGCAGATGGGAGACTGGTGCCAAGAGAGGACAGGATTTGCTCAAGGTCACATTGAGTAAGCAGTGGTGTTGGGACTAGACTCCAGGGTTTCTGACTCTTCAGTTCAATGCTCTTTCCACTATAGCAGGTGGTTATGCAAATCAATGTAAATTATATGTAAATAGACGTGGCTCTCTACACCTAGGAGCCGGAGTGGGGGGTGCACTTCCTAGGGGGTGATGGGGATCTTCTCCCTTCATAGACTGTCAGATCTGATAAGGCAAGTGGATCATCCTACCCACCCCAAGGCCAGGGTCCCAGCGGACTATGGTGATAGGAGAGGAGTGCAAGTCGGCTCTGGCTCTGGGACTGTGAGTACCTGGTGTTCTCCGGCTGTGAGTCCGACGACGCCAGGAAACAGCCAGAGGAAGCCTCCAGGATGGGCCCCCAGAGTCTGCAAGACGCCGTGGGCTCAGCACAGGGAAGTTTTCTCACGCATCCTGGGAAGGGAGCTCGTTCTCCCCAGGCCCCCTGGGTCCCCATCAATAAGCCAGCCTGAATGGAGAGGCTGGGTTGCGGGAGAAGATTTATTTCCTGGCTTTGGAACCAGCCATTCTCCCTGCCCCCACCTTCCTGGCCAGGGAACAATGGGGCATCCCTAAGCGGCCTTCCTGGGGCGACAGGTGCAGAGGGTAGGGAGAATGGCCACTGGCCTCCACAAGCTCCCAGCACCTCGGCTTTTAGGCATTTGAGGATCCTAGTTCTGCTTCCAGAATGCAGCCTGAAGGTCACTTGCTAGAATCCCTGGGGCCCTTTGAAAGAACACCAGGGGCTCTCTGGCCCTCTCTTCAGTACCTGTGGTTCTGAGAGGCATTTGTTTGTTTATAAGTCCAAATAGTGTTGCCTATTGCCCCAGATAATGGGAAACAAAGGTCTGAAAGATAATCTGACATAGTACTGCCACCCAGACTCAATTGCTATTTGCACATTAGTATGTCTCCTTTTAGGCTCAGGCCCAGGTTTGTCCAGGTTTGTTTCATGGTATAATACAAGTTAATGCTTCCCTCACACCCTGGCCTCCTTACTTCACGTGGTTTCATGGATCTTGTGCCGTCAATAGACTTCACACATAGCACCGTGATACCTGAGAATCATTCACACTGCCGATGTACTTTGTTCGCCCCCTCCCATCTTTAATTTATTCACATCCCTCCCCCTCTGTTGAATATTTTAGCCTGGTAAATAACACCGCAGTGAACATCTCTATGCATCCCAGAAGTGGAATTTGTCTGTATTGGTCAGTAGATGTGGAGCAATGTTATCCTCAGTTTGACCTAAGTCCTGGCAGATGTGTATGGGCACAGGAGGTGGTAACAGGTGTTTCCCAGACAGTGCAGACTCCCAGACTTCACCAGGTGCTCCTAGTTATAGGGGCAGGGAATGTGAATCGGAGACACAAGAAGTTCAGGGCTCCCGCTTCCAGAGTCCCTAACTTAGAAACACAGGGCCCCCAGGGACCTGTCTTACAGAGCGGGCCACTCCTTTTTGGTAATTAGCGCCATCCGTCTGCAGTCAGATCTGCAGTAAGCGGAAGCCCTTTAAAGCAATTTGCTCTTTTAATATCACCCCTGTGATCTCATTTAATTTTCTCAACCAAACTTTGTTCACCGGATGCCAGAGGCTCCTGGGCTGAGTTCTCACCCTCTCCAAACAGTGGGTCTGATTCCAGCAGCTCTGCAGAACATTGTTTTGCCTCTGGCAGACTAGATTTCAAGCAAAAGCTCTGTCCCTGTCCAGCTACAAGAGGGAAGAGTACAGTGTTACAGATGTTGGCTTTATAAAATAAGTTAATTAAAACAAAAAAGATGTTGGCTCTAAAGGTGGGCAAGCACTCCCAACTCTGAGCCCCCATAGAGGGAAGGCAGGTGATTAATTACTGAGTCATACTCTGTGGCATTTTTGCGTTCTGTGTGGATGGGTCTCAGGTAACGGGTCTCAGGTAATCCTCCCATGAACTCTGTGGGGTTGGTGTATTATCACCCCATTTTACAGACCAAGAAACTGAGGCTCAGGGTCACAATGACTTGCCAAGGTCCCTACCATGTCCCTTTCCTTGAGTGATCACCGGATGACACTCTGTGCAGGCACCTGTGGTTCCTGCTCACAGTGTCATACCTCAGAGGTGACAGCATGAACGGCTGGGTGATGGCCACGCCCCATACCATTGCCCCTCACACAGCCCCTCCAGGCCTGGCCCCAGCTCCTCTAGGAAGGGAGACTCAGCTGAGCCAGCAGAGCTTCCAGGCTGTCAGCAGCCAGGCTGGGAGAGAGGGAGCCATGGTAATTTATGGCCACCTTCTCCCCCAGTGCCCTGCTCGGGCCGGTGTACTGACTGACTAATGGAAGCCCAGCCCAGAAGGAAATAATTCTGCCCGGAGCTGAGTCCAGTGACAGGGGCAACCACCATTGCCATGGGGTGAGGACTGGACAGGGAACAGAGGGAACTCAGGCAGAGGCCAGAGACATAGGCACATTGAAGGCTCGGAGAAAACAGATGGAGCCAGACAGGGACTCGGGGGTGCAGAGGGCGGTACTGTCTGGCAGCCCAGTTCCTGGACCAGCTTCTCCAAGGCCCCAAGGGGGGAGCCAAGAGGTGATCCAGGAGCCCAAGGTCCCAGATGCCCACCAGCACATCAGTCTGAACATTCAGTGGGTTTGGATATTCATAGAGCATCAGAACTTCTCACCTAAACTCTCAATGGCAGAGGGACAAGCAGGGGCCCAGAGAGGGTCAGGGACTTGTCCAAGGTCACACAGCAGTCGATTCCTGAGCTGAGACAAGAACCCAGGCTCCCTGCCTCCTTGGGATGTCACAAGAACACTCCAGCCAGTGTGGAGCCTAGTAGGGTAGAAAGGAAGACCATGAAGAAGGCAGACAGGGTGAGGCGAAGCAGAGATTGTGGAGTTGGTAGGGTGCAGTCAGGGTCCAGGGAGAAGGAGGGACATGTGGATTGAGCAAGTTTACTAAGAAGGATGACTGGGACAGCCGCATGAGTAGGAGGGGAAGGGGGGCTAGTGTCCTCCATCCTGGCAGGGGCAAGTCTAAGGAGAGACCCTGGAAAGCCACACCCTGATGGACCCCTCTGTTAATTAGCAAGTGTCCCAGAGGTTCTTTGCCTAGCACTGAGGGGCAAGAGGCAATGGTACCTCTAGATCTTGCCTTGTTTCTGCTGGAATCTGCCAGCCAATGTGCTTGCCCTCCTAGTTGGCAGAGAAAAGCCCTGAGGTTGAGCCCCAGCTTTGCCACCTGAGCCCCAGCTCAGCCTGTGAGCCAGGCCCACCATTCACCTCTCTTGACCCTCTGTTTCCTTATCTGTTAAATGGGACCATTTTGCCCAAGGAGAGAGTGAATTGGGCAGTTTGGGCTAAGAGGAAGTCTAAGTGACAAGGAAGTGCTGGCCTCATGTCAGGGGTCTAAGGACCCTCAGTGCCCCCTTGGACCCCATCCCCTTCCAGGCTCACCCAGACCAGTCTCCTAGTGGCGAGTGACTCTGTGAAATGGGTCCAATATGTGAAATGGGCAGAATCAAGCCATCTACCTGGGCTCCCGGCTCCCCTCCAGTCCCTGGCAGGAAAGCATCCCCGGCTGAGAGGTGAGCTCCTGCCTCCTCATGCCAGGTGCTTCACAGAGGGGTGCGTGGGTTTGGAAGGTGTTGCCCCTGGCTGGGGGCCCAGCAGCCATCTGGGACTTGACAACCAAGGCTGAGAAAACAACCCACGCCTGTTGCAGGGCTGGGATGAGGCTCGGTCCCCTCCCTGGAACTAGGATGGGCTGTGGCCAGGTGTCTGGGAGAGTCTGCCAGATCACCTGCCTATGGCAGCTTTCACCAGACACCTAGCAAGCCTACTGTGCACCAGGCCTCTGCTAGAGCCTCTCATACGTGTGATCCATCGAAGGTTGGCGAGATCCTGATACCTAATTTACAGACCAAAAATCAGAGGCCCGGGGACTTGAAGCGACATGTCCAAGGACAGCACTGCTTCACTGGGGAACTGTTGTTGTACTAAGTATTCCACACGTGGTCCCACTCATTCCTCCCAGTTATACTCTAGGCTGGGGCTGACACAGGTGAAGAAATCAAGGCCCAGAGAGGTAAAGTCTCGTGCCTAAAATCCCACGGCTGCTGATGCTGCGTCTCTCCTGAGTGTGTCTGGCTCTTCCCACCCAGAGCAAGGGCCTCATCTTCCCCACGCCTCAGCTCCAGCCAAGGCTCCCCACTTCTCCATCTAGGCTGGAGGAACCTGTGCACTACCTCATGCTGGTCTCTGAACACCAGCAGGGCGGGGGTGCAGCCCTCATGGTCTCAACTACTCTTGCTTCCAGAGTGTCCAGAGGCCACCCCATGTCCCTCCAGATCAGGCCCCTCCAGGACACCTGGCCCCTCACTGAGCTGTGAGGAAGGGCTGGCTTCCCTCGTGCCTTTCCCAGGACCCCCCACTCCTGCCAACCCAAGAGCAGCAGGATGAGCCGTGTACTTGACAGGTCTCCTTTCAGAAGAAGAAGTACTTCCAGAAAGAGGAGGAACTTGTCCAAGGTTACACAGCAGGGGCATTCCAGGGAATCTTTCTGAAGCTCCCTCAGAGAAAGGGCAGGAGGAACCAAGCATGGGCTTTGCCCAGCAGGCTCCCACCCATGCCCGCCTGCCCCCAGGGTCCCCGCCCCAGTCCTGGCCCAACATTGCCTTTTCTCTCGGAGTTGACGCCCAGCTGGGCAGAGGATTCACCTGATGGTTAAAGACTTCTTCCCCTGAGAACCGAGCATCCAAAGCCTCTATCCATCCTCCCTGCCCAGGACCCCCCAGTCACCTCCCTGTCCAAGAGGCTCCTGGCAGATAAGAAAAATAGCCCGAGCCTCAGGGCAGGTGGCTGCATGGGGCCAGGTGAGCCAGATGTCACCACATTCGCACAGGTGAGCTGGGTTAGAAACGGGCTAGCCTCACCTTGTGGGCAGGGTGGAGGGAGGGTAAGTATAGCTGTTTGTTAGAAAAATCATGAGTAATCTTAGCCGTGGACAGCCTTTTATAGGTTATAAAGCACTTTTCATATCTCTAAGAAGAATGCACTGTTCACCCCATCTGAAGACTAAGAAACCGAGGCCCAGAGAGGTGAATTTAGTATATGGACAGGACTTCAACATAAACCAAGTTGGGCATGAGTTTTCTGAGCGCCTAGCCAGGTCCTGTGCTGATTTCTTTCACATTCATGACTGTTTACTCTGAACTATGGGCCTAGGAGATTCCTGTGGCTCTCCCCATTTTATAGAGAAAGAACTTAGGGCATGTAGAAAAACCTGTGGACACAGGGCCTCAGCCACAGCCTGATTCAGCCAGGGCAGTGGGCCTGGGCCCTCTGTCCCACTCCTGACCTTTAGGGGCAGACAGCCCTGGGCACCTCTGAGGCTGCCCACCTTCGATGTGGGAGAACACTGTCTGCTGGGGAGGACGCCTGGAACAGCATGGTTTGGGTTTAAGCCAGAGCTGCTAGGAGACAGACAGACCTTTGTCACTGTCTATACTTGTGGGGAGAGGTGAGGGCACGGAGGGCCAGGGGTGGGCTCTCCCGAGCCCAGTCCTTTTTGTGACCCAGCATAGGGGCGGCCACTGCTCCCTCTTCCTGCCTGAGGATGGCTTCTCCAGTCATGCTAGTCTTCATTGCCCTTGTTTTCATGCCTGAGACCCAAACCTCAGCTCAAGAAGCCACCCCTGACACAGCCAGTGTTCCTTTCTCAGGGCCCCACCATGGCGGCAGCACACGGGGGTTCTCAGGGCTCTCCCCTCCCCACAGTCCTGGGGAGGAGGTGGCAATATATAGGTGGAGGCTGGAGCTGAAGGCTGGGCCTGGGAGTTTAGAGGCCTCGGATGGCTCTGGGTGTGGCCTGTAATCCCGCTGGCTGGCCGCCCTGTTCCCTAATTAAAGTGTCCTTTTGAAAATGCCCTCCGGTCCAGGCCTGGAACTGCTGGGTGAGGCAGAGGCACCTCCCAGAAAGCTCAGCGGCTTTCACACCTTCCCTGGAGGGCCTCTGAGCTCAGGGCCTCTGGTCATCCTAGTGAGGATCGGGATGGGGGTTAGGGGGCGGGGTCACGTGGAAAGCGAGGACCTCCGGGTGGTGCCTGTCCTGTCATGGTCCTGTCCTCCCAGAACCACCTCTTTCCAACACCCCTTGCTGAAGGCTGCGGGCCATCCTTGTGTAAGAGGCTGGAGAGCCTGGATCAAAGGCGCTATTGAAGAGGCTTGTCAGAGCGGGGCCACCGAGGGCAGAAGACGTGGGGAGGAGAAGTGGGGGGGCGGGTAATGAGGAGACTGAGTCACCGCAGGCCAATTGTGGTGAGTGGGCAGCGGGTGGCTGGAGCCAGCTTTTTGGGCTGGGAGGTGAGCCCAGTCAAGAGGCCCAGGAAGGGGCATGTGGGCAGCTGGGGGTCGTGTGAGGAGGTTGCTGCTGCTGGGGCCCCTCCTCCGGTGAGCAAGCCTGCTTCCCCACAGCCCCTTATGAAACCCTCCTTCTGGTCAGGGCTGCAGATCAGCCAGCTGGGTCAATACTGCAGGGCCTGCAGGGAGCCTTAAGGAAGTCTTTTCCACACAGGAAGCCCCGAGTTAACAGGGCTGGGCTGAGGGCACAGTGGGAGTGGTGTGTTGGCATCCACAAAGGCTGGGCCATTAAGGATTAAGAGCCACTCCATTACTGGGGCAAGTCACCCCAACTCTCTGGGCTTCATATTCCCCTTGGGTAAGTGAGAGTGAGTGGGAATTAATTAGATCAGGGACGATGGAATCGTCTTCATTGCTTGATTGGTAATGGCTGTGTGGTCCTGGGCTGAGAAGGACTCTGAGGCCTCGCCCAGACCTGCCATGATCGATGATCAGTTAGTGATGTCTGCACAGCCTTGAGGTGGGCCAGGCTGCTGTGTGATTGCCCCTGAACGAGATTTTCTTTAGAGGTCTCACCGGCTAACATCTGAGATTCTGAGACTAATAAGGCCACCCACATCCTGGCTCTGCCTCTGGATCCTGAGATGCCAGTGGAAATCAGAATCCTGATTTCTCCATCTCTAAAAGGGAGAAGAGGACTCAGCTAGACCTCTCATGCCTTGATCTGAAAAACTCATTGTTCTCGGGACTCGCTGAGCCCTTCCTTGTCCTCCACCCTGTGCCCAGTGCAGTGAGGGGCACAAGATGGAATGTACCCACACTCCAGAACCTTCTCCCTGTGTGGGCCTGGCTCAAGCCTGGGGTCTGCCTCTTAACTGGCTGTGTGATCTGGGGCAGTTAGTTGAGCACCAAACCTCAGTAACACAGGGTTGATGTTGGCTATGCCCATGAAATACGACTGTGCACAGCCATTAGCCGGGCCTGGCAGAGAGCTCAGCGCCGAGATGGGGTTGCTGATGAAAGGACTGCAGGAGCAACCTCAGCTGGTTTCTTTGCCCATTCCTGACCTCGGCTTTGGACGGGCATTTCTGATGAGGGTGGGGCCAGGGGAAGTTTGAGGACAGTTTCAAAGCAGCACAGGCCAGACTTTCGGCTCTCCTCGGCTCTCCACTCTTCTGAAACCGCAGCTCCAGCCCGAGCTGGCTTCTCTGTAAACTCCCAGTCCCTCCCTGTAACCAGCCCCATAAAAAGGGAGCGGGGCAGGAGGGAGTCCGGCTGCAGACTTTGTAATTTGGCTTGGGGGCGGCTCCTGTTCGTTTTAACCAGGCTGTAATTACAGCTGGCACCCAACACCCCTCATTACTGGAGCCTGGAAGGAGGACTCTAATTATAGCATGCTGGGTCTCGGCTGGGGCGGTGGGGGGCTATGCAGAGCTGGGGGCTGCGTGACCAACAAACAGCCCTTGTGGATGGAGCCACCCTGGGCCCTAGGTGCCTTCCCTAAGTCTCCTCATTTCTCTTGCTTTCAGAGCCGTCCATGGGAAGGGTAGGGCATAGGTTGAATCTGGGGTCCTCTTTCAGGGAGAAGAGGAACCAAAGGAGCCCAGAAGGTTCATTCATTGATGTAAGAAGCATTTATTGACCATCTGCTGCATGCCAGGCTGGCACTGGGGCTCATCAGTGGGTGCACAGGTGCCATCCAGCCAGGGATGGCATCCAGGCAGAAAGTGCTGTCCTGCTGCTGAGAACAGCTGAATACACTACCTATCCTGAGCCTTGAATGCCCCTAGTCACTCTCCTGGGACCCCCAGCCTCCCTTAGTACAGCAGGAGCTCTGGGACCCTGGCCCAGGGCCCACAAAGGTGATTACATATGTCTGCCCCTGAGACCCCAGAGTCTGGTGGGGACCTGGCGTTAAATAAGGAAATATAACTTAAAAATGAGTATATAACTTAAAAAGGTGATGAGGGTAATAAGGAAAAGAAATACCAGACGAAGAGCCAGGGCCCCAATGTGGTTGGGAGGGTGCAGACAGGGCCGGGCTCTCTGAGGAGGTGACCTTCAATGTAAGACCTGAGGATGGAGGGATTCAGCCATTGGGGGTGGAGGAGAGGGTAGGTGTGTCCACTGGAGGCCAGGAGCATGGAGGCCTGCAGTCTGGGACCTCCTCCTCTGAGGTGCGCCCATGCTGGGGGGCAGCCTGGACAGAGCAGGGATTTCCCCTGCATGTGGTGCCGAGAGCGCTGGACTTTGTGTCTCTAGACTTGCAGTCCAGGCCTCTATCTGCCAGTGTCGTGTGACCTCAGGCCAGTCACACCCTCTTTGCGCCTTGGCTTGCCCATCTGTCCACATGAGGCCCCTGAATGAGACCACAAGTCCTCTCTGCCTCCACCCCTGAGGAGGTGAGGAGACTGAGCAGCCAGTCCTATTTCAGTGCTCTGTTTTGAGATGCCCTGATGGTGAAGCCAGGGGCCCTGCAGCCTGGGTGGGGGTGGGGGCCTGAGAGCTCCAGGCTGTCCCCACGAGTTATTAAGAGCCACCCGGAAGCAGACACAAAGGGCATTGTCCTCAGCTGGAGTCAGCCCCTAGCCCCCCAGCCGAGAACAATTGGGGAGGAAAACCTAGGCCATTTGTCCAGCACAGAGTGCGGCAGTGACGGCGGCTGGGAAAATGCCGAGTATTTTTCAGCTAAAATTAGCCACCTACTGAACCTTTACATCAAGGGAACCCTGAAGCCTCCATTGTTTTGAACTGGGGATCCCAGGGGGTGTGGGGGCAGGGAGTCTCCGGATAAGCAGTAAGTGTCTCCTCTCCCAGGATCTGGACTAGCCAAGGCCCGGCCAGCCCTCATACCTTGAGGGTGCCCAGTAAGGAGGAGCAGGCAGGGGGTAGTTGGGCAGACATAGGGGGCAGGAGTCTGGCCATTCATGGTCACCAAGTGTGGGTGGCTGACACAGCCTCTGCTTCCCTGCTGATGACCTGATGGAACCCTGAGCTAAGCTCAGGGGTCTAGAAGAAAGCACAGGAAACATAAGAAAATAACTTTTCATCCTTTCCGGAAGAAAAGCAGCCAGAGTAGGCTTCTGTCTTTGCTCGTGGTAGACGGTTTCTACCACCGAAGTCCCAAACCTGGCTTAGAATCTTCCCTCTGCCACTTAGTGACTGTGTGAGTTGGGCCAGTTACTTATCCCCTGACCGACTGTATGTAAACAGTGGAGGTGGATAGGGTTGTTGGAAATATAACATAGATGAAGTAGATAGTAACAATGGTAATTAAAAAGAAAAACTATAATACAGCTTATACTCAATAAACCCTTTGGATGTGCCAGGCACTGCTCTAAGCAACTTGCATGGATAGTGTATTTCCTAGAAGTGTTATTACTCCCATTTTGCAGATAAAGAAGCTGAGGCCCAGAGAGGCTAAGTAATTTGCAAGAACAGAGGTGCAGGTGATGGCTATCGTAATCTTGATTACCACACGCTGGGGCCTGATTCAAGCAAAAGCAGCCGGCACCGTGCTGCCATGTAATTCCACTATTCCTCTTGAAAGGTCTCCAGCTGAATCGTAGACGTGCTCAGGGGAAGGAGCTGACCTGCATTAAGCACCATTATGTGTGCTGAGTGTTTTATGTTTCTGTCAGGAGGCACGGGAGCAACGAGCAGCGGACCAGCGGCAGCACCTAGGAACTCGTTAGACGGGATACATTCTCAAGACCTGCTAAGAGGTTTTTACCAAGCCTCCAGCTAATCCTGGGACATGCTGCAGTTTCAGAACCGCTGGCACAGAGGTTAACAAGTATGGTCTTAGGGTCAGGGAGATCCAGGTTGAAGTGCTGACAACCCTGTTCTGTGCCCTTGGGCAAGTTACTTAACCTCTCTTTCGCAGTTTCCTTACCCGCAATCTGGGGATCAGATTTAGAGTACCTGCCTTGATGGTTCTTGGAAGGATTCAGGTAGGTGATGTACGCACACTGAGTGATTTGTGCAGTGCCTGGGAGTGGGTTAGTCTGAAAACAGTAGCTGTCGCTGGTCAAAGGGAAGGTGGGTCTCTGTGGCCAGGGAAGTGCGTGAGTTCCAGCTGGAGTGCAGCTCCCCTGTCCAGCGCAGTCAGGCAGAACTGAGGGCCCAGTTAGGAAAGGTAGCCCTCTCCCAGACTGAGGAGGTGGGCATGGCTGAGATGGAAGTCTCCTCCCCGCCTGGCTGGCCCCTGTCTTTTTGCCTTCAGTGTCAACCAAAAAGACACGTGAACTCTGTGCGGCTCTTTCCTTCCTCCCTGCCCCCCACTTTCTCAGGGAAAGAGCAAAGTCATCTCCAGGGAAACCAGCTTGGAGAATTACAGTCTAGAGACAGGGTAATCCTCAGACCCTGGACTCCCGAGATCGGGGACACCCGCAGCTCCATGCCAGTGGCCTTGCATTTTCCAGGCGTAGGTCCTGGCTCTTGTCCTCATCACCCGTGTGCTTTTGATGGTTCCTTAGAGGCCTCTGGGGTGACGTGTGCTGCCCTCCATGCTTTTCTCCCCAAGGGGAGGCTCCTGGGGCCAGGCCAGGCAGAGTACACAGCTGACAGTCCCACCTCCCTCCCAGCCTCTGGGAGCCCCAGGCTCCTGGCAAGAACCTCCCTCGACTATCCCCAGCCCCCTACCACCACCCGAGCTATCCACAGACTTTAGTGTCATGTCACACTTTCATACCTTTGCCCCCAGCTGTCTCTGTGAGGTGGCCCACAGAGATGTGCCCATTTTACAGATCAACAAGCGTGTGGCCCCAGGAAATGAGCTGGTGGCCAGCCCTGGTCTGTCCTAGTGTTTTCATTCAACAGAGCCATGCTTCCATCCTTTCTCTTTTCCCCTCTCAGACTACTTCATCCCCCTTGAGACATCCCTGGAAAACAGTGACAAGTTGAGTGCCTGTCCAGACTCAGAGACACGGGACCCCTCCCTCCCTTGAAGTGACACAGTAACAAAGTTGGGTTGACCCAGATCCTGTTTACCTCTGAACCATGCTCTTTTCCATGCTGTTCTTCTAGCTTTTCCTCCTCCTTCCCTCTCTGGGGCACAGAGGGCACCCAGAGGCGCCCCTCCCTAGAGAAGGGCCCTTTCGTGGTGCATGCAGCTGTAACCTCACACCCTTTCTCTGGCTCCGAAAGCCGAGGTGAGCAGGCCGAGCCCTGAGCCAAGGAGGCCCAGCAATTACATCAGCAGGTGCAAACAAGCAGGCAGGGGCCGGGCCCAGCATCCCACGGGGCTGGGGGTGGAGCTCTATCCGCCCCACTCAAGTCTGTTTCATTCCGTCCTTCCAGCTTGCATCAGCCTTTTGCAGCTCCGTGTCATCGCTGAGTGGGCTGGGCAGCAGCTGGGAGAGCAAACCAGGTAGGGGGTGGGGAGTGGGACACCTGGCCAGCCCTGGAAGGTAAAGGAAGACCCTGGAGCTGTTGTTCAAGATGCCAGCCAGTGCCCCTGCCAGCCCTGAGAAGGTATGCCTGTTATTTCTCACTACACAGAGAAATCATAAAAATTAGCAAACACACAAGGCAGCCCAGCTGGCAAAACAGTGTCACACTTCTGACCTTGATGTTCCCAACAACCCTGAAGGTAAAGCAAGTCAAAGTGGCTCCGTTTCCCAGAAGGAGAGATTATGGTCCAGAGGGAAGTGGTTTACCCAATATCACCTCATGAGCCAGTGGAAACACCTGTGTGCTTCAGCCCAAGAAATACGAAGGATTTTAGGAGCCTGAAGGATGAGAAGTCCCTATAGTCATCAAGACAGAAGTAGTCAAAGCCTACTTCCTGGTGGAGGTGGACTGACTCCTTTATAGAAGGAGAGAGCTACAGACAAAGCTGTAGATTTGCTTCTACACTGATGGTGGGTCAGCAGGCAGAAGGACCGTCACATGACTGTGGGGCTAGGCTGGAAGTGACTGAGCATGAGCCTGAGAGTCAGGGTGTCTGGGTCCTAACTTTGACCCTTTGTTGTGAGCTCCCTGTTGATGGAGGTGAAGCTTGATCATTGCTCTCCACACCCTGCTATAGGCATGATGGAGGGGAAGCACTCAGGAAATATTTGATGAATGAATGGAAGAATGGAGGTGAGGCCCTCCCTTGCCTGCCTCAAAGTGCACCTGCCCGGCCATCTAGGCCTTCCTCTGGGCCAGTGCCACCCATCTTCCCACGTCTCCACCCCTGACAGCTCAGCTGCTCACCCGAGCTCAGGGCTAGAGTGTCGGAACCAGAGGGAGGCCAGGGCAGTAGCTTTTGGCTGAGTGCCCGGATACCCACATTCCAGTCCTAACTTTTCTTTCAACCCTCTGTGTGACCTGAGACCAGAAGCTCCCCACCTCTGGTCCACAGGGAATTCCCGGGAGCCAAGTGTGTAAGGGGTGCCTTCCCTGGGGCCCGTGGAGCCTTAGCTCAGTGCCAGCCTTGTGGAAGAGGCAGAGCAGAGTGTGGTGGAAGGTTGGAGATCGGTAGCCACCTTCCTCCCCTGCCCCTGGGGCCCAAGTAGGAGCCCAAGTGGATTCCAGGTTCAGAAAAGTACAAGAAGCCCCCACACAGCCTCTCCTACCCCCATCCCCAACTGCTGGGTGCTCTCAAACTTCTCTCTCTCTGTCCCTCTCACTGTGACTCCGTCTCTACCTCTCTCTTCACCTCGCCCAGCTTATCCAACACCCCATCGCACAGATTGACAAAGGCCAGAATCCAGGCAACCCTCTTTGTCTCTCCTGGTTGCAATTCTCTTTGTGCCAGTGTGATGCCGAGGTACCAATGGTGCTACAGCCACTGACTGGCCTTTTGCACTGGACAAGCCATAGCTCCCCTCTGGCCTCAGGCCCCCCTCTGGAAGTGAAGGGCTTGGACTTCCAAGCCCTTGGAATTTGTAAGGGCCCCACAGCCCAGGGGTCTGAGCCACCTCCTAGTACCGCTTGGGTGCCCACAGCCAGCCCTGGGGTGGGGTCTGGCCAGGCGTGGTGACGGTGCTGAAGGCAGCGGGCAACAGTTCCACAGTTTTTCCACTTTGCAATGTTTTGGCAGCCTAGAACAAGATGCTGGGAAGGCAGGGGAACTTTGTGCCTTGGGGCACTCCAAGAACAGTCCCGACTCTGAGCTTTCCAGGGTGGCATGGGGACACTTTGCCTGGAAGGGCAGCGTGGACATAACCCATCAGGCAGCCCCAGGGCCAGAGTCTATACGCCTGGGCGTTTTGACTTTTCTGGAACATGGGTACAGGATACTGGCGTCTTTCTCCCCAGCGCCCAAGCATGCAGAGAGATCCTGATGTCAGCTGTCCAGCGGCTGCCTGCACCAGCTCTGCATCCTGCAGCTCCTCCAACTACCTGGAATGCCGCGCAGGGGCAGTCAGCCGAGCTGGCAAGCACCCCGTGTGATGTGTGTGACTGGGAGAGGGAGAGAGGGATGCCTGGTGCACTTTGCTTGGTTAAAAGGTTTAAAAGTCTTCAGTTAACAGCCTTGAAAGAAAGTGTAGGATACAGGCTGTGTATGGTGAGACCTTGCAGGTCACAAAACATGTGCACATCTAAGAAAACATGTTAAGACCAATGTCCAGTGTTAATTCTGCTCAGCTGGAGCTGCGAATGGGTGATTTTATCTTCATCATCATTTTTTCCTAAATTGTAGACAGAAAAGGCCAAGGAAAGTACTTTCATCAGGAAAAAAAAAAAGCATTTTAAAAATAGAGTCCTACTCCCTCAGGAATCTAGAGCCCAGTTTCTTTGACTGATTCTGCTGCTCAGACAATGGCACCCCACTCCAGTACTCTTGCCTGGAAAATCCCATGGACGGAGGAGCCTGGTGGGCTGCAGTCCATGGGGTCGCTAAGAGTCGGATACGACTGAGCGACTTGACTTTCACTTTTCACTTTCATGCACTGGAGAAGGAAATGGCAACCCACTCCAGTGTTCTTGCCTGGAGAATCCCAGGGACGGGGAAGCCTGGTGGGCTGCCGTCCATGGGGTCGCACAGAGTCAGACACGACTGACGTGACTTAGCAGCAGCAGCACCAGCTGCTCAGATGCTGTGTGATCTAAGACTAGCACATGCCCCCTCTGGTTTCTGTCCTAGAGAACAGTAATCAGATGGTCTCTGAGGTTCTATCAGTTGGTGGCATCCTACAGGATGGAGTTTCCAGAGGGACTGGCTCCCACGGCCCAGGTTAGCCCAGCCTGTGTCCACCACCTCTGGCTGCTCCCTCCCACCCCCACCTTCCACCTTAGGTATCTCTGGAGAGGCTGGGCAGCATAGCTGGGGAAAATCTTGTATCCTCAGTGAACCCAGCTAAACAAGCAAACAGGATTTCCAGGCTCTCAAGAAGCTTGCCTTTCAGAGAGTAGACCTGTCCAGACAGACATCAAACAATCAAATACACAGAGAAGGTAATTCGAGAGAGAGATGAATACTGTCAAGAAAAACAAACAGGACGGTGTGGAGATAGCATCAGGGAGAGTAGAGAATGAATTTCCATTGGGTGATCAGGGAAGGCCTCACTGGGGAGGTGGCAGGTAGCACTTGAACTGAGATGTCCGTGACAGGAGGCAGCCATAGGAATATCGGGAGACAGGAGAGGAGGGGTGTTTTCAGAAGGAGAGAGCAGCGGAGGTCCTTACATGATAGTAAACCAAGCACGTTCAATGGCAGGAAGCACCCTTGGGTAGCCTGGAACCTTTGAAGTCTGGGGGTTCAGTAGGGGTTCAGACTTCATTCCAGGTGCAAATGGAAGCCATTGAAGGGTGTGAGCTGGGGAGTGATCTATTTGCATTTTGTAAGATTGCCCTAGCTGTTGTGAGGAGAGTGGATTTGAGGGAGCAAGAGGGGAAAAAGGGGAACACAGTGAGGTGGGATCTGGGCTGGAAGATGTGGGCTTGGAGACTGTAGGAGGCTTGTCATGCAGTTTGAAGCAAATCTTTTTCTTTTTAAAAACAAACAAACAAACAAACTTTATTTTGTGTTGGGATATAGCCGATTAACAATGTGATGGTTTCAAGTGAGCGGTGAAGGGACTTAGCCATACATATACATGTATCCATTCTCCCCTAAACCCCCTTCCCATCCAGGCTGCTGGATAACACTGAGCAGAACTCCCTGTGCTATACAGTAGGTCCTTGTTGGTTGCCCATTTAAAATATAGCAGTGTGTACATATCCAATCCAGAGAAGGAGGGGACTCCCTATGCGGGACCCAAGCTATTGGGTGTTTGATGGAATCTGGTATTGCAACTCAAACTCACTCCATCTAACTCTGGATGGGGGAGAGATGACCAAATAAAATAGGAGGTTCCTCACAGGCCAAAGTCACTGCCATTGCCTTAAAGTAGATGTCAGCAGCCCTGAGAAAGGAGCCACGGTCCCAGCCTGGCTGGGGCTCTCTGGGTGTCCAGGGGAGATGGGTGAGGCTTGTGACCCTGGGCGAGGCATGGGCGGTTCTGCTGGTGTGCCGCATATGTGTCTGAGTGTGACATCCTGGGGGCTGGTAGCAGGCTATCAGCGGGCCCTTCCCAGGCTAGGCTAAATCTCTGGTTGGGGGACCCCATACAAGTCCCAAACTTGTCAGGCCCAGACAGGAAAGGGGGCCAAGTGCTGGAGTTAGGAAGTTGAGGCCCTCTTCCCTTCCAGCAAGCTCGTGGACTCAGCTGCTGCCCAAAGATCCTTCAGCGGGTATTGTCAGCCAGAGGAGGCCTGTGATTTAATGGGAAGAACTTTGTTTCTTGGTAGCTGAGAGCCTGAGCTTGCCTTTTCACTTCTCACTGATGAGAAGTGATGAGCCTCAGTTTTCTCTGTGAAACGGAATGCCTGCTTCACAGGATTATTATATTGATGATGTTTATTATCCCATTGTGTACTGGGTAAGTGGTTATTATCTGGAGGGTGATGGATGAGAGGGTTTTGCGTTCCTTGTCTAAGAGAGGAAGTGGAAGCAGGATGCCCCCTGCTCCAGGCCCAGACTTCTAGGCACAGTGACTAGGACTTGGAAGTGAAAGTGAAGTCGTTCAGTCATGCTTGACTCTTGTCGACCCCATGGACAGTAGCCTGCACCAAGCTCCTCTGTCCATGGGATTTTCCAGGCAAGAGTACTGGAGTGGGTTGCCATTTCCTTCTCCAGGGAATCTTCCCAACCCAGGGATCGAACCCAGGTCTCTCGCATTGTAGACAGACAATTTACTGTCTGAGCCACCAGGGAAGTCCAGTACTTGGAAGGGGAACTGAAAATTAGCCCCAGAGGGGCCAAGGCCCAGGCCAGGAAGCCCAGGAGCCAGAGGAAGGGTCTGGGGGAGAGGAGGTGTTCTGGGCCCATGGGTGTGTGGAGTACAGCTTCCTCGGTACCACTGAGAGCCTAGGGCAGACCAGCGACCGGGGAGTTGAAGTGTCCTCTCTCTGTTTTGGAAGCTGTGTGACCCTAGGCTTCATGCCAGGACTCTGCCTGCCCTGGGGCTTGTCCCCAGCCTCCCATGAGATTCTTTACTTGCCCCAATTCCTTCCAGGGGAAAGATTTCTCAGGATCAGCCAGACACCCCTTTAGGATGCAGGCTCCTGCCCCAGCTGGCCATCTTGGTGAGGCTATTTCCTGTAGCCAGCAGAGGAAATGATGTCATGGGCACAGGCAGGTCTGCAGAGGGTATGGGAAAAGAACTGTGCAAGCGGCCTCCTTTGTTAGGAAGAACTTGGCGCCCCCCAAGCCCATCAGCCCCCATCCGTCATCAGTAACAGCCATTGTAGCCACCTCTGAGGGGAGCCCCGGCCTGAACCCCACAGCCGCCAGAGGCCAGAGCCAGATGGAAAAAGGGCTTTGTGTCCAGGGAGGGGTCCTTGCATATGGGGTTTGTGTGTTTTAAAACATAATAATAAGCGGGCTCCTCTCCCCCAACAACTCTCCCCACACCCCACTGAGCACATCCACCTCGCACTGAATGGAAGAGATTTTCCATGCAGTGGGAGGTCAAGTCTGGCGAGAATTAGCCGGTGTCCAGGGGCTAGAGAAAGACTGTGATTGCTGATGATAAATGTGCCCAGCATGGAGTGTTTCTTTCTCCTTCACCTCCTGCCTGCCCCCCATTCTCCATTCCCAGTCCTGCCCCCCATTGTGGGCACCATCCCGCACCAGCCAGCCCTGCTCAGCTACAGATGCCTGTCCCCTGCAGTTGAGCCTGAAGGACCCAGGCCAGACCTTGTCACCCAAATGGGGACAGAAACCAGGGGGCGGAGGCATCAGGGCCCCCTATACTAAATCATTGCAGCCTCTGAGGTCTCAGTCCTATTGGGCAGGGATGGACCTGGCTAAGACGGACATAGTGAGTTTCCATCCCAGGCATGGGACATACGGAACCCAAACTTTTACCCATAGCCATGCCATGCTGTGCTATCTCCCTCAGCCCTGAATCAGAAATGGGGCTCTGGTCCAGCTTGGCTGTTAATTTGCTGTGTGATGTGGCATTGGTCACTTCCCTTCTCTGAGCTGGTAGAACAGGTTTCAGGACTCCCCGTACAGGGCTCAGCTGGAGAATCCTTCCTGCCTGGCACTTCTCCATGTGGCTGGCATGAGCTTTTCCCAGTTGCTACAGCACATTTGCATCTGTATGCTCAGCTGACCTTCACCACCACACCTCAGAACTGACAGGGCAGTACTTGTTAGTCCCTTTCTCATAGATGGAGAAACTGAGGCCTTCCCAAGGTCTCAGTGGCAGAGTGAGTGAGCTGGTTTGCTGGCTGTCAGGCCAAGCCATTCCACCGTGTGCCCATCCAAGCTGGACCCCCTGCTCAGGGTCACCATAAGGGAAGCGCAACCCCTCTGGTCTCCCCTAGCAACTGGTGGCAGTCTCCCCTCCAGGGATGTCTTAACACTGTAGTTTTAGTCCCTTCCCCCTTCCTCCCAGGTGTAGCTCTGGTAAATATGGTTTCTTTGTTATTGTTCAGTCACTAAGTCATGTCTGACACTTTGCGACCCCATGGACTGCAGCACGCCAGGCCTCCCTGTCCTTCACTATCTCCTGGAGTTGGCGCAAACTCATGTCCATTGAGTTGGTCCATTGGTTGGATGCCATCCAACCATCTCATCCTCTGTCACCTTCTCCTCCTCCTGCCCTTGATCTTTTCCGGCATCAGGGTCTTTAATTTACCTTTGTCCTAAAGTACCTTCCTTCATCTTTAAGGCCCCCAGACTCTGTTTATTCTAATGGCTTAGATTCTGATACCTCTTAAATAAGCCCCGGGCCTTGACTTCCACCCCATCAAACCTCCCACTTGCCAGGTGTGTCTCCACACTGGGCACTGCCCAAGCCCAGCCCTGGGAAGGAGCATGCAGCCTGGCATGGATCCTGCTGGCAGGCAGAGACCAAGCTTAGACTCCTGTGTCCTGCAAGCTCCACTCCCCTCCCAGGGCATAGGTACCCTGTCCTGAACATCATGGGGGACACCAAGAACAGTGTGACGTGCTCCCTGCTTCCTAGAAGCAGCCATCCACCTCTCCCAAGGAACTTTCGAGCTGCCCAGAGCAAGGTGCCACCAGACCCCCATCCTCGTCACCTCCTCTTCCTATGTTTTAAGCAGATTGTGAGCAAAATGGAACTTGCCCATGAGGAAGCCAGATTGGTAACGAGGGCATGCAGAATGGTGCCTTGTGAATATTTGAGAGAAAGACAAGAAGGCTAGGGCAAGTAGGCAGAGGCTGGGATGCCATCATGGGGAAGAGGAAGTGCACTGTTTTGCGTGACCTCAGAGGTTGAAATTATAGCGATGGCTGGAACCTCCACCAGCAAATTTCAGGTGAAAGTAAGGAAGACTTTTCTGTTAGATCTGTCTAAAGGAGAACCTGGCTGAGAAAGGCAGTGCTGAGGTCTCCATCCCTGGAGGTATGTGAGTCAAGGTTGGATACAGAATTGATGGGGGTGGAGTGGGTGTTGTACAAGACAGCCCTTGTAGTAACCTCTATCCCTGTGAATCAGTACATCCAAGTGAGACTAACTGACAGGAGATCCCATGTAGGCAGGAACAGGTAAATGAGAAGTGGGGGTTTGAACGGTACCCACCACCAACAAATAGTTCCTCCTCCTCCCTCCCTGGCCTCCCCACAACATTGTGCCTTAGGGCCCCAGTAGGTGCTGGGTCTTTGAGCCGGAATAACAACGGCAAGAAAGTTGACCCCACTTTAAGCAAATTTGCTTCATGAGAAAAACTTTACCCAACAGGGCCGTGTCCTCCATTAACAGATTCCCCATCAGGCCATCTTCAAATATCAAAATGTGGGAACCAGAGTGCAACTCAGGAAGTGGACTCAACCAACTTCCTGATTTTACAGACGGGGCTCCTGAGGCCTGAGAGGAAGGCCACGTGGCAGTGCCAGTCCCCAGCTGGGCTGCAAACCCAGGGCTCCTGACTTCAGTGGTTTTTCTTGTCCTGTGTCTGGCTGTCTCTGGTTACATCTGTGTAAGGATGCTTCCTCTTTCATACCTTCGTTTTGGATCGGCTGGGCCATTTGTGGATGCAGCTGTACAGGCAGGTTGCACTTCTGCAACTGTAGGTTCAAATGCGTTCTGCTATTGGAAAACTACACTTTATGTGAGTCGTTTTCCCACCAGGAGGAAATTCAGATCTGGCCTGGCAGTGGCAAAGCCTCCTCCTCAGGGGCCTGGCAGTGGCAAAGCCTCCTCCTCAGGGGCCTCCTCTTAAAGGTGTTTTATTCTCCCCTGTGAAGATGGGGCAGTGGGGAGAGAGGTAGTGAAGCCAGGGAGATGGTGACCAAAGGCCACGGCTCTGAGCCTGCAGCAGTGGCTTCCTCCCACTGACCAGGTGACTCAGGCAAGTCCCTGATGCCCCATGTCTTCATCTGTAACATGGGAAGATAATGCTCACCTAGGCAAACTATTTGCTGCTGCTGCTAAGTCGCTTCAGTCGTGTCCGACTCTGTGCAACCCCACAGGCGGCAGCCCACCAGGCTTTCCCATCCCTGGGATTCTCCAGGCAAGAACATTGGAGTGGGTTGCCATTTCCTTCTCCAATGCATAAAAGTGAAAAGTGAAAGTGAAGTCGCTCAGTCATGTCCAATTCTTCGAGACCCCATGGACTGCAGCCTACCAGGCTCCTCCATCCATGGGATTTTCCAGGCAAGAGTATTGGAGTGGGGTGCCATTGCCTTCTCCAAAACTATTTGCAACATCCCCCAAATAGTGGACATAAATGCCAGTTCCCAGTGTAGAAGTCAGATTCAGGTATCCAGCTGCCTGAATGTGCTTCCCAACTCAGCTATATAGTTTTACAGCCCTGTGCCAGTTACTTATAAACTCTCTTGGTCTCAGTTTCCTCATCTGTAGTATGGGGATAATAATAGTACCTATCTGATAGAGATGTAATTACCATAGGGATGTGGTTCTCAAATCGTGTGCTTAGGCACCTTAGGATGGTACAGCAAATTCACAGGGGTACTGTGGGCTATTTTTAATCTTCAAAGAAACACAGCGATGCTGGACAGCTGCCAGGTACTGCAACGACTACTAGCTCAAGATAGCTTACAATTTTAGCACCACATCACACTTCTTTCCTTTCCATGGCACCATGCCTTTGCAAAGCTGGGAATTTTGGCATTTGGGAGTACCCCAAGGCAAATTATGAGGGTAGCAGTGTCCGCTGTGATTCTAAGATTTGAGGTATTGTGCCACGTCCAACAGGCACACATACATCCTCATTATAAGTCAGTGTGGCCATTTAGAAATGGAATACTAATATTATTTTTGCTTTTAATTTATGAGTATTATTTTTTCTAATAGGCTTCCCAGGTGGCATTAGTGGTAAAGAATCCGCCTGCCAATGCTACTGAGTTATTAGGAGATCACACCCTCACACAGACACGTAAGCTGGTTGGATTTAACTACTTAATAAACAGAACCATTAGGAATTTCTTTTGGCTTTGGGATAAAATTACTGGGTAAAAATGACCAAAACACTGAAAAATGATCAAAACACAGAACTTCCCAAAAAAGTTTGGGAAGTTCTGTCTAGGATTGTTGAGGGGCTCGGTAAGTTAATTGAAAATACCTTCTAAAAGCCTCTGGTAGAGGAAGCACCCAGGAGCTCCAAGACTTTATTCTTCTTTTCCCTCTAAGCTGGAGAGGGCAGGCTCAGGTGGCCCTCCCGAGGACCCCTAAGGAGCCTTCCTCAGCCACTAAGGGCCAACAAGCCCTTGGCCCAAGCCAGGGCCAAGGAGGAGGTGATGTGTCCACTGGTCAGGACTGGGGCCCAACTCAGCCAGTACCCGGGGCTGGCAGCACCCCCCCACACACACCCCTTTCATTTGTGTTCACTGAGCACCTGCTGTGTGCCGGCCAGCACCTAGTCTGCTGATGGGGCCCTGGGGGTAGGAATCTCAGGTTGCCCTTGGTTCTTCTTTGTCTCCTGCAGGACGCCTGGGGGCTAGGGACCTTGACAAGTGGGCAGCAGCTACGTCGCTGGCACTGCCCTGAATGACTGGGAAGCAGTAACGAGAAAACCCAGGCATCCTCCTGCCGAGACTAGAGCGGAGTCTTGGAGCCAGGGTTGACAGGAGGGGTGGGGCAGGCAGGGTGGGGGCCCAGGGCCACCAGACTCAGGCCTGCTGCCCTAATGGATCGCTTATGTTTACTTCCTCAGTCGAGTCTGCACCTGCTTTATAAATGAGCTGCATTAGGGTTATAAAACAAAGTCATAAATGCACCCCACAGTGCCACCTAGAGTCAGGGCTCTGTCACCTGGAGGCTGGGGGCTGCCTGGTTAGAAGGTAGGGCAAGTCTGTAACTGCACCCATGAGCTGCCCTTGTGGCCACCATCCCCAGAGGGAGGTCGATTCCCCCCATTTCACAGATGAGGTGCCTGAGGCCAGTAAGGACTGGTTGAGACCAAGGGGTGTCTGGGTCTGAAGCCTGAGCCCTGTCCTACACTCCTCAGTCCCAAGACTGATGCAGAATGCTGTGGCCTGAGGTGGGTGTGGAGTCCTCTTGGCTCCACCCTGCTCTCCCTAAAACTGCCTGGCCTGGCGGGAGGGCCACAGTGTCCAGCTCCCTGGGCACTGTGTCATCTCGCCATCAACTGTTCACACTCCTAGACCCTAGACTGCCAGTTTACCTACAAAGAAGGTGTCTCCCTGTCTGGCAGAGGGAAGCAAGTGTGGCGGAGTCCTGGCCTGGCCTTAGAATCCACAGCTTAGATGCCCACTAACCAAGTGACCATGCATTAGTTTGGATGGACTTCAATTTCCCCAGCTTTGAAACAAGAAAAACAAGCCCTAGCCTTGCTAGCCCTTTGGTGTGCATGTATGCATACCCAGTTGCATCCGACTCTGTGCAACCTTATGGACGGTAGCCCACAAGGCTCCTCTGTCCATGGATTTCTCCAGGCGAGAATACTGGAGTGGGTCGCCATGCCTTCCTCCAGGGGATCTTCCTGACCCGGACATCAAACCTGTGTCTCCTGCATTGCAGGTGGATTCTTTACCGCTGAGCCACTGGAGAAGCCCAGTCTTTTTGTGAGAGAGTCCCATAATTGTAGAGACCTGGCCAGTGTCAGGGTCTATTAGGCTTCTCAGGTGTGGGGACACTTACAGTGTTATGAAGCTACTCCAGGGATAGGCAGTGTGGAGTCCTGTTTTGCCTATCCCTGTTTGGGATAGGCAGCATCCCAAACATTGAAGTCTGATTTCCTGGGTTCAGACCTTGGCTCTGCCTCTCACTAACTGTGTGACCTTGGGCAGGTTGCTTAAGTGCTCTGAACCTCAGCTTCCCCCATCAGTAAACTGGGGACCAATATATCATACCTTACAAAGTTGTTGCAAGAATTCGGTAAGTTAACTGTGTAACTGAAAACATAGCAGCTAATTCCAGAGAAGCATTCGTTGCTATTTTGATGCAGTAACTTGTATGGTGCTAGACCTCTCCGAGGCTCTCATGCTCATTTATCTCCCGTGATCCTCAAAAGAGCCCAGAGAGAGGAAGTGTGTCCATTTGTCCGTTCACTTCAGAGACAGAGTAATACAGTCTCTCCTTGGGTCACACAGAACATGCCAGATGGAGCTGGAGTCCTCCTCCTCCTTGCTGGCTTCCCCTTCGCTCCCCCAGGCCATGCACACACACCCTGCCCAGGGCCCAGAGCTGAGAGCCAGTGACAACCTGTGCGTTTTCTCAGAGCCCACATCTTAGCAGGAGCTCATGGTCCCCCAGGAGATGACATGGCGGACATATGTTGTTCATTCTGCTCTTGAAGAACTAGGTGTCCCTTTGGCACCTCTACCCATAGGGGGACTCCCTAGAGTGTGTCCCACCCTTGGCCTCCTGGGACCCCAGCTGCACTTGAGGGACTGGAGCGCTGGGACAGGGACAAGCGTGTGGAAGGCTGGCAAAGGGCTAGGCAGACACACACCCTTGCAGCTTAATTTGCTGTTTCCTCGGGAGCAGTTAGCAGAGGAGGACAAGCCCCCCCACCGCTTGTCCCCAGCCAACTGATTGTTTGGCGCTTGGCACTGGAAAGTCAATTTTCCTAAGTGGATTGTAAACCAGTAGCCTGGCCCGGCCTGGTTTCCCTCCCTCCCCACGCTGGTGGTGGCCAGGCCCCTCTCTCTTCCTGTTTGTCTCGCCTCCTGAGGTGCTGTTCTTTCCAGGGACGCGGGCAGGGCCCGGGTTTCCATTTGGCCCCTTTGGGGGAGGAGATGGCTGCCAGCACAGCCTCACTGACTTCCCAGCCTCCCCATGTCCTCATCCATAGGCCAAGGGTGTGGATTTGGCTGAAGTGGGTGGATCAGAGCCACAGACCAGGGGAGGGGAGGGGCTGGGGGGGAGGCTGCAGCGAACGTGGTCTGCCCTTCCACGTTGCTGCCTGCCTTGGACTTCCCGGAAGAGGAGGCCCTCTGGGAGCGAGCTTTGGGGAGCCCAGCCTGGCGTTGCCACCTCACCTCACCCCTGTGGGACCTGGCTCGTCTTCCCATGTCCATCAGCCTGCCAGGCTGGGGCTGCAAAGGGCAACTGTGGCTTCAGGGCAGAGCTGGCCGAGTTTGTGCTCCAGCCTCAGGCCCATTTCCAGCTCTTCACATGCTGTGGCATCACCACGGGAAACTGGAGGGAGGCCCTGGAAGGCCAGTGCAGGGGATCCTGGAGAGGACTGGAGAGGAGTGTCCTTGCCCTGCTGGATTGCCTCACCTCCCTGGGCTCCCCTGCCTCCTCCATCTGTAAAGAAGTAGACTCGCATAGCATCATAGAGCTGGGACTGGCTCCAAAATACAAAATCCTAAAAGCAGGGCACAGTGGGGAAACTGAGGCCCCAGAAGTGCCAGGCCTTGCCTAGGTCACAGCGAGTGTCCTGGCAGGTCTCCTCCAGCTGCCCACCCCTCTGCCTCCCCCGACCTCCTCTCTTTGTCACAGCCCCCAGGGGATGGAAGGGACCTGGGACCTCCCACCCGTGGCCTCACAGAGCCCTCCACTCTCCACAGGCACTGACTCGGGCAGGGAAGAGCTCCCCGACTCCTTCCCATCGGCTCCAGCAGAGACGCTGCCCCACTTCCTGCAGGAGCCACAGGACGCCTACATCGTGAAGAACAAGCCCGTGGAGCTGGGCTGCCGTGCCTTCCCTGCCACACAGATCTACTTCAAGTGCAACGGCGAGTGGGTCAGCCAGAGTGACCACGTCACCCAAGAGGGCCTGGACGAGGCCACCGGTGAGCCCACGCCACCCCACCCCCACTGGCACCCCCAGGTCACTCCGAGCCCAGAGGGCTCTGGGCCTGGCTCCACACTGGCTCTGTGTGAGCCCTCACACAGCCATGGTCCCCCCAGGGCCTCAGGTTCCCCTCGGGTTCACCCTGGATCAGTGTCTTCCCAAGACTTGGCCTCTTGCCCCGTCTGACTTTGGGTGACCGGGTGAAACAGCACCACATCGCTTTCTGCGTGCTTGTTCCCTTTCCCAGTTTCTTTCCATCCTCTGCTTGCATCAGAGGGCAGGTCCAGTCCAGCACAGGGCTCTTCCCCCCTCTCCCCGGCACCTGCTCTGCTCCCTGTCGAGAGAGAGGAGCTGGTCCTATCTCACAGCCCTGCCCCCAGCCCCAACCAAAATTCTCGACCAGGTCCTCTGGGTCTGTGAGAAGTGATAGTGTTTTCTTTTCATGATAATGATGCAGTACTTCATTCATAGAAATTAATTGGTTTAGGTTTTTTTTTTAAAAAAAAAACAGGTTAGGCGCAGAGAGGCCTGGCAAGTGCAGTGGTGCAGGTGTCCTTAGGTAAAAGGGTAGCAGGAAGTGAAAGAGGAGGAGAAGGGAAAATTAAGGAGATCAAGCCCTGAGCCTTTAGAGTGGGAGCACTGACTCCAAGACCCTAGACTACTGCTACTGCTAAATCGCTTCAGTCGTGTCCGACTCTGTGCGACCCCATAGACGGCAGCCCACCAGGCTTCCCCATCCCTGGGATTCTCCAGGCAAGAACATTGGAGTGGGTTGCCATTTCCTTCTCCAATGCATGAAATGTGAAAAGTGAAAGTGAAGTTGCTCAGTCGTGCCCGACTCTTATCGACCCCATGGACTGCAGCCCACCGGGCTCCTCCGTCCATGGGATTCTCCAGGCGAGAGTACTGGAGTGGGGTGCCATTGCCTTCTCCGGAGAACTAACCCTAGGGAGTATCAGATAATGAGAACTCACACAGTGGAAACCACTTGAATACAAGACCAGGCATCACCCAACCACCAGTAGCTCCCTGTGCAGGATGCCAGGGTGCTAAACCACAAACAAAACAAAAATACAAACCCAATCATCAGCAGACAGGATCACCACCTCACTCAGCCCTGCCCATCAGAGGAAAAACAAACAAACACTCAGCACAAATCTCACCCTAAGCTCACACAAACCACCGGACCAACCTTAGGAGGGCAGAAACCAAAAGGAAGAAAGAATTCAACCTTGAAGCCTGGGAAAAGGAGACCTCAAACACAATAAGTTAAAAAAAATAATGAAAAGGCAGAGAAATACTACACAAAAGAAGGAACAAACTAGAAACAGAGAATCCAAATAAATGAAGAGGAAATAGGCAAAACTACAGTCATCAAGACAGCATGGTACTGGCAAAAAAACAGGAATAGAGACCAATGGAACAAGATAGAAAGCCCAGAAATGAACCCATGCTCCTATGGGTACCTTATTTTCGACAAAGGAGGCAAGAATATACAATGGGACAAAGACAGCCTCTTCAATAAATGGTGCTGGGAAATCTGGACAGCTACATGTAAAAGAATGAAGTTAGAACACTTCCAAACACCACACACAAAGATAAACTCAAAATGGACTAAAGACCTAAATGGAAGACCAGAAACTATAAAACTCTTAAAGGAAAACATAGAACACTCGATGACATAAAGCAAGATCCTCTATGACCCACCTCCTAGGGTAAGGGAAATAAAAACAAAAGTAAACAAGTGGGACCTGATTAAAAGCTTTTGCACAGCAAAGGAAACTGTAAGCAAGGTGAAAAGACAACCCTCCGAATGGGAGAAAATAAGAGCAAATGAAGCTACTGACAAAGGATTAATTTCCAAAATATACAAGCAGCTCGTACAACTCAATGAGGAAATAGGCAAAACTACAGTCATCAAGACGGTATGGTCCTGGCACAAAAACAGAAATAGAGACCAATGGAACAAGATAGAAAGCCCAGAAATGAACCCATGCACCTATGGGTACCTTATTTTCGACAAAGGAGGCAAGAATATACAATGGGGCAATTGTATATTGCCCATTCAAAACAACCCAATCAAAAAGTGGGAAAAAGACCTAAACAGACATTTCTCCAAAGAAGACATACAGATGGCTAACAAACACATGAAAAGATGCTCAACATCCCTCATTATTAGAGAAATGCAAATCAAAACTACAATGAGCTATCACCTCACACTGGTCAGAATGGCCATGATCAAAAAGTCTACAAACAATACATGCTGGAGAAAAGGGAACGCTCTTGCACTGTTGGTGGGAATGTAAATCGATACAGCCACTATGGAAGACGGTATGGAGATTCCTTAAAAAACTAGGAATAAAACCACCATATGACCCAGCAATCTCACTCCTAGGCATGTACCTGAGAAAACCAAAATTGAAAAAAACACATGTATCCCATTGTTCACTGAAGCACTAGTTACAATAGCCAGAACATGGTAGCAACCTAGATGTTCATCAACAGATAAGTGGATAAAGAAGTTGTGGTACATACACACGGTGGAATATTGCTCAGTCATACAAAGGAACACAGTTGAGTCAGTTCTGATGAGGTGGATGAACCTAGAATCTGTTATACAGAGTGAAGTGAGTCAGAAAGAGAAAGATAAATATCGTATTCTAATGCATATAAACGGAATCTAGAAAAATGGTACTGAAGAACTTATTTACAGGGCAGCAATGGAGAAACAGACGTAGAGAATAGACTTATGGTCATGTGGAGAGGGGAGGAGAGGGTGAGATGTATGGAAAGAGTAACATGGAAACTTGCATTACCATATGGAAAATAGATGGCCACGGGAATTTGCTGTATGACTCAGCAAACTCAAATGGGGGCTGTGTATCAACCTAGAGGGGTGGGATGGGGCGGGAGATGGGAGGGAGCTTCAAAAAAGAGCGGGTATATGTATACCTATGGCTGATTCATGCTGAGGTTCAACAGAAAAGAACAAAATTCTGTAAAGCAATTATCCTTCAATAAACAAACAAACAAAAAACAGGTTAATAATACTAAGTAAATAACCATAGAGGTGGTGCTAGGACTCACCCGAGTCCTGCAGGAAGGAAGGGTGACAGAAGCGTGGGAAACGAGGAGGAAGAGTGAGGTGTGTGCGGTTCCCCGGGCAACCCCCAACTCCAGGCAGGAGGCAACGCCCCGGGCTCCTCTCATCTCACGAGTCCAGCCTCTGTTTACAGTACAGGACCCTTGGGGGTGGAAAGCCTTTCCCAGACTCAGGCCAGCAATGGGGGCCGTCTACTCTGGTCACCTGTGGGCAGCCGGCTTTGTGCAATCCCAGCCAACCCCAGCCTCCAGGTGGTTCCTTCACCCCAGATCCTGCCTTGTCTTTGATTTCATTTTTAACCTCTCTTCCCTGACCTTTTCTTTCTCCTCCTTATTCATCCCTTCCCTCCTTCCTTCTGTCTCTTCTGCCTCTGCCTTCTCATCCCTGTCTCCTTTTGTGTCTGCCTTTTCTTCTTTAACTAACTTTTATTGGAGTATAGTTGCTTTATAATGTGTTAGTTTCTACTGTATAGCAAAGTGAATCAGTTATATGTATACATATATCCCCTCTTTTTGGATTTCCTTCCCATTTAGGTCACCACAGAGCACTGAGTAGAGCTCCCTGAGCTGTACTACAGATTCTCGTTAGTTCTATATTTTACACATTGTCTTTTTTCTTTACGCCTCTCTCTTTTTTTGTGTCTCTCTCTTTTTTCATTCTTGTGTCTCTCCCCTGACATACTCTCTTTCATTCTCTCTCCTTTTTCAACTTCTATTTTTCTATGAAAAGCTGACATTTCAGAACCATTCAGGCCTAAAATCATACCCCAGAATGTACTTCATGCCATTCAACACTATATCCTAAAAATTGGTTAAAATGGTAAGTTGTAGGTTATGTATATTTTACCAAAATTTTTTAAAGAATCTCAAGAATTTAAAAAGTTAGATTTGGAATCCCATTCTCACCCAAAATCTTAAAGTTAAAAGAAGAATTTTTAAAAAGCAAAAATAACCTGTGTCCCAGCTGCCTCCATGCTCTCTGGCTGTGTGACCATGAGGAAGTCATTCAACCTCTCTGTGCCTCAGTTCCTCTCCTGATAAACTGGGATATTAACAGAAGGTCCTAGTGAGGCTGGAGCAAGGTGGTGCCTGCACAGCATTGAGCACGCTGCCGGGGCTCAGCGGGTGCTTAATAAATGCCCATTCCCTCCATCTTCCTTCTGGGTTTTTGTTGGCCTCTTTCCTCTGGAAACTTGTTGTTACTCCTCTGTCTCCCGACCCGCTCTGGCCCTGAAGAGCAAGGAGACAGCATATCCTGCTGGGGCCCCTCTCAGACCCTGTGACTGCTGGTAACAGGGTGGCTCTTAGTCCCCGGCTGCCAGGCACACAAGCCCTGCCCATCCTAGAAATCAAGGCACCGTTGTCCCCGTTAGCTACAAAGAATGGACAATGGTCCAGCAGGCCACACCCTTGGCAGCACTGCGGCTGGTTCCTCCTGCTCCCACCCCTGGCCCTCCCTTGCCCTCTCTGAAGCCCTGGAAACACAGAGGATGACAGAGGGGGCCGACAGAGGCAGGGCAAGCCCACCCATTAGCTCACTCCAGATCGAGGCAGGCAGCCCAACCCTGGGTGTCCTGGTCAGGCACTGTCTCTTGCGCTGGGGGACACCTCATCTGGGCCCAAGTCCGGAAAGACTGAAGGCCCTAGCCTCCTGTCTGCCTGCTGGTGACCACTGCCAAGGTGGTGCTCCCGAAACCTTCTGGATGGATGGCCCCCTTGAGAGAGGCCATTCCTCCAGGCTCACAGCCTGGCAAGTAAAGGGCAGAGCCCACTGTCCTACCCCAGACCGTGCAGCATCTCTCGGGAGCAAGCACTCCAGGCAGCCCCTGCTGCTTGTGGGCCAGGCACCGCACCCCCCCCCCCCACCCCCCACAAAACCTTCTGCAAGAAGCCTCTTCCCTCCTGGTGCTCCCTGCTAGCAAACTCCCAGCCCCCACCCCCAACTTAGATCCCCTGCCATCAGGAGGGGATTCCTTACTGCCTCAACTTCCAGTGTAAGGGCCCCCCTCGCTTAGGATGCAGGAGAGTTAAGGCAATGATTTTACCGGGAGAGGTCCAGAGAGGTATCATTTATTACCAGGCAGAGCTCTAACTGGGGCAAGATGCCTAGTAGCTGATCTCAGCTTTGCTGGCAACTTGCTGTGGGACTTTGGGCCTGCCACCTACCATCTCTGCGTTTCAATTTCTCCCTAGAATTGAATGAGATCCGTATGAGCTGCCAGAGTAGATGTGTGTCCAGCCTGGTCTGGGTGCTGTAATTGCCATGACTCATTTAGAATTTACCTTGAGTGTTTTACTCTGATGAGGGAACCAAGGTTCGGAGAGGCTAAGTATCCATAACTTAACTAAGGTCACACAGATGGGGAGTGAGGGTGGGGCTAGGATTCAAACCTGTCAAGAACCTGTCCAGTCCTCCACCTAACCAGCATGCCATGGTACCACGAGGTGTACACTCAACATTCCTGCCCTCGAGGGGCTTATCAGAACCCACGTGCAACTAGGAGAGGATGAACTGAGATACCAGATGTCAAGGAGGAGAGACAGGGCAGTCAGGGAGGGCTTCCTGGAGGAGGCAGTCTCAGTTCTTTCACAGGCTTTGGGAGGAGCTTCAGATGGACACCCTCATCCAGGAGGCTTCATCCCTTACTTGAACATAGAGCTTTTTGTCATTGAGGGAGTGAAGGCAAAAGAGTAAATGATTCCTTTTGTGTGTGCTAGTGCACCCAGTTATCCAGGGAACCCCTCGGGCCCCAACAAGGAGCCATTGAGAGGTTGGAGGGTTCCCAGGAAAAGGGGCCTCCTCTTAGCTTCAGCCCTACAGTCTCCTGAGCAATGGCCAGAGATCACACGCTTACCTCGTATTGGTTGAGCTCGCTGACTGTCTCAGACCCTGGGCCACAGCAGTGAACAGGGCAAAGCCCCACCTCATTCTCCTGCAGGAGATACAGTTCCTACATGAACATGGCAACAAATAATGCAGTTTCAGACCATGGTAGTGCCATGAGGGAATCGGGCTGGGTGGGGAGTGATAACTCTGCAGACCAGTGTCCGGTGCACCTATGGGAGTGCTGAGTGGCTCTGAGAGCTGGTGGGGGTGGGCCAGCATTGAGGGGCTGCCCTCCGAAGCGAGACCTAGCGCAAAGCGGATGGTCACTGGGAGTTCACTGGACGCAGAAAGGACAGAAGAAGAGTCCCAGGCAAAAGACTGCATGTGCAAAGGCCCTGTGACTAGAGAGGCTGGGGGAGCATGAGGCCCTCAGAGACGCCCAGTGAGGCTGCAGTGGATAGATCTTACAGGGCCTGGAGGCCACGTGGAGGGTCGGGGTCTTTACACCAGGATGACAGGGACATAGCAGGGGGATGGATGCCACTTGGACCTTTCAAAGAGCACACATTGTCTGCAGGGTGGCAAGTGGATTGAATGAGGGCAGAGGGCTTGGGTTAGCCATTATTGTTTCCAGGTGAGCTGTGGTGGTGGCTTGGGCCAGGCTCGAAGCAGAAGAGATGAGAAAAAGGGAAACGGGAGGCAGTGGGAGAGGAGCCCCCAGGACTGGAGGGTGGGGAGGGGTGAAAAGGACACAGGATATCATGGTCCCATATCCTGTGTCTCCTGCCCCCCCACCAACGGCATCTCTCTCCTCCTCCCAGGCCTGCAGGTGCGAGAGGTGCAGATCGAGGTGTCGCGGCAGCAGGTAGAGGAGCTGTTCGGGCTGGAGGATTACTGGTGCCAGTGTGTAGCCTGGAGCTCTGCAGGCACCACCAAGAGTCGCCGGGCCTACGTCCGCATCGCATGTACGCTGCCCGGACGCCCCAACCCCGTTCCCTTGGGCCCTTTCCCCTTTCCCCATGGATCCTGGAGGGAGAGTTCTACACACAGACATGAGGGCACAGGGGCCACCAGCTCAGAAGAAGGCTCCAAGACCCAGAGCCTGTGCCACCTTTGGTGCCAGAATTTCTAATGGCCCCTTTTTACCTACTTATTTATATAACAAACCCATCAGCTTCCCTAGTCATCATGTGCATAGGATCCCAGAGCTAGGGAGGGAACTTTGTTCCCCTCAGTCCACCTGGTAAGGCCCCTGTCTTGGAGAAGAGATTCCCCTGGCAAAGGCCAGGAGTCCTGGTAAAATTTCCTTGGTGTGCACTGCCACCTCGTGGCTAGAAGGGAACACTTCAGGATCCAGCTCTGCCTGACTGGCCTCCTCCCGGCCCTGGCCTGACGGTGCCTTGGAACCCTTTCCCTTCTCCCAGACCTGCGCAAGAACTTTGATCAGGAGCCTCTGGGCAAGGAAGTGCCCCTGGACCATGAAGTTCTCCTGCAGTGCCGCCCACCAGAGGGGGTGCCTGTGGCTGAGGTGAGTGAGGACATGGGGAACACTGGGCATGGCAGAGGCCACCCAGGTGTGGTATTTACCACCAGCCACGGTAACTCAGCCTCCCAGAGCCCTCCCATTTTACAGAGGAAAGAACTGCCATCTCTTTAGAACTCGGCACATCCCAGATCCCAGCTGGGCCCTCCCCAGGCATCATCTAACCTCATGGATGGGGCAGAACTGGGGAAGGAACCCCCAGGACTCCTTGGGCTGACCCCAGGCTCGGATTCCTGCAAGGGAAGTGGCTGTACACACTGTCTCCCAGAACCCAAGAACCCAAGAACCCAGCTTTATGGAGACCAAAGAGTCTCACAATGCGTGTGTCTGAGCTCATCACACCTTCTGGTACCACATGTGCGTCCCTGGGTGATGCCCTCCTGTCCCCTCACTGCCCTGCTTGTATCCCAGACCTGCTTCCTCTCTCCACTGGCCGCACTGGTGGTCCTGGAGTCAGAGCAGGGCATGGGGAAACATCTCAGCTTTGCCGCCAGGGACCTTAGTAGCACAGAGTTGGGGAAGGTGGTCCCCTGGGCTTCCAGCTCAGAATCAGACATCAGAATCTTGGCTCTAATCACTGCCCCCAGCCCAGGCCTCCATCTGGAAATAAGCTCAGACTCCCTTCATGACAGGTAGCCTCGTGGGGCCCACATGTGCCCAGCACCTGGCAGAGTGGTCCTCATAGCAACCACATCATCCCATCTTATGGCTGGGAGCACAGCACTGGGACAGGGGAAGCGGTCAACCAGGGTCATCCAGCTAGTGAGTGGCAGAGCTGGGGTTTGCACACCCAGAGCTGCTAAAATGGGGACCCTATTTTTAATCACCTGCCAGGCCTCTTACCCTGACTAAGGGAGTCGGCTTATAGAGTTAATGATGAAGACACGCATTTATTTAGTACTTACTGTGAGCCAGGCATGTGCTCCACACTTTCTATATACAGATTCATTTCATCCTCCCAGTAGCCCTTTGGATAGTGCTACTGAATATCAACTTATAGTTGATGAAACAGGCTGAGTGGAAGTCCCTTCCCAAGGCTGCCAGCTGGTGGGTGGTCATCTTAACCACTGTGTTCTGCAGTGCCCAGCACAGTGCCTGGCCTATAGAGGCCCTGCATCCTGGGTCACCACCAAGCTTGGACAGGGACAGAACTGTCCTGTTTAGCTCGGCCTTCCCCACCAACCCCCTGCAGAGGGCCCACACTCTGGGGTGCAGGGATCACGCACTGGGCCCTCACACCCCCAACCCCTCCCCTGCAGGTGGAATGGCTCAAGAACGAGGACGTCATCGACCCCACCCAGGACACCAACTTCCTGCTCACCATCGACCACAACCTCATCATCCGCCAGGCCCGCCTGTCGGACACGGCCAACTATACCTGCGTGGCCAAGAACATCGTGGCAAAGCGCCGCAGCACCACGGCCACCATCATTGTCTACGGTGTGGCCCAGAGTGGGCGGTGGGGAGGGGACACGTGGTGGAGGTGGGTGGGAACCTGGGGCGGTATAGCCCACCTGACCCTGTTCTACCCAAAAGCCAGCAGGACCCTGGTGAACAGGTGGGGAGGAGGAGGCCCAAGAGAGAAGTAGCTTCTCCAAGGTCACACAGCAAATTTAGTGGTGAGGCCAGGCACTCCTGAGCCCCCAGCCAGGAGCACTCGCCCCTTCTCAAGCCCTTTGCTTGTCCCTGAAGAAGACCCAGTCCTCTGGGAGTCGGGGCTGAGGCAGGGCCCACTTGGGATCCCCATCCCCAAGCGTATTATTCTAGCAGAGTTCGGGACTGCTGCTTGGGCCGCTCAGCAATTCCTTGCTGTCCCCGTGGGTGGGAGGGCGGAGCCATGGCTGAGATGAGTGTTGTAGCTCCAGTTATAGACCTCCCCCTATTCCTCACGGGGAGACCCAGGGTGCCAGCCCTCTCTGGACCTCTACTTGCCATTGTACAGAAAGGCAGGGAGTCATTGGTTGCCGTCTGGTGCTGAATGCAACCCAGGTCTGCCCTCTGGTGTCTGAGTCCCCAGCCTTGATGGCAGAGGGGGTCCAACTCCAGAGGGCCAGTCCCCAGCAGAGGGGCCTCCTCAGGGCTGTGGGATGGGGCCTGGGGGCCCCACAGGGTGAAGAGCCAGGCCAGCTGGGTGACACCTACTACCCTCGCAGTGAATGGTGGCTGGTCCAGCTGGGCAGAGTGGTCGCCCTGCTCTAACCGCTGTGGCCGCGGCTGGCAGAAGCGCACGCGGACCTGCACCAACCCTGCCCCGCTCAACGGAGGTGCCTTCTGCGAGGGCCAGGCCTTCCAGAAGACTGCCTGCACCACCGTGTGCCCAGGTAAGGCCACAAGCCAGGTGGCACCGCACTCGCGCCCAGCCCTGCCTTCTGTGCTGTGGGGTCACAGAGTCAGGACCACTGACTTCTCCCCTTCTGGGCTTGTCCTGGGACCCACGGCTGGCTGACCCTGCTGGACTAGGTGCTGTGACCTCTGACCTCTTGTTCTGCCCTGTGCTGTGGGAGAGACGGAGGCAGAGGCTCTTGGGGGTAGGCTCCCTGCCCTCTGGGCTGGGGGTTCTCCGTGTCAGCCCCCAGGCCAGGGTCCCAGAGGCACCCGGCGTCAGAGTGCCTGTGCTCCTGCCCTTGACTGCTCGGCACACCTGGCCGCTGACCGCCGTCTTGCTGCAGTCCTCTTTTCCTTGTGTCTCGCTCTGTATCCCCATCAGTGGGTCTGTGCTCTCGCTCTCTGGTGGCGTGTTTATGTGAATGTGTGGTGTTTTTCGCCTGGGTTTGTGCCTCTGTTGAACCCTGTGCGAGTCTGCGCCGGTGATCTTATGTGTGTGTCTGGAGCTACCTTTGCCCACCTGAGCTCCCTGACTCTCATCTGGCCCGTGGCGTGATTTCTCCGGGTGGCGTGATTTCTCCGGACGGCCTGTGTATGTCTTGGACTCCTCTTCCCCTGCTGTACTCTGTGTGTGCGTGCTCTGCTGTGTTGTGCACATGTAATCGTGTGTGCAGGCACCCGTGCGTGCCCACGTCCCCATGGACCACACGCTGTGTCCCCACAGTCGACGGCGGGTGGACGGAGTGGAGCAAGTGGTCAGCCTGTAGCACCGAGTGTGCGCACTGGCGCAGCCGCGAGTGCATGGCACCCCCACCCCAGAATGGAGGCCGGGACTGCAGCGGGACCCTGCTCGACTCCAAGAACTGCACTGATGGGCTGTGCGTGCAAAGTGAGTCTTCAGAGGGCGGGGCCCAGGGTGGTGGCTCTGGAGCCAGAGAAGCCCCCCGCCCAGCCCCCACCGCCTGGCCTGCAGTGAAGCAGTCCCTTGGGGCCCTGCCCGCCCGCCCGGCTCTCATCTCATCCACGCATCTCCCAGCACCCTCTCTACCACCCTCTCCGTCATCTGTGTCATTGTCTTTCTTTCCCTTTATTTCCCTCGACAGATAAGAAAACTCTAAGTGACCCCAAAAGCCACCGTAAGTCCCATTTCATGGCTGTCCTCTTTCCTCTGGGGGGACCCCTGGTTTTCCTTGACCGGTTTTTTCAAGGGGTGGAGTGCAGGGCAGGGCAAGGGGCAGGGAGAGTTGAAGGTGCCCCCCTACAAGCTCTGTGGGGTTCCCGGCGCCCAACCCTGCATGTGGCATGGTCTCCATCACCGTCAGACAGGCAGACCCTAAGCTGAAAGAAGGGCCCCCAGGGACTGTCTTGACCTTCGCATTTAGGAGAAGAAACTGAGTCTCAGAGAGAAGGGACTTACCCAAGGATCCAGTTAGGATTGGAACCTAAATATTTGGCTAGAGCTTCTGCTCCGAGCCCCACCCCTCGGTTTTCCTCTGCGGGGTGGGGCCAGCAGGCAAGCCCACACCTACCCCTCCCAGTGCCTCTCACTGTTCCCCCCAGCAGCCAACGGACACCTCCTGGGTCCCTGGGACACCCGCTGCCCTGCGCCAGCCCCCCGGGGCTGTGCTGCAGCTTGGGCAGATTGGCCTGTGGTAATTAAGCCACAATTTCCAAATAATTCCAGAATTATAAAATCAGTAGTGAGGCCCTGAATGCAGCTCACAGCGGGGGCAGACTGGTGACTGATTAGATATTGTAAATCACCAGGCAAGTGACCACCCCCCATGATAGTGATGACGTGATGAGGCAGAGTCCCCAGAGAGATGGGAGCCCAAGAATGAGGAGAGATGGAGGTCTAGCAGGTGATGGAATCAGCCAAACCTCAGGGCTGAGGGCCCTGCCTGACCTTGCTGAAGCTCAGGCCTCCCCCCAGTTCAGGCAGGAAAGCTGGCCTCCCTCTCTGAGGGCCCCTGGGGGTTGGGGGAGAGTAGACAGGGCCTTCCCCGAGCTCCCAGAGGACATGGGGTGGGGTGGGGGCAGCTGTCTTGGCTCTACTGCGCTGTCCAGCATAGTAGCCGCTAGACGTGTGTGGCTTGAAAATTCTATTTATCTTAGCTGAAAATAAATATGTCCAAAAACTTTTCCTCAGCCCAGCCAGCCACATTTTAGTTGTTTAATAACCGCACGTGGCTGGCAGCTGTCATGGGAAACAGCGTAGACATGGGATTCACCATCTTCCTAGAAAGTTCTGCTGGACAGAACACCTCTCTGCCTGGCCGTGTGGAGCTGATTCGAGCTGTGCAGCAGCCTGCCCTGCCCACTGTCCAGGGCGGGGTGTCCTCCAGCCTAGCAGCCTGTCTGGGGTGGGGAGTGTAACCTGGGGTTGCCTCCCTGAGCCCCTTCCTTCCCTTCTAGCTCTCCCTTCCCTTCCCTCCTCTCCATCCATCACCATGCATCTCATTCTCCTCCTCCTGCTTCCCCTCCCCCTCCCGCCCTCAGCCCAGAATGGAAATGAGCTCAGAGTGGCTACTTGCAGAGATTTCTGGGAACCAGGACCTTGGGTCCTACGGAGATTGCTGCAGGCTGCAAGTGAGGCCCTGGGTTTACTCCCACCATGGACAGGACACTCTGTGGCCCCCTGATTTTGAGCCACAGGCCCTGTCACCTCCTGAGCAGAGAGCAGTGACTTCACTCTTGTAAGTGTCCACCTCAAGAGTGCCTGTGCCTCTCCTTACTATACTGGGAAGGAAGCAGAGCATGGGGACAGGGGCATTTAGATCGGTAAACTTATAGAGACTGATGCTCAGAGAGGTTCAAGGCTTGCCTGAGGTCACCAGCCTGTCTGGCAGAGCTCAGATTTAAACCTAGGACAGCGCCAGTCTATCCCAGGCCCTGCCTCTCCCCGGGGACCAAGGGAGTCTCTGGCTCCCCCAAGGCCTGGGTCTCTGCCCCCTGCCCCTCATTCAGCCCTCCTGTCCCCACAGTCCTGGAGACCTCGGGGGACATGGCGCTGTATGCGGGCCTCGTGGTGTCCATCTTCGTGGTGGTGGCTGTCCTCATAGTGGTGGCGGTGGTGGTGTACCGCCGCAACTGCCGGGACTTTGACACCGACATCACCGACTCATCCGCCGCCCTCACCGGCGGCTTCCACCCAGTCAACTTCAAGACTGCAAGGCCCAGTAAGGACCTGGGGACACCTGGGGTGGTGGGTGCAGGCAGGGTCCCCAGGGGGCTTGGCAGCCAGACCAGAGCAGAGGTGCCTGATTCCCTCCTGAGGTTTCTCTAGAGTTTTTTTTAATAAGGAACATTGGACAAGTATGGATGAAAGCGATGCAGGAAAGAGAAGAAATAACTCAGGTGGCAAGTCCGTAAGCTTCCTGCCTTAGTTGGCAGTGGAACCTTTCAGAGCTGGAATTTGGGTGGGATTTTGTAAAAGAAGGGCCCCCAACAGTAGCAGAGGGTGGGATGGGGCCAGGGAGGCACCACAGGCTGAGTCTGACTGCAGCCCCGCCCTGCAGACAACCCACAGCTCCTGCACCCATCCGTGCCTCCTGACCTCACTGCCAGCACCAGCATCTACCGCGGGCCAAAGTACGCCCTGCAGGACTCAGCCGACAAGATCCCCATGACCAACTCGCCACTGCTGGACCCACTGCCCAACCTCAAGATCAAGGTCTACAGCTCCGGCACCACTGGCTCTGGGCCAGGCCTGGCAGACGGCGCCGACCTGCTGGGAGTCCTGCCTCCCGGCACGTACCCTGGTGACTTTGCCCGGGACACCCACTTCCTGCACCTGCGCAGTGCCAGCCTCGGCTCCCAGCAGCTCCTGGGCCTGCCCCGTGACCCGGGGAGCAGTGTCAGTGGCACCTTTGGCTGCCTGGGCGGGAGGCTCAGCATCCCCGGCACAGGTGGGTCCCTGCTCTGCTTGCCTGTCAGCCTGGCCTCGGCATGTTCCCCTCTAGGTAGTCCAACACTCACCCAGCCGAAAATAGGACTTCCTGGTCCCATTTCACAGACATGGGAAGTGAGGCCCAAAGGGATAAAGTGATGATAAAATGAAGACCTGGGGTCCAGGCCTGCCTCTGCCTCGCTAGGGGAGGGGAACTCTCTAAACCTCAATTTCACTCTCGAGTAAGTGGGAAAGAATACTGCCATGTAGTCAAGAAACCAAAGGGTGCTGTTGAAAAGACAGGGCCGCCCAGCTCAGGTTGCACAGCCAGCAGATGAGTTTCCCCGTGTCATACCCTGAGCTAGGCTGGGGCTGGAACCACCCTTTCAGCCTCCAGGACTTTGGCCTATCTCTATATCCCATTGCAATGCCTCCCCTGTGCGGTCCCTCTGGACAGCCCCCTGCGGTCAGTGACCTGGCCTTTCCTGGCACCCAGCCGCTCTCCCCATGCCCTGCTGGTGACCACCAGGATCTCAGAAGATGTCTTTTTTTCCCTATTCCAAGCGGGAGGCCAACCCCCCATCCCCTGTGCTAAGCTCCTGGACTCCTAGCCCCTCCCTACTGACCTCTCTCTCCCGCTAGGGGTCAGCCTGCTGGTGCCCAATGGAGCCATCCCCCAGGGCAAGTTCTACGAGATGTACCTCCTCATCAACAAGGCAGAAAACACCCTGTGAGTAGAGAGACCCAGCCCCAGCCTGGCTGCCCCCTGCTTGGCCTGTCTCCCTGCTGCTTGCCCACCTGGGGCTCAAGTATATCCCCTTCTAAGCCCAGTGCCAAGACCAGAGACAGTTCTCCAAGGAAGACATTGCTCGATATTTGTTCCCATTTAAGTCATGCAAAACCAGCTCAACAATTCATAAAGCTGAAAGCCAGATGACCAGCTGGCTACAATACGACAAAGAGCTAACATCCTAACTATATGAAGAGGTTTGGGAGACCAGTAAGAAAAACTGAATATCTCAGTACAAAAATGGGCAAAGGATATGAACGAGTGATTCACACACACACTGTCATACATACAGATCCATGCACGCAGTCACACAGTGGCCAGTAGTTATGAGAAAATGTTTGACTTAATTTGAAATCAAAGAAATAGTAAAAGAAAGAGCTATGAGGCACCGGAAGTTTCCCTGCTCATGAATTTGCAAAGATATTTTCAAATGCCATAGTACCTTCATGCTGGCAAGAGTGTGGGAACACAGCCTTCCCATGGCGCGTTGGTGGGAGTGTGGATGGGTACCAGTTTTCCAGAGGGCTTTTTAGCAGTACCTATCCACAGCATCTGCAGAGTGCAGAACCTTTGAAAATGGGAGCAAAGATTTGGCTACGAGAATGTTGTGATGTAATAGCAAAAATATAGAAACGATTTCAAGGCCTGTGCCATTTTTCCTTAACTCTGGGAGCCCCAGGGGTACAAAACTGCCTTCTTTCACCCCAGCAGCCAGGGCGGGGGGAGCCCAGCCCCACTTCCTCACTGCCTCCCTCTCCCCTCCACCTTGCCCCAGCCCGCTTTCAGAAGGGACCCAGACAGTATTGAGCCCCGCAGTGACCTGCGGGCCCACGGGCCTCCTGCTATGCCGCCCCGTCATCCTCACGGTGCCCCACTGCGCAGAAGTCAGTGCCGGCAACTGGATTTTCCAGCTCAAGACCCAGGCCCACCAGGGCCACTGGGAGGTGAGGAGGCAAGGCTGGGGGACCTTGGGATCTGAAAGCCCCTTTCATCCTGGCCCAACCTGGATGGACCCCCTCCAGGGCCTTGGCTGACCTGGCCACTTCACCCCCCCCTCTCCGTGACCCTACAGGAAGTGGTGACCCTGGATGAGGAGACCCTGAATACCCCTTGCTACTGCCAGCTGGAGGCCAGGTCCTGCCACATCCTGCTGGACCAGCTGGGCACCTACGTGTTCACGGGTGAGTCTTACTCCCGCTCGGCAGTCAAGCGGCTCCAGCTGGCTATCTTTGCCCCGGCCCTCTGCACCTCCCTGGAGTACAGCCTCAGAGTCTACTGCCTAGAGGACACGCCTGTAGCCCTGAAGGTAAGGCCAGACCATGGTGCCCGCACAGGCCCACACGCTGCGGGTGCCTCGCCCACAGCCAGCCCGTGCATGGTACCTTCCAGTACTCCCTCCCCGGGATCATGGCACCTGCCAGGCACCCTTCACCACCCTCAGCCTCATCCAGTCATTCCTTCATTCCTCAAACATTGAAATGGCATCAGAGCCTGGCGATACAGAGATGAGTCGGGCACCGTTCTGCCCTCACCAAGCTGTGGGCTAGAGGTGGAGCCAGACCTGAGGATCACTGATGCAGGGCTGCGGGAGCATCAGCCTGGGGATGCGGGCGGCGGGGCTTGGTCGTTGGGGCCTTCTCAGAGCTGACCTTAGCCCTAAGCTCCCAAGGACAGGTGGGAGCTCCAGGCAGAGAAGGGAGAAGGGCATTCCGGGAGACGGAGAAGTTTATGCAGAGGCAAGTGTGGTGTTCTGTGTGCCAAAGCGTGCTGGGGTATGAGAGGCGGGGCTCGAGAGATGGCAGGGCTCAGCCTCCCGACAGCCTTGGGGTCATGCCAAGGAATTTGGAAGCCAGCCAGTGGGTGGGGGCAGAGACCTGGTGGACACCTATTCACAGGGGCTCTCTTGAAAGCTACACTGTGGGGATGGATAGACAAACGACTGGGAGGCTGCAGCCAGACCTTGAGCTGGACCCCGGACAACAGGCAGGCAAGGGGGCTAAACTCTGTTTAGTTTTTAGTAGAATGGACAGAAGCAGTGACCAATGGAAAGAGTAAGGGGAAGTAAGGAAGGGTCAGGACTGACAACCAAGCTCCTAGTGTGTGCAGAACTGTGGATAGTGCCCCTGAGTGAGGGGGGGCCATGGCAGATGAGGAGGGGTTCAGGGCAGGTAGAGAGAGAAGGATTTTAGCACCTGCAACCTGATAACAGCAGGTGTTGGTACCTCCCTGTCTCCTGAGCCTCTAAGACCCTGTCCATTCTCTGCTCACGCTCCCGCCGGCTCCCAGGACTTCTGTCTCATCCTGACAAACAGTGGGAGAGCACAGACGCTTGGCCCTGTTTCAACCCCTCTTCCTTTTCCATCTTTCCGTCTCCCGGCTCTGTGAAGCCTCCTCCCTTCCTGTGGCTTTCTTCCACCCCTGGTCTGTGGGCTCTTCCAGCTCCTTAGCTTCCCGGTCTCATGTGACTTGTCTCAGACTCCAAGTTGCGGACTGATGCAACACAGGTGCAAAGGCCTCGTGGGAGAGAGTGTCCTCCTGAGACCAGGCTGACCTGAAATTCCAGGAGGCCCATAATGGGTTAGAGGGCCTGGATCTCTTGGTACTAGGGCACTGGCTAACATCCAGTTATGGTCAGAGAATAGGATGGAGATCAAGAGGGAAGTGGCCCATGTTGGTTTGATGTCATTCTTTGTTTATTCAGTCTCTGTCCATCCATGCAGTCATCCAGCCATCACTCACCCATCCATTTATCTTTTCTTCCATCTGACCTTCTGTTTACACACCCATCCATTTGTCAGTCCGTCTATTGAGCCATCCATGTGTCTATTTGGTCACCTATAAATCCATTCATCCATCCACTTGTCCCACTATCTGTCCATTTATTAATCCATTTTTCTGTCTATCCACCCATACATCCACCCACTCAGTAAGTTTTCTTTGAGCACTTACCAAATGTCCAGTCCTGTGCCTCAGATGGACCCTGCTCTCAATGTTACAGCCTGGTTCCCTCTGTCCGCATGTGTCCCCAAGTCTCAAACCTGCAGCGACAAAGAGCCTGTTGGCCCAATGTGATGGGCTCCCCTTTCTCATTGCTCCCTGGCCCACAGGAGGTACTCGAGCTGGAACGGACCCTGGGTGGCTACCTAGTGGAGGAGCCAAAACCCTTGCTGTTTAAGGACAGTTACCATAACCTGCGCCTCTCCCTCCACGACATCCCCCATGCCCACTGGAGGAGCAAGCTGCTGGCCAAGTACCAGGTGAGGGCTGGGCCAAAGGAGGGGGAGGGGTGGGGCTGGGGCGGGGGCTGCCCAGAGATGACCTATCCCATCTCCCCACCTTCCCTCTCTGTCCTGCAGCCTTGGCCCCCACACCCACCCTTGTGTCTCTCTCTTTCTCCCCTGGTACCCCGGTCATACACTCCCACACACACTATCTGTATACATTATCTTTAAAGAGGTCATACCATCTCTAAGAGCATTCATGCCTGCCAGATTGTCCAGACTAATCTCTGATGGTCACATCCCTCTGCCCATGCCCATCTGTGTGAAACTATTGAATCCACAAGGCTTCCCAGTCCCACAGAGTCATACACACATAAGTACACACACACACACACACACACACACACAGTCACAGACACACACACACACACACACACACACACACACAGTCATATACTCAGACTCGTGCCTTCTTGCCTGTATGCTCCCTTTCTCAGTTGGAGGGCCCTTGCCCAGCTCCTCTTCTCTGCCTACCTGGATGGGAAGGTCCTAGCCTTCCCTGAGCTGGCCCCCTTCCCTGCCCACGCCTCCATTCCCTGAGGGCAGGGCCAGCTGGCCTCACCTCCTTAACCCTGGCTGCCTCCCCCAGGAGATCCCCTTCTGTCACATTTGGAGTGGCAGCCAGAAGGCCCTGCACTGCACCTTCACGCTGGAGAGGCACAGCCTGGCCTCCACGGAGCTCACCTGCAAGATCTGCGTGCGGCAGGTGGAGGGGGAGGGCCAGATATTCCAGCTGCATACCACGCTGGCAGAGGTGAGGGCCAGAGCTCGGACACCCCGTGGGGCTGGGCGCTGCAGGGCGCAGACCCGAGGCTCCCCCTCATCTGGGGGAAGGGCCACCTCCCACAGAACTGTGCCCTCACCTCCCATGTCTGAGCTGGGACGTGCTCATTTTTGGCCAACGTGCGTGCTCAGTCACTTCAGTCGTGTCTGACTCTTTGTGACCCCATGGACTGTAGCCTGCCAGGCTCCTCGGTCTATGGGATTCTCCAGGCAAGAATACTGGAGTGGGTTGTCATGCCCTCCTCCAGGGGATCTTCCCAGCCCAGGGATTGAACCCGCATCTCTTATGTCTCCTGCATTGGCAGGTGGGTTCTTTACCACTGGCACCACCTGGGAAACCCCTCACCTCCCATGTCTGAGCTGGAATGTGCTCACTCTTGGCCAACAGCTGTGACTTACTGAGTGCAAGCCTGGGCCTGACCTGTACCAAATCTCACCAGATCTTCACAACCACCAGAGAGACAGATACAAGGATCCCCACCTGGGAGATGAGAAAAAAGATTTAATGGCGGGCAGGGATCGTGGCTCTTGTATCTCCATGATAACCCAGATTGCAGTTCTCCAGCACTATAACCCAGACTGAGGTTTATAAAACCCGAGGCACCCGGGGGACAGTGCCGGGCCTCCCTGCAGTGCAGTGGAGAGGGTGCTGGATGCAGTCTAGACCCAGCCCTGTCACTGACTCACCACGTGACCATGGATAGTCACTTCCCCTTTCTAGACTTCATTTTTGCTTGTGTAAAAGTGGGTCCATGTGGGTGAGACTGTGGCTGAGGCCCTCGTGGCTTTGTAATCACGAGACAGCATGAGCATTGGCTGGGGCCATGCATTAGCATGTGCCCTGAGGCTGAGGAAGGGTGTGCCACCCCGGTCCTGGAGAGCTCACCTTCCAGGGGCCTTTGAGCAGCTGGAGCCCACCCAGAGCACAGAGAGATGCCAGAGTCTACCCGAGCTCACAGTCCCTGGGCAGGGAGGCTGGAGGGACAGATGCCCAGTGGCATCGCACACAGGGAGCCCTCTCCCCATCTCACCCTTGCTCCCTGTTCTTCCAGACGCCTGCTGGCTCCCTAGACGCCCTCTGCTCCGCCCCCAGCAGTGTGGTCACCACCCAACTGGGACCCTACGCCTTCAAGATCCCCCTGTCCATCCGCCAGAAGATATGCAACAGCCTGGATGCCCCCAACTCACGTGGCAATGACTGGCGGCTGTTGGCACAGAAGCTCTCCATGGACCGGTGAGTGTGGGGACGGTCTACCAGGCTGGGACCACAGCCGCCCCCCTCCCGGTGTCCCCACGGGGCAGGCAGCCTGATAGTAGTTCCTTGAAGAGCATCATGCTCAGATGCCAGCCCGTGAGAACAGGTGGAGCCAGGATACCAGCCAGGTGTGATCAGCAGCAGCAGCCTTGTGCCCAGGACATCAGGTGTTCTGGAAATGCTTGCTGGGTGACAGAATCCATCCTGGTGTCAGAACTCTTCTGGAGAGCTTAAAATGCTGGATAAATATAATGGCAATAATCATCCTCACTGGGGCTCAAAGAGGAGCAGTGTATGGCCTGGGGCCATACAGCCTGCAAGCAGAGGGGCTGGGACTCAGACCCAGGATTGTGGGGGTCCAGAGCCCACAGTCCCGGTGCTCTGGGGAGGTCCTCCCAGGAGCCCCTCAACCCACCGGCCCTGGGAGGGGCTGAGCGTCTGGGGAGCCCAGGGTTCTTCTCCTTCCCTCCGTCAGGTACCTGAACTACTTTGCCACCAAAGCAAGCCCCACGGGTGTGATCCTGGACCTTTGGGAAGCTCTGCAGCAGGACGATGGGGACCTCAACAGCCTGGCGAGTGCCTTGGAGGAGATGGGCAAGAGCGAGATGCTGGTGGCCATGGCCACTGACGGGGAGTGCTGAGCTGACCTGCACCTGTGGGCTGGGAGGGACCAGCAGGAGGCGGGCACAGGCAGGCCCGGGGAAGCCTCCTGGGGGGCCATTGGGCCTCCTCTGCCCCCGAGCTCACAGCCAGAGTCGCCCCTCCTCCTCCTCCCCCGCTCCTTGCCCCACCTGCAGACCACAACCAGCCTTAGGAGATCCATGGACTTCGTTGTTGGGAGGACTCAGCGGTCCTTCTCCACCCCATGCTGTCTCTCCTGACCTCAGACCTCTGTGCAGGAAGCGGGAGGGGCCGGGCCCTCTGGAGGCAGCTAGGGGAGCAAGGAGGTGGCCCTCCCAGCCTCAGCCCCGGGAAGTCTCGGGGCATCTGTTTTAGTTGTGTTCTTTATTCTCTTCCTCAGTCATTGATTCTCCCTCCTCCATCTCCATTCACACCGTTTTCCTCTTTGAAGAGTCAAGTACAATTCAGAGAAACTGCTTTCTCCTGTCCATACGTGAAAAGGAAAAGGAAAGAAAGAAAGCTTCCAACCACTAGTAAGGCTCAAAAAAAAAAAAAAAAGAAAAACACCAAAACCACAAGGGAAAAGAAAACCCAGTTTCTTAGGAAACGCAAATGATTTATTATCCAGATATTTGGATAAGTTCTTTTTAAGAAAAAAAAGAAAATGAAAAAATAACACACAAAAATAGAAAACGCTTTTCTTGAGTGTGGGTGTGGGCGTGCTCGTGATTCTGGCCAGCAGCCTGTGCGTGTGTATGTGTGTAAGAGAGAGAGAGAATCAGGGAGAGAGAGACTGAATAGGAAACCCTTTGCTGCTAATGATTCCATCTTAGACTAAATTCTAACAAGCCCTCAGCTTCCGCACTTCTACAGGGTCAGATGAGGTCTGAGCCGTGGTCCCGTGTTTCTGAAATCTTAAACAGATGCTGAATCAGTAAAGCCAAGGAGGCCTGAGGTCTGGTGTGGGGTGGGGTCCTGCCTCCCTCTCACAGCCCCAGGCAGGTGCCCCCATGGCTCCTCCAGGTTCCCAGGAATCCAGATTAAAAGGACCTGGGATGGAAAATGTGGGTGGGCCAGCCCAGCCAGGGAGTACTATGATCTGGGGGCTCCTGGAGAGGGGGCATGGCCCAGAGAGGGTCCTCACAGAGAAAGGAGTCAGGGATGAGAATCCCCTGTGGACACCTCTCTTCCCCTACCCCAAGGCGGGGCCAGCTGGGACACCCCAGCCTCTAGACCAGGTGGGCTGGAGCAGGTGGGCCTTCTCTTAATGCCCAGGAATCCAGGATCTGCCCTTCCCTAGCAGATTCCCTTCCATTTCCCCTTCTGTAAAACAGAAGGGGAGGATAGGACAGGCTCTCCTGCTTCAGAAGCCTGAGCTCCTGGGGTTGGTGTGGCTTTGAGGAACATGTGAGCAGCCAGCCCTGTGGGTGGCGTGGGAGGCAGGGAGGCGGCTGGTCTGGCTGTACTTTGCACACCTGCCCGGAGTGGAGGAGGAGGGGTGGAGGGCCATTTTCCCAGCTCTGATCTCCCCAGGCACTTCCCTGCAACCCTCTTCTCACACCTTCTGCTGTCTGGGAGAGTCTGAAAGAAGCTTTGACCAGCGGGGTGGGGGGGGTGTGGCACCCCCTCTCCAGCCTGCCTGTTCCAGGAGGTTCCGAGGGGCCATCAAGGTCCCTTTCCAGCCGTCTGGTGATAGGTGGAACCAGACTCTTGAGCTGGCACAGAGGCCACATCAAAGGCCTCTCCTCCTTGGCACCCAGGCCAAAGCAAGTGCCAGCTCTGGGCACTCACCCCAGGGCTTGCCCCAGCAGGTCCAGGAGCAGCTGCTGGCACCAGCCTGGGCATATCCTGGCCTTTGAAAGTCTGATCTCCTGGGAGAAAAGCAGGTTAGGGGGCTGTAGTCCCAGCCAGTGTCCTAAGCCTGGCGTCCCAGCCATGTACTCGGGGGCATGTGGGGACAGTGAGATTTTTACCACCCCCCAGCGCCCTGGGGATCAGGCTGCCGGCCGGCCATCGAGGGCCTGCTGGGTTTGAGAGAGGTTCCTTTTTATCAAGGCTGCTCAAGGGGCCAGGCCTGCATCAGGTTCAAGCCCCTGAGGCTGAGACCACAGCCTTTTACTTTTATCCCAGTGCCTGTGTGGACGTTGCCTCAACAAAAGCAGTGAGCCTTCCCTGCCGAAGGGGCTGTCCGCCTCGGGCTCAGTCTCCCTGCCCACTCCTAGTCTGAGCCGTGTGGGCCTGTGTGGTCACATGAGGGCAGTCTGGAGTCCAAGGACCAGCATTCAAGCTCCAGCTTTGCTATGAGGCCTCTCTGTGACTTAAGGCATCTGACTGCCTTCTCAAGGCCTCTTTTCCTTTTTAGACCCAGAAGGCTCCACAACTGCTGTCTGAGGCCCTTTGGTCTCTGATACATCATTCTAGGCTTCTGAGGTGAATCCTGGTGGGTTGAAGTTGACTGTGGTCTGCCATGGCCCTCCTCCCTGCCCCTCCTCCCTCCCTTCCCTCCTCTCCTCCCTGCCCCTCTTCCCTCCCTTCCCTCCTCTCTTGCCTGTACCTCCTCCCTGCCCCTCCTCCCTCCCTTCCCTCCTCTCCTCCCTTCCTCTCCTCTCTCCCTGCCCCTCCTCCCTGCCCTACCCTGAGAAACCTGCTTCCTTAGCCCCAGGACCGGAGCTCTTGTTGGATGAGGCCAGGCCAGCCACCCAGGTGCCATTTCTAACCTGATTTCCAGAAATTGTGTACCAGGGCCTGGAGCACAGAACCAATTGGCTAAAGCCTCCTGGGAGGGCTCAAACTGTCCAGCTTTGTAAGAAAAGCCTGGAAAGGATTTGCTGGCACCATCAATCTGCTTGGGCTACTGTGACTGTGTCTGCAGACTGCCCGCCTCGGGGTGGCATGGAGGTTTCTCGGCTTATTCAGGCCTGAGAGGCAGCCCCACGCAGCCCGAGTACCTAGAGAGCCACAGACTAAGTGCCGCTGCAGGGCCTACGCACTGTGTTGACGTCTCTCGTCTCTGGGGTGTGCTGGCACATCTGTGCGTGTATGCATGTGCTTCTATCTGTGGGCACATCAGCGTGCCTCTCCGGGAACGTGTCCCCACCCGTGTGTGCGTGTGTGCCCTACTCGAGTCCACTGGGCCGCCTGGAGGTTGCCCTCTGAGTACACAGGGTCAGTCGGTGTCTCTTCTACGTGCCTCTCCTCTGCCTTCTCTCGCAGGGTTCTGGGCTCCAGAGGGGCCCTCCCCTCTCCTGGATGCTCCAGGGCCCTCTGGTCTCCTTCCCCCAGCAACCAGGCAGCTGAGCCAGTTCCCGTAACAGGCCCTCTGGGGAGAGGTGACCAGGAGCCTGGGTGCAGGGAGCAGCTCTCCTGCGGGCCAAGGGCTGTACCACCCGCCTGGGCAGTGGACATGGTTATATGCCCGAGGGCTGCCGGGCTGGCCCCAGTCCCACCTCTGTTTATTCTGTACTACAACCTGTAAATAACATTTAGCATTCCTATTGTAACAAAATTAATTTTTATGAAATAAATTATATTTCCTAGTCTAATAAAAAATTCAGGTTGTAGTCTGCTGTCTTTTTGACTGCCTTTCTGTCAGCAGTTGGGAATGATCTTCCTGCTTTTCTCAAAATTCCATGAGTTTGGGGTCAAGGGGTCATTGCCAGAGCTCTCTGAGCTCCTGGAAATGATCAAGTGCAACTGCCTAATTTTATACAAGGGAAAAGTGGCCCAGAGAGGACTGAGAGCTTCCCCGTGGTCACGCAGCAAGCTGGAGGCCATGCTGACTCTGATCGCAGCCCCTGCTCCCCAGCCAGTGCTCTCAGTGTGTCAGCATTTGTGGGATGTGCTCAGGGTCAGTCTTGTGAGCCTGTCGTGGGCTAGGTGATGAGTGGGAGGAATAACAGAGGTGAAGCCCTCAGCGTCCTTGTCTGCCTGTGAGGCATTCAGACGCGTGTTTTCCAATTGGGCCGAGGTCAGTTGAGAGCACTCACCTGAGACAAAATCCTGCCAGCAGAAAGGGAATGATGGGCAGGCTGGGCTTGTGTGACTTTGGACCCATGGCTGCCATGATGGTTGGGCAGCTTACATACTGAACAAGAAAGCCATATCTAAGGGGGAAGGTGGTGCCTTTCCCACTCAGATTGAAGATTTATGTATTTATTATACTATGAGATATTTCCAGTAGAGGGCAGTAAAGGGCATTGTTCTAATAACATCAATATGTTGGTATTAATTTTCCTATAGATGAAAAAAAAAATGGGCTTCCCTGGTGGCTCAGAGGTTAAAGCGCCTGCCTGCAATGCGGGAGACCTGGGTTCGATCCCTGGGTTGGGAAGATCCCCTGGAGAAGGAAATGGCAATCCACTCCAGAATTCTTGTCTGGAGGATCCCATGGATGGAGGAGCCTTGTGGGCTACAGTCCATGGGGTCGCAAAGAGTCGGACACGACTGAGCAACTTCACTCACTGACTCACTCATAGATGAAAATGTCTCAAGGGATTTTTTTTTCTAATTTGCACCAAGGTGCCATACAACCACAGCAGCCCTGAACCCCTCTGCCCTGTAGACTTCAGGTCTCCCTGTGTGAGTTGAGTCTGGTCCCAGCATTTTCCAGCACTCATTGCCTATTCTACAGATGAATTCTGTGATCTCTGAATTCTGGGATGAGAGCACCCTCTGGCTTCGTGGTAGAGAGTCATAGCACATTAAAGGCTCTGAGAAGGCCTGTGTGAAGATGCTGGTCTCATAATATAGGGTGTACTACATGTATTTGGCCATGGGATACTTTTTATGTTTATATTTAAAGTTTTTATTGCAGCATAGTTGATTTACAATGTTGTGTTAGTTTCAGGCATACAGCAAAGTGAATAAGTTATACATATATCCATTCTTTTTCAGAATCTTGTCCTGTACAGGCCCTTATAGAATATTGAGTGGAGTTCCCTGTGCTATACAGTAGGTCTTTATTTATTATCTATTACGGGACCCTTTTCTAAACCTTTCATGCCCTGAAGGGTCCTGACAGCTCTGACTTGCAGGGACCTGTGGCTCTGAGGGGTGTGCCAAGGATGGCCTGGCTGTCCCCCTGGGGGTTGGGAACACCTGTGGGCTGGGTCCTCTGGGGGCTTATGGCCTAGTAGGGAAGGCAGGATAAACAAGGCTCATAAACATACATGCACATAGACCTACGACTAGACTGTCATCCTTTCCTGGAGTCCAGGAGTACTTAGAGCCATCATATTTGTGTGTGTGTCTGTGAGTGTGTACAAGGGGAAAGAGGGTATAGCCTGAGGTGGGCAGCAGCCCAGGGAGAGGGTGGGAAGTAGCCCCCATAGGCAGGTAGGTTATCTGCAGTCCCCCCAGGAGTCACCCATTTAAAACCCCTAAGTGTATCCCATCACCTAAGCAGGAAGGCCTTGATGGCCACCTGCCCCTTGGTGGGGTGCAAAGAGTTCCAGCCTGGGAGGCAGGGGACCTGGATTCTGGTCCTGATGTTGTGGGGTCACTTTTCCTTCCCAAGCCTCAGTTTCCCCATCCGTGAAATGGCAGCCTTAGACCTGCTGCTCTCTAAGTTTTCTCTGGCTGGTGTGGTTCTGTAATTGGGGGAAGGGAGGTGACAGCCCCACCCCCTGGGCCCTCCTCTATCACTGTCCCGGGGGGATGATGGAAAACCAGGAGCAGGCAGAAGATGGGCCAGTTCTGCCCTAGTAACCGAGTGGCCCCAGTGAGATGCTCTAGAGCAGAGCGGCAAGGTGACAAGGCACATGCCAGCCAACCTGGCACAGGCACGATCTTCAGGCCACCTGCTGTTGCCCTGGAAGGGTTGCTGGGTTCAGGTTTCACCAGTTGCCCCTTCCTTCACTGGGGGCCAGAAGGAGAGAAAGTCCATTCCAACCCCAGCTGACAGCTTAAGATCAGACTCGGGAAGCCTTCATCCATTTCTGTTTGGCAAATTTTTGAAACTTTGCCCATTTTAGTTCAAAACGCTGTAATGCCTATGGTTTAAAAATTAAGGTACAAAATAATAGGTGAAAAGTAGATACCCCACCTCCTCCTGCCTCACCCCTCCCCTGCCACCCTCCCCATTCTCAGTCCTCCCCCCATAGAGGCGATTGTTACTTTTCTTATATATCCCCTCAGGAAGATCTATGCATATGCACACATATATTTGTATATGTAAATATTTAAATATAATGGGTTTGATCCAAGAGTCTCAACCCCTCAAGGTATAAACATGAACTAGTTTTATTTTTCCAATAACTGCTCAGATATTCATTTTGTTGACACCATCTTTCCCGCTGGATAGCAAACTCCCTTAACGATGTCTCCACGGAGGTCCCTAACTTTTCTCTCCCTTGCAGTTATTAAGACATATTCATTTTGGTTGCTAAGGCTCAACCCATCCATCTTGGAACTCCAACCACGTTTAACTAAGTCCCTGGGAGCGCCCTCTACAGGCCACTGGGGGCTGTGCTGCCAGCTCTCTGCACCTCCCCCTTGCCCTCCCCTCTCTACTGCCTCTGCCAACCACTCCCAGCTTCCGACTTGCGGATATCTTCTTTCCTCTCAACCTCCACCCTTGTCACTTCATCCAAAAAGCTGCCATCAAACCAGTTGCCTCCTCCTGCACCAGGTACACGAATCTCACACCAAAACCCCAGCCTTCTCCAAATGGACGCGGGAGTGGTCTAGTGACCGTTCCCGACAGGTTGCCGTTTCTAACCATGATCCCTGCCCTCGACCATCGTTACAAGGACAGGAGGCGCTCGAGATTAGGAACCGCCAGGACCTGATATTTCAAAACACAAGTGGTGGGGCAGGGAGTGGCCCCATGCTGCTGCACATCTCACTGGGCACAGGGGCCGTCACCGCTGGGTACCAGGTCCGGGCAGCACACACTGCCCCCAGAGCCATGCCGAGGGGAGACAGATGGGCAAGGGGACCACAGAAGCTCCAACTCAGCCTGGAGGTTCTACAAAGACTTTATGTTTTAGAACGCTAGGGTTGGTGTCTCTGAATCAGTTTCTCAATTATGCATTTTGTGGAAGATGCTTTTAGGCAAAAGTCGGCAACTTTTTTTTTTTTAATGAAACTTCTTACAAAGAGAAGGTGCTGATGTCCTTTTAGCAGGTGATGGGCCAGATGTGAAGGCTGCTGTCTGCCAGAGGTGCTGGGGTGGCCTCAGGGCCCTGTATGTGTGTGTGTGTGTATGAGTGTGAGGGGTGTGGGTGGGCTGGTGTCCCCTTAAGGATCCTAACCTGGGAGAGGGAGGCGGGGGAGAGTCTGTGGGAGGGGGAACCAGCGAGTCTGCTATTCCTGCAGTGGTGAAGGGCCAGCCTAGCCCAGGCCACACTGCAGGGGATTTGAATCTGCCCACCCCAGTTCTTCAGCCCAAGAAGCCTCCTCAAGGAGAAAGTCTGGATATTTGGAAATTCAATCAATGTTTATTGATCTGATCTGTAGACTGACACAGCACAGGGAGTACACAGTGGTGAATCAGACCTGGAGTCGGCCCTTAAACAGCTCAACAGAATGAAAAGCAAATTCGTATAGTGGGTACACCAGGACCGGGCAGAAGCCAGGCCGAGGGGGTACCCAGGACATGCTCCTGAGCCCCTGGTCCTCTCTGCAGACTGCCAGAGGCCCTGCCTGGGCGCTGTTTTCCTCAGGTTGTGTCAGAGGGACAGTGGCCCCTGTCCCAGCCCCGCTCCTGCATCCCTCCACTGGATGGCGGCCTCAGCTGCTCCTCTCCCCAGGAAGGGCAGGGCTAAGCTGCCAGCCCTCAGGTCCCAGCAATGCCCCATGACCAGGAACTCAGGCACCGACGCCCTGCACTCACACCAGTAAATACCTTGACTACCCAAGGGGGTTACACTGGGCAGAGGCAGTCCCTGTGGACTGCAGGGGTGCATTGCATTGGAATCCATTTCACAGACATCTAGGATGGCAGAGCTGGGGTTCTTGACCATTCGCTAATCTACCCTCACCCGATGCCAGCATTCCCTTCACAATGGCCTACACACGGGCTTGACCAGTTTCTGCTTGAATACTTTCAGAGTTGGGGAACTCATCACTTACTAACAGTAATAAAGGCTGGCATTTGAGTGCTGACTCACTTTCACTGTAAGGGGCTGATCTTATCCTCAGGAACTAAGAAGAATAAGTCTGAAGTCTTCTAGTCCCTAAAAACTTCTCAAACATTTGAAAACAGCCCTCATGGTCCACCCTGGAACCACTTCTCCCCAACCAAATGCTCCCAGGCCCTCACGTGATGTGGCTCCGCGTCCCCATGTGGTCTGTGCTCCCTAGGTTCCTGCTCACCTGCCTCTGCTACTTTGACTCCCATAAGGGAGTGACAGTGGTGCCCGCATCTAGGGTGTGGGAGGCATAAAAGCCGCCAACTGGGAGGTGCCAAGGATCAGGGGTGGCACTGAGGAGGCTCAGGAAATAGAAGTTAATTTTACCCATAGCCCCATCTCAGCTGTGGCTTTAGGGGGACAAGTTCAGGGGTCTGCCTGTCCTAGGTCTGAACCCAGACTCCATCATCTGCTTTCCAAGTGACCTTGAGCCAATTGCTTAAACCAAATTCCTGACCCCCAGAATCTGTAATATAATAAAGTTGTTTTATAACTACATTTTGGGGTCATTCATTTTGCAGCCATAGTAACTGGAACACAGGAGCTTCTGGGGTGCCAGTGTTCCTGACCTGGGTTCTTAGACTCTTCGTTGGTGGTGGTGTTTAGTCGCTAAGCTGTGTCTACTCTTTGAGACCTTTAGACTCTGTGCACAGCTGCTTAGTCACTCAGTTGTGTCCGACTCTTTGTGGTCCCATGGGCTGCAGCCCACCAGGCTCCTCTGTCATGGGGATTCTCCAAGGAAGAATACTGGAGTGGGTTGCCATGCCCTCCTCCAGGGGATCTTCCCAACCTAGGGGTCAAACCCAGGTCTCCTGCATTGCAGGCAGATTCTTTACCAGCTGAGCCACAAGGGAAGCCCAAGAATAATGGAGTGGGTAGCCTATCCCTTCTCTAGGGGATCTTCCCAATGCAGGAATCGAACTGGGGTCTCCTGCATTGCAGGTGGATTCTTTACCAGCTGAGTTACCAGGGAAGCCAGACTCTTTAAACAATAGCAATTGATGAGACCAGGTGAGGAATTCCAGTGAGGCTTTACTGGGTCTCATGCGAGCATCAAGGAGTGAGAACAAGTAACAGGCACCCTTGCTCATTCTCCATGGAGGGCAGGCTGGTTCCTTCAATGGGATGAGGGCAGGGGTTTATCAATATGTGGGGCCCGAGGGGTGGCTTAGGTGTTCTGCCTAGCTCCTTGGAGCTGCTGTGTGCAGGGATCATGCTCAGTACCCTGCTTTTGCTCTGGGCACCTCAGAAGCGGCAATTGGGTTTTGGCCTTTTTGTGTCTTGTTGCTCTTAATTTGCCCCAATTGTGCATGCATGCAGTTACCTTTTTAGCCTCTTGTAGTTTCTTGGTATTCTGTTGCTCGGGGATACAAGAAGACATTTGTCCAGGTGCAAGCACTGCAGCAAAGGATCCCAGGTTTCAGCCTGTGTCACTTACTAATGTTCTGAAATTTCTTGATCCAGGTGCTGATGGCATAAATACATCCATTGTGTGGTCATTCATAAACCCTACACTTACAATTTGTAGGTTATACTTCCATCAGAAAACGTCAAACAAGGAAACTAAGCAGTGGTAAGAATGCATTAAGGAGTGTTAGACTAAAGGTGTAAGAAAAAGAAGGGTTGATGGATCCTGAAAGGCTCCTGAGCTGGTGGGAGGGGAGGGTTTAGGATCTGGGGCCATGGAGGGCAGACCTAGGACAGAGAGGAGAACTTTCCTGTTGTAACTGGAAAAAGAAAAACAGGAGCAGATGGGGGGCATATTTGGTGCTGAGAAATGAGGAAGTTCCTCCCTGTTGGTTTCTGTTTTCTCTGCCAGGTAGGTGGCAGGAGGCAAGGCTGTCTCAGGGTGGGATGTGTTCAGATGTTTGAGATGAATGGAGAAGGAAGATGGCAGCCGTTTCTATGGACAGGAGGAGCTAGGACTGCCGTGGGACTACCAGAATCCTGGATGCCCAGCCCAGATTGTAACTTGAATTCAGAGTGGAGCCACTGGCCTGCTGGGGACTTTCTGCAGGAAGGCTCATCCACTTGGGTGTAGGGAGTGCCACTGGGAGTCGAGGGGTGTGAGAATTGAGAGTATTGTCAAGATGTTACTGAGATGATGAGCCATGTAATCTAAGCTGGCTCCAAGAGGAAGGAAGATGCCCAATGCATGGAGGGAAGATAGATGGGTCACGGCTGGAGTCTCCAGTAGGTCCAGAACATTCCTCAGTGGGAGCAGTTAGGCAAAGCAAAGGAGAGGTGGCTCGAGTCAGAGAGATGGTTAGAACTTGAACTAGTGATGTGGGCGCACAGAGTTATGGTCAGCAATTATGGATAATTCTTTATCTCCCAGGAGCCACATGCCCTGCTTGGGGGCCCAGGAAATCCTAGAAAGCAGGAAATGTGCTGAGGCAGCCCAGCTCGTGAGAACAGCAGTGACAGGGAAGGGCCACAAGATGGCAGCATCAGCCCGATGAGGCTTCCGCCTCCAGTGGTGGCCCACCTTCCGGCAGGCAGGCTCTTATTGCTTAATTGCCTACAGGTTTGCAGGCTTTGGAGCAAGGAGGAGTTTATGTGAGCCTCCCCCGCCCCCACTCCCAACCACCTTGGATGGAACCCCTGACTGAGCTCAGGAGGCAGAAGGGCGACAATTTGAATCTTGGCTCTGGTTTATCAGCTATGTGTCTCTGCAAAGGTCTCTCTCAGCACCCCAGGTTCCTCATACGTGAAGGTGAAAGTCACTCAGTCGTGTCTGACTCCTTTCAACCCCATGGACTATAAGTCCATGGAATTCTCCAAGCCAGAATACTGGAGTGGGTAGCCTTTCCCTTCTCCAGGGGATCTTCCCAACCCAGGGATCAAACCCAGGTCTCCTGCATTGCAGGCGGATTCTTTTACCAGCTGAGCCACAAAGGAAGCCCAAGAATATTGGAGTTGGTCCTCATATGTAAAAGAAGCTAACTAGAGTACCAGCCTCAAAGGAGATGGTTGTTGGGGGTGGGGGAAGGCAGCCAGAGCGTCCTTGAGAGCTATCAATATTACTTTTGAACCCCCCAATCCCCTGCCCCAGGCCTCATAGAAGGCTATTAGCCTGGGCTGATATGAGTAGGGAAACGAGGCTTGACTTCCTAGGGATACCTAGACAGCGTCTAAGCCTAAGCCCAGGTTCATAAGGCTCCACCACACCAGGAGGCCTCCCCAGCCAGTCCTTGTCCTACCGTTGCAGCTCCCCGGGGCCAGGAGCAAGTCCCTTTGTAATACTGAGATAGCTTCTGTTCAATTGTCAGAACTTTCAGAGTATTTCCAAGCCAAGGTGTGGCAGGATGCTTTACTTGGAGAATTACAAAATATCAACCCAGTGAAGAGTGCTTGGGATGTTTTGAATTTTCATTTGTTCTTTCCTCTTTCTTCCTCTCTCTCTGCCTTCTCTTCCCTTGCTCTCCTCCTTCTCTTTCTTATTCTCCCTCTCTTCCTCCTTTCTCTCCTCGCTTCTCTTTCTTCTTCATGTGCATTTCAGAACAATGGTGATGCCCAGTAGCTGTGCAGCACTGTACCATTTACAAATATTCCCCTGACATTCTCTGACTGCCTGCAAACAGGCATCAACTCCGCCCAGTTGAAAAGCCTCAATTCACCTCCACCCCGGACACAGAGTAGATGGCCCTCAGGCAGGAAAGTGTTGCTTCCATTCCCGTGCATGCCTGCTCAGTCGCGTCAGTCATGTCTGACTCTTTGCGACCCTATGGACTGTAGTCCACCAGGCTCCTCTGTCCATGTAATTCTCTAGGCAAGAATACTGGAATGAGTTGCCACGCCCTCCTCCAGGGGATCTTCCCGACCCAGGGATCGAACCCGAGTCTCCTGCATTGGCAGGCGGGTTCTTTACCTCTAGCACCACCTATCAAAAGGGGCCTCCACAGCCAGTCCACAACATCCAGCCAGACCAATCACCATGACCTGCCCACTTGTTCCCATCCCCTCCTTGGTCCTGAAATCGGTCTGCTCTCAAGTCGGCTGTAGACTGCAGGGCTTCTTATGTCCTCTGCCCCTTCTGGCCTGTCCCCCGGGGAGAGTGCAAGCTCCTCCAAAGCAAGACCCCAGCCCTTTCCACCTTTGGGTCTTCGCACTGTTTTTACTCTCTCAACACTTCCGACAACAGATGCAGTGGGTTTCTTTTTCACATGTATACTCCAACAAATTTTCCAACTCTCTGGACACCAGCTGGGGACCCAACAATTCAATTCTGACACTCTCTGGAGCCACAGGTCCTACACACTGAAGGGTCCCACAAGGCTGCCCCTACTTCAACTTCAGACTCCGGTCATAGGTATAGAGTACGGGGTGCCCAGACTTTTGTCCAACTTGGTGACAAAATCAGGGGTTCCCACACACTCCCTCCAGTTTGAATAATTTGCTAGGACGGCCTACAGAATTCAGGAAAACTTACTATCACTGGTTTATTTTATATAAAGGGTACAAAATGAACAAGGTATCAGGTCCCAAGTTTCTGTCCCCATGGAGTTGGGGTGTGCCGCCCTCCCTGAAGGTGGATATGTTTGTCAACCCAGATGCTCTCTGAACCCCATCATTTAGGGGTTTTATGGAGGTTCATTATGTAGGCATGGTTAATTAACTCATTGGTCATGGGTGGTTAGGTCATCACCAGCTCCTCTCCCCTCCCTGGAGGCAGGGCATGGAGCTGAAAGTTATAACCTTCTAATCCCCTGGGTGGGTTCCACCAGCCCTCAACCACAAGCTATCTGGGGCCCACCAAACCCACCTCATTAGCATAAATTCAGGTGTGGCTTAAATAGGCTTGAATAACAAAAAACCTTCCTATCACACCCATCTCTCAGGAAATTCTATGGGTTTTAGAAACAGTCTATCAGATCAGATCAGATCAGTCGCTCAGTCGTGTCGGACTCTGCGACCCCATGAATCGCAGCACGCCAGGCCTCCCTGTCCATCACCACCTCAGGAACAGTAAGTGAACCAGTAAGTGAAGTCGCTCAGTCGTGTCTGACTCTTTGCGACCCCATGGACTGTACCCTACCAGGCTCTGAGGAGCCTCTCAGTCCATGGAATTTTCCAGGCAACAGTACTGGAATGGGTTGCCATTTCCTTCTCCAGGGGATCTTCCCAACCCAGGGATCGAACCTGGGTCTCCCGCACTGCAGGCAGATGCTTTACCGTCTGAGCCACCAGGGAAGCCCTATCAGGAACCAGGGACCAGATCAAATATATTTCTGATCCTAACACATCACAGGCCCCACTGCAGGGCCTGGCACATGGTAGGTCTGCTTAATGAAACATGGTCTCACCATGAAACAAGGCTGCCACCTCCCCGTGGCCCTGAGAGCACCCAGCGCTGACCCACCACTGTGGGGTCAGGGGACTCAACAGTTTTAGAATCAGACAGACCTAGGCAATGGTACCCCACTCCAGTACTCTTGCCTGGAAAATTCCAAGGACAGAGGAGCCTGGTAGGTTGCAGTCCATGGGGTCGCCAAGAGTCGAACACGACTGAAGTGACTTAGCAGCAGCAGCAGCGTTACATCACACTGCCGTCGGGGCTTCCCACAAGCCCAGCTTTCTCAGGTCCGTGAGAGGGGCACAGGGCAACTCCGGCCCCTCCGGGCATGTGACAATAATGAGCGCGGATGTCAGGTCTAAGTAGAGAGACGGTGACTGCCTGGGGCGGTAATTTAGACAGGAAGTTCTGGCGGCCGGTGGGAGGGCCTGATGGGGTCGGAGTGGTCCTGAGGACTAGCTACTCCTCTGCCTCGACTAGTGAGCTTCTGGAAGGTGCTGGCTCCCGGGAGGGTCCCCGCAGGTGCGGGGAACAGTAGGGGATCAGGGAGGTGCAGGTGAGACTCCGCAGTTGCTTGCGGGGAGCGGGTGGAGAGCTCTTCCGGGTCCTGGGGCGCAGGGTTCTGGGAGCTGACGGGGTGCTCGGGCTCCACGGTGGGGAAGCAGCGGCGGCAGCAACGAGAGCCGACTCACTGCGCACTCGCGCGCTAGCCTGGGCGGTGCGCCTGGCGGCCGGCGCCTCACTCCCTTCACCTGTGAAATGGGCGCGTGTCCACAGCCTGCCGCCCGCGAAAGGAGACCCGTTTGCAAACCCGGAAGCGCCGGAGGGGGTGGGGCAGGGGGCGGGGCCTGGAGGCGGAGCCCGGCCTCAGGGCCGGCCGAGCCCGGAGTCGCAGTGGCCGCGGCAGCCGGGGAGGCAGCGGCGGCGGCGGCGAGCGACGGCGACAGTAAGTGCGGGCCGGCGGTCGGGCGCGGGCCTGGCCCCCGCCCAGCTCTTCAGGCTCCTGGTCGCTCCCCGGGCTCCCGCTGGGGGCGGCCTACCCCCTCCCCAACCCCGCGGCCCTCCTGGGGGCGCTCCACTGGGGCCTCAAAACCCGGACCCGGCCTCCGGCTCGGCGCGACGCCTCTCGCTGTGACCCCCCCTCCCCGGCGTCCATTCTCTTCCTCCCTTGCTCTCTCCTCTCACTTTCCTCTCACGTTCCCTCCTCCTCGGTCTGCGTTCTCCAGATTCTCTTCCCGCCCCCTCATGAATTTCCTGAGATCAGACATCACCTTATGGATGTGGGGGGCCTGGGTATGGACAAGTTAGCCTAAAGTATCCAGAAGGTGGCTGAGAGCCCAAATTGGGTCGCCTGAGTCTGGGGGTGTCCCCGCCCTGTGCTTCCCACAGTGCTTTCCCATAGGGTAGCCTCCGCAGCCCCTTACCCCCATTTCACAGGTGAGGAAATCGAGGCACAAAGGCAAGATTGACTTAAGAGTCAGTCAAAAACTTTCTGGGAACCAGCGCCCAGACCTGGAGGATGGTCTGCGGTGGCTCCAGGCCCCACGAGTTTCTGCTGCGTTGAGCAGGGTCTACCCCTTGCCCGAAGTCAACCAGGACAGGAGCAGGGCTGAGCCTTGCCGATTCCTACAGGTGACTGAGGAACACACCCCAGGGCATCGCCAGCCCCTCCCCGGGGATGGCAGGACTCTTCCTTGCCTTTCTTCTTTTTTAATCCAAAGCCAGCAGCTAGCTTTCATAAAGAGTAATAAGACTTTGCTCACTCCAGTGCCCCAGCCTGTGACCTGAGTGAGAGAAAATTCCTGGCTCTTTCCGAAGCTTGGTCAAGGCCGAACGGTCCTGAACAAATAGGCCCCTGGAGCTGAGAATGGACTCCAGCCGAGTGTGGCCTGAGTGACTGAACTTTAGCCCCAGCAGCTACCCCTGGAGTTGGAGCATCTGGAAAGAACCACTTGCCCATTGTCTGTTGTCCTACATGGGTCATAATTTTTACATTTTTAAACACTAATATAGAAACTGTATGTGTGTGTGCACACATGTGCGTGCATGGCCACACTGGTTAGTTTGTTAGTGCTGAGCTCCCTGTGAATCCAAGCTGGGAAAAGGCTCTGCTCAACCAAGGGAGTTTAAAATAGACTTGCTGACACAGATGCTCTGGGCTTCCGGCTGCCTCCTGCCTGCCTGCTGCAGGGTACATGCTGCCCCAGTAGGGGTACATATCCTGGCTGTTCAGAATCCATTCATTCAGCAGATATTGATAAAGGTGCCCTGCAGTGCTGCCTTCGCCTCTGTTCACAGCTCACTGACCAGGAATTCTTCCAGAAGGTCTGTACTTGGAGCCAGTAGACAAGGATGCACATTGCCAACCACCTTCCTCCCAGGGAGGCCAAGGAATCCACATGGCCCTCAGACTGACTGGCTGAGTAACCTCACTTTTCCCATTTGTTAGCTGCATGACTTTGGGCAAATTACTCAGCCTCTATGAGCCTCACTCTTCACCTGTGAAAGGGTCTTAGAGTAGCACCTACCATATTGGGCTGTTGTCAGCCTCAAGTGCCAGGTACAGACCTGGACATGCCCCAGTGCTGGATTTAACTATTGGGAATTCTCAGTGTTTGAATGCGGGACAAATCAAGCAACTTTACATCCTCGTTCTTTGCATCTGATAAAAAGGAAGCGGTAATTCCTGTCCTGCCTAATTCTGAGAAATATTGTGAGGCTCTCCTGAAATAGCAGATAAGGCCCTATACTGTACCTCTGTAACAGTGTTCGCATTTCTCCTGGTCTGGCTTAATGCCAAGTTAAGGCTCAGCCTCCTATGCGAGCCTAGATGCACTGATTTATTTATTGCAGAAGGGACTACAGAGCGTCCCATCCTCAGTTTTATGGAAATATTTCCCATTTATCAAGCTGCTGCCACAGCCTAGGTGCTGTATAGAGCATAGAAGTAGGCATGTTACCTTGCAGCCAGACTCCACAGCCAGCCAGCCAGCCAGCTGACAAGCCCAGGATGGCAGGGAAGATGCTGACATTTATCAGCATTGCCAGCCAGTTGCAATTTACAATAACCATTGTAAAAAGGCTTCCCCGGGTTTGCAGATGGGGAAAGTGAGGCTCAGAACTTGGTGACTTGCCCGAGGCCGTGTACACAATCGTTACTGGCAACCCAGAATCTTTAGTTTGTTTTAGCTGCTGCTGCAGATGGGGAGTTGCTCTCTTGTGGTGGGATGTAATGAACAGAGGTGGGGGCCCAGGCAGGAGCTGCAAACCCAGGCTTGGCCCTTTGCCTGGTCTGTGACGTGTTCTTTGGACCTCAGTTTTCCCACAATGACATGAGGGAGTGGCCTATTAGATGTTTCAAACCAGCTTCTGGTGGCAGCTCTAGACACTATGAGGTTTATTTTTTTAATGTTATTTGAATGCCTTTATTTTTATTTATAATTTTTAGTTTTGAACAGATAATACACTCACAAAGTTCAGAATTCAAGAGGCACAAAACAACATGCAGTGAAGTCCCCAGCCTCGCTCCTCAGAGGCAACCACTGTTTGAAATTTCTTGTGTATCCTTCCAGAGGGTATACTTACATCTTCCCCTCCCTGCCTGCCTGATCTGTGCTTCTTATGTACAGATAGTACCATATTCTACACACTTTCCTCGTCCTTAATTTTCTCCCATAAAGTTGAAAAGAGTTTAGAGAGCATTCTTGGCTCATCGAGGGGCCTAATTCTTTTTGTTATGGCTGCTTAGAAATTTGAATGCCTTGAGACCAGGTTTGCCCCTCTGGACTGACTGCTGTGGGCTCCACTATGCTGCATTGCCTTACTCCCAACCAAGCGGCCACTATGTGGCCTCTGTATAGTTTGGGGGCATCCTGAGGTCACTTACTACTCTGACATCTTGTCTTTGCCCCTAATAATTAAACCTGAAGCTCTAATCACACTTTGGTGACTCCACAGATCCCCAGGTAGGGGCAGAATCAGCTCTGTAAGATGGGTGAGTCTCCAGCTGTACCTGGCCTCAGCTTCTGATCACCTGCCCTGTCTCTCCACTCCAACAGTGGCCATCATCTCAGAAGACGACTTTCGTCATACCTCCAATTCTGCCTACAGAACTGCAAGCAGCTCCCTCCGAGCTGACCAAGAAGCACTGCTGGAGAAGTTGCTGGACCGCCCGCCACCCAGCTTGCAGAGGCCCGAGGACCGCTACAATGGTACCTACATCATCTTCTTCAGCTTGGGCATTGGCGGCCTGCTGCCATGGAACTTCTTTGTCACGGCCCAGGAGTACTGGATATTCAAACTCAGCAACTGCTCCAGCCCAGCCGCTGGGGAGGAGCCTAAGGACTCGGACATCCTGGTAAGGCGAGCTTCTCCCAGGGGGTTGGGGGTCAGTGGGGAACAAGCTTCCTGGAAGGGACAAAGGGTGAGTTCACTTGGATCCACCCTTCCAGGAAGGCTTGTCGCATGTTGCGAGTATGGATGCAAGTTGGGAGGCTGTGTGGAGTGTTGTACATAGATGGAATTCATTTCAGCCCTAAGACACGCTCTGTGTTATGTATGAGGCCTTTTGTTTCACATGGCAGGATAATATGGAATTGGATAAGACACAGTCCCAGCCTTCACATTGCTTAGTATTTAACTTGGGGAGGAGATGCAAATGATGGGTCTGTGTAGTGTGGTATAGTAATTAACCCCAAAATCCTGAGTCTATGCCTCCATGGGTTTGAAAGGGTGACTCTAATAGCATCAAGTTCAGCTATGAGTTGCAGAAAATTCCAAAAGAGCAGTGGCTACTACAAGATGGAAGGAAGGTCATTTTTCTCTCATGTGCAAGTCTAGAGGGGCCAGCCCAATGCTGGCATGATATTCCATGTTGTCAGGAACCTAGCTGCTCCACCATCTGTAGCTTCCATGTTCAAGATCACTTCATAGTCCAAGAACTAGGAGTTCTTGCCATTACATCACATAGGAAGAGGAGGAGAGGCATAAGAACATAAGCACTCTGGGAATTAAGCACATGGTTTCTGCTCATATTGTATTGGCTGTAATGCAGTCATATGACCACATGCACCTCGAAGGAGGCTAGGAAATATAGTCTTTAAGCATAGTCTTTATCCCAGAGAACCATGTACCCAGCTCAGATGAGTTTGTATAGTTGTGGAAGACAGGGGAATCGAAGAATGGGGATAAGTAGTCTTGTCATAAAGGGAGAGATCTCTGCAACTTAGAAGAATGGGGAGGAGACAGACATTCCAGGTGGAAGGCAAAGTCTGAGCTATGGTAGGATGGGAGGAAAGTTCAGATGTCTATGAGGAACAGTGAACCATCTAGTTTTCCTGAATGTGGGGCACCCGCACACGTAAGAGACAAATAAGGCTTGATTTTATTGCCTCGGCCTTGAAGTCATTGCCCGGGACTTGAATGTCAAGGTGAGGAGTCTCTGTCTGGTTGGCAGTGGCATCAGGTCTCCCCTTGCCACCCAGGGCTGCTCACTTTGTGGGGTGACTTTTCCCTCAAGCAGGGAGAGTGTTAAAGAAAAAATAATTCTGCCACTTGTTAAAGCGGTAAGGAAGCCTTTGCTCAAGACTGTTGCAGTAAGGGAGAGAGGCTGGGCTCACCTCCCGCAAGGATAAGGGGGTTTCTGGCGAGGGAGCGAGCTGAGAGGTCAGTGGATGGCAAATGACTAAGAGGAGCTGTCAAGGATAGGTTTTTTTTTTTCTCATAAATTAATGTTTTATTATACTTTGGTTTAGTATAAAAATTGTCAGTAACCTTACTTGGGAAATAGCCAGAGCATTTGAGAATTCTTTTTAAATTTTATTTTACTGAAGTATAGTTGAAAGAGCCTCAGTTTCCACAACTGATCCAGAGCAGTGTCTGTTCTCTCTTGAAAGCTCGTGGATGGGGAAGCAGGGTGTCTCTGAAGGCAAGCCAGACTGGGGGTTGCCAGCTGCCACCTGTTGCCCCTAGGGCTGCCGCAGGGAATAGGAACAGGATACCCTAGCTGACCCAGCCATACCCCTCAACTGGCCTGGGAGTTGGCTCACCAACCCTCTTCTGAAAATACCTTTGAGATCCCTGACCTAGCCCCGTGGAACTTTCGATGAATCTAACGTTAACTGAGGCTTCCCTCATGTCTGACTGGAAGGGCTCTTCCAGTTACATGGTCACCCAGGGAGCTTTTTCAAAAATTCCAACCTGGGCTCCTCCCCTGACATTCTGATTGAATCAGGCAGAGATGAAGTGGACATGGGAATTTTAAGACTTCACGTCTCCTCCTCCAGCCCCAACCCCTAGATTCTGACACCCTGCGAGTGCCTCTCTCTGTTAACTGAGGAATTCATAGATGCCTCTAGGGACCAGAACAGCCAGTATAAACTCATTTCGCCGCTGAAGGGCTGTCACAGGAATGTAATGTAGTAATTTAGAGCGTCCTACTCTAGGTGTGGCCTCGGAACCAGGCTTCACTGGGAGCGTGTTAGTGATGCAGTCTCAAGCCCCCGGGCTGGCTGAGTCAGGAGTTGCTAACATGCCACCCTGGTGACTGGCAGGCACCGTGGAGCTAGGGCAGGGCCTCTAGAAACAGACTGTGTGGGTTCAAACCCTACCTCTGTTCTTAGCTCCCTGGCCTCTCAGTGCTCATCTTGCAGTATGTAACAGGAGAATTATACCCCCACCAGCTTCTTAGGGTTGTTATGAGGATTAAGTAAATTAACATGCACACACAGCACTTAGAACAGAGTCTGGTACCACTGCTGTGAGTGCCGTATAAACATTATTATTACTATCATTCGAGCGATGGGGCCCACACTCTGAGCTGCATGTGGCCCTGGTGTATTTCCAGACGGCTGGCTTAGCCAGGGTGCTTTATGATCCACTTTTATTTACCAGTGACTCAAGCGTCCCAGCTTTCTGCCAGCCTCGGTAAATCAGCCAGCCCTCTTGGGCTTCATCCAGGAGATCCCCGTCTGCCTGGGCCAGCACCCGGCCTCGGGCAGCCCCCAGGGCTGGTTCTGTGTGCACCTGTCCTGCCTCCCCGTCTGCCTGCTGCCCCTCTGCCTGCTGCCCCGGGTGGGGAGGACGTGCAGTCCCGTCTCTGGGAGCCTGCCCTTGCCCGGTGGCCGTGTGCCGTGAGCCGCTCTGGCTGCGAGGCAGTCCTTTCCCAGCTGCAGGCACTTAGCATTCCAGGCCCTGCTACTATGCTTTATTGCCTCTTTCCAAGTGCTGGCAGGTGCAGATGTAGTACCTGCGGTTGCCCGGAGCTCCTGGCTCTTGGCATCAGAGATGAGAGACCTGTCACCCTTCGATTCATGGGCCGGGTTTGGGAAGCAAGCATGCTGGGGTGTTTCTGCATTTTGTGGACCATTTTTCTTTGCCTAATTCCTCATTTCTGCCACCCACCTCCCCAGTTCTTTTCCCCTCTCTTCCTGATTTCCCTGTGAGAGGTGGTTGGTCTGTGCTGTCACCTGAGGGCTACTCTGGGGGAGGAAGCCGGAAGAGTCGGACGGGTCTGTCTCCAGCCGCCACCTGCAACTCAATTAGCTGTGGGTCTGGCTGTTGTGTTTTCTCTGTACTTTCCTTTGTATTTCCCAGGGATGGATACCTTTGGGTGGGGAGTTTGACGCTATAGGAATTTTGCACAGACTGCTTCCCCACCCCACCCCACCCCCCACCTCCCGCCCCTACTGCCCAAATTATGTACTTTCAAGGTCACCTCCCTTCTCAGGCTCATTTCCTTCTGCCTGGAGCAGCCTCAGGATGGTTTAGAAAGCTTTCTGCTCACCTGCCCCCTTGTCTCCATTCTCTGGAATAAGAACTTTGAATAAACTCACCACAAGACTGTGGGCCCAGAGCCAAAAAAAATTAGAGCGTAAACAAGGAAGAATTGACAGGAGAATCTGATGCGGGGGGAACCACGACGACTGCCATATTCTGAGCCCGACTGTAGGCCCACCATGCTGGCAAGGGTGTTATACACAGTGTCTCTTGTTAACCCTGTTTTTTTCTTTTTTTTCCAGACAAAAAGGCTAAAGGCTCAAAGAGGTTCAATAGCCTGCCCCTAATCAGACAGCTCAAAGGGCTATAAACAGTTTTATGGAGAACTTAGGAGGATAGATGACTGCAACATTTGTCGTGTTCAGAGGGTGGTGCAAAGGGGACTGTTGTGGAGACAGGGGCCAACCCACACCTGGATTTGGCCAAACCCTGTCTTTCTTCCTAGGGAGAGCCTGACCTTGGTCTGGTCTCCTTTCTACCCAGGAAGCCCAGGGGCCTTAGCTCTACTCCTGGATTCTGGACCCAGCTTCCAAGTTGTCAGCTGATCCCTCCCCAGCCCCCCACTTCCTCCACCCCGGCCCCAGTCCTCCCTTGGCTCTGGGGTTTTTAAACCATCCCTGATCCTGTGGGGCCTCCTTGCCCTCCCCTCGGCCTTTCCTGCAAGCCTGTAGGACTGCTGCTTGGCCAGGGACCGTCTGTCAGCCACACACCCCCTTTCTGACCCAGAGAGGACAGTGGTGACGTTTTCTCCTGGTCATTCTCTGTCATGAGGCTTCCATGGCCCCCCACACACACACCCAGGGCTCCTTTATGAGGGGGCTGTGGACATGGCCAGGTCATGGGTGGGACCCACAGTCTGAGTTGGTGTCAGCAGGGCCAGAACCCAGGCCTGGCAATCTACAGCTGTCCCATCTATCTGCTGACCAGAGGGGGCCCCAGTGGCCCAGTCCTAAGGAGTGGGGCAGGAGGCAGGTGCATCTCTGACTCTTGGGAACCTCCCCTGCTGCTAGCCGTCTGAGCTATGGGCTCCTCATCCGCATTCCCAGCGCCCAGTGCACTTCCCCATCAGGCCCTCACCCCACAGCCCTTGGTCTTGACCGCTTGTTCTGGGGAGCCATGCTCTCAGCACTTGGCATTCACTCGTTTAACCCCACTGCCCCCTGTGAGGTGGGAACTGTTGTCATCCATGGTGACAGCACCCTTTTCACAGACCATTCGCTGTGAATACAGGCCTCTTACTATATGTCCCTGTGTTCCCAGCAAAGAGTTGCACGTGATAAATATTTGTTGCATTACTTATTATATGACAGGGGAGGAAAGCCTCATGACGCCAATCCAAAAGAGGGCTTTGCAAGGGAGCAGAAGGTCTGGGGGTCACAGTGGTCACCACCAAAGGAGTTCTGATGTTTCAGGTGGTGGGCAGAGACATGAAGTGGGGTTCCTGCCTAGGGAAGGGACCCAGGTTGATCTGATTTAGCAGGTGGGGATCTTGAGCATCTTCTCATTTATGGTAGCTTTGTCCTTATCTCACCCTTCAGCCCCACCCAAAGGAGCAGGATAGCATGACTGGGGAGCTATTCTTACAACTAAGAGCAGACATCCCAGTCCAAGGAGGAGGGTTCAAAGCAACCAGGATGAACTAGTTTAGAGAAGGACAGATCATCAGATGCCTTGGTTATGAGTTGTTGGTTTTACGGAGTCCCCACCACGCAGCCTGTGCCCACCACCAATGGACCCACCATCTTACTAATATTTCGTCTGTAGGATGACCTGGTGAGTTAGGTGCTGTGCCCAGTTTTCAGATGGAGAAGCTGAGGCTCACAGATTTGGAGCTAGTGACCCAAGGTCACTGACTCCCAAGTGACAAAAGTGGGCTGTGGACCAGTCGGGAGTTTAGCAAGAACCTGTGCTGGTAAGCAACATTCTCTGGACTCTCCATCTCCCCTAGAGTCCTCGGTTCTGGCTACACACTAGAATCACCCAGTGAGCTGCGAAGCCTGCCCGCCTGCCCCACCCACCCAATTCTGGCAACATTGAAGGAGGGGCCTGGACACAAGTATTGAAAAGCTATCTGCTGCTGCTGCTAAGTCACTTCAGTCGTGTCCGACTCTGTGTGACCCCATAGACAGCAGCCCACCAGGCTCCCCTGTCCCTGGGATTCTCCAGGCAAGAACACTGGAGTGGGTTGCCATTTCCTTCTCCAATGCATGAAAGTGAAAAGTGAAAGTGAAGTCGCTCAGTCATGTCCAACCCTCAGTGACCCCATGGACTGCAGCCTTCCAGGCTCCTCCGTCCATGGGATTTTCCAGGCAGGAGTACTGGAGTGGCATGCCATTGCCTTCTCCGGTAAAGCTCTCTGGGTGAGGCTAAATGTGCAGCCACATGATCTAAGAGAAGGGTTACCAGGTGGGGGTAAGGAGCAGCCTCTACCAGAGCATCCATCAAACAGGCTTAGGGACCTCATGAGAGATGTAAGTGAGCCCTCTGGAAGGACTTCCTACAGTGCAGGTTGTCAAAGCTGGCAGTGGAGGGGAGGATGAAAGTAGGCTCCCTGCTGGAAGTTCAAGGAATGGCTTTCCTTGGCCTGGGCTTCTTCAGAGAGAGTGGGGTCCTCACTGGGACCCTTCCAAACAGAAATGGTGGAGCTGAAAGCTCAGCTTCTATGCACCAGTGCTGAATCAAATCTTGGAGACAGAGTGTTGGGTGAAATAGAGAATAGCTTTATTGCTTTGCCAGGCAAAGGGAGACACAGCAGGCTCCTGCCCCAAAAAACTATGCGTCCCTACATGGGAGGATTTGGTGAGGAGTTACAGCAATAGTTCAAGGGTGGGGTTGCTGATAAGAGGAGTGTGTGGGGGGGGCCTGCAAGCCTTTAATCTGCCTCCGGTCTTCTGTCTTCTCTGCAGTGAAGAATGCTAATTCCGTTTGTTGGGGGTTTTGATTCTGTAAAGATCTCAGAGATATTGTGTATCCCACGAGGTGGAACCAGAACCCAGCCCCAAGGCTGCACTACTTTTTCTTAGCTGCCTTTCCCTTATCTCTATACCTTCCCAGATGAGCCCTTTGGAGGAATCTGCCCTTTGGAGGCTGGAGTCTGTTCCCTACAAGAAAAAGGGACAGAAAGTCTCCCGTGCCCAGAAGCCCTCCAGGGTCCTGCTCAGTCTCACTGAACGAGGGCTCTGGTATTCCTTTGACCTAAACACTTCGGGCTTCGTTAATTCCTCAGTGTGCCTCTGCTGTTCCCCCAGGGCCTGACAGCCTGGGAAAGAGACTTCAGCCTTTCCTCTGATCACACGCTTAGTGTGAGCTGGGGGGCTCATTGCCACCCTTCTCTTACTCCTCACTTGCCAGCCTCCTGGAAGAGGAGCAGTAGAGCCGACTGGGCCCCAAGGTGGATGTCCTAGCACCTGGGGTGACACAGACAAGAGCAGGGGAGCCATGAGAATGGGGGACAGGGAAGTGGAGGTGGTCCTGGTCTCCTCTCTCCTGCGCTGCTGCCTCTGTGAGGGCCCACCAGTGGGCTGTGACCTGCTCCTGGAGTTTCAGAGCGCGGGTCATTTATTCTGTAAGTGCTCAGTACCTGGGAGGAAGCTGGGTCTGTCTGTCCCATGGGACTGCGGGGGAGTTGGGAGGAGCCCAGGGGGGTGACAGGACTTTATTCAGCTCCAGTTTTAGTAGTGCCCTCCCTTACCATGTGGCTTGGGGTCGGGCTCCATGGCTTCTGGGTCTTTTGCACGCAGACCCACCTGCAGTATGTACAAGGTGCTCAGGATATTATTGCTGGGAGGGAAGTCTGGTATTTACTGAGCATCTCCTGTGAGGCATCTGCAGTGTGCGGGCTGGGCCGAATCCTTATAATATTCACCACCTTTACCAAACTCTGGCCCTGTGCCAGCCACTGCACTAAGAGCCCTGGTTTGTTTATTAATTCCATGAGATTTATTAAACAACCTACTGTGTGCCAGAGGTTTTCTTTTCTTTATCTCTCTTGGTCCTTATAGCCCTCAGGGTATTATTATGCCCATTTTACAGAGAAGGAAACCAAGGCTCGAAAAATACAAGTAATTTGTTCCCAAGCACAAAGTCAGTGACAACTGTTACTCAAGCCAGGCCATCTGAACCTATTGTCCATGCCCTTAGTTCCTGTGCCCCAAAGCTGCCTTTCTGATCTCAGGTCGCCTTGACCTACAGTGGCTTGAAGCAGGGCTTGGGTTCCCAGGTAGAGATTGAGGCTGGGTCATGGCAGTGAGAACACCAGATCCTAGCCACTAGACCAGTGGTCAGTGACAAGGGCCCGGGCCCTTCCGCTTTGCAGAAAAGAATTTCCACAAAGTTGGAAAGTAGTGAAGGAAGTGAAGTGTTTATTAGAGGAAGAAAGAGTACACAGTACATGTGGATAGACACATGGGCAGACTCAGAGAGAGAGAGTCCCAGAGTCGCACCCTGGTGGCAGTTTGAATTTTATGGGGCATTTCTTCTGGTTTTCCTTTGGCCAGTCATCTTGGTTTGCCTGGTTCACAGTCCATATTTGGGCTTCTCTGGTGGCTCAGACAGCAAAGCGTCTGTCTACAATGCGGGAGACCTGGGTTCAGTCCCTAGGTTCGGAAGATTCCCTGGAGAAGGAAATGGCAACTCACTCCAGTACTCTTGCCTAGAAAATCCCATGGATGGAGGAGCCTGGTGCAGGCTACTGTCCATGCAAAGAGTCGCAAAAAATCAGACACAACTGAGCGACTTCACTTTCACTTTCAGTCCATATTTGGTATATCTCAGGATCATCACATGTGTGTGCCCTCAGCTCTTAGCCAAGATGGACTCTATCGAAAAGGTTGTGGGTAGCTTAGCATCAGTAGATATCACTCCCCTTTAGACCTCCAAGGAGCCTTTCTGTGCCTGTGTGGTCAGGAAGGTACCCTGACTTCAAGAATAAGAAATATGTGGTCTGGGTAGGGCCCAGCCTCCTCCCTTGATTGTCCTGCCCTGTCTTGGCGTTCAGTCCTCAGGGAATGAATCCCCTGTCACTTTACCCCGGTGGCAGGGGTGGGGGGAGGGGAGGGCCCATCCACCTCCGGCCTCGTTTCCAGATGTTTTCAGACTGCTTTTGACCCCGGTGCACATTTCACCTGGCAGAACCTACGTGTCTGTAATGGAAACAGCATTTCATGAAGCAGCATCTACACTTTTAAAAGAAGATCTCTGATTGTAGTTTTCAAAGAGGAGCAAGTGATCATAGGGCTGATTTTATAAATGGCTTATGAGCCACCCAGGCTGAAGATGGAGTTTGCTTTGGGATTTAACCTTTGGTACGAGCCCATGATGGCCTGGGGGAGCAGTGTCGTGGGGGAGGCGCAGAAGCTGGACTGGGAGACTGCACACCTGGGAAGCACCTCTGGGTGTTCTACTCTGCACCTGTCTCCTTCTGGAGGTTTGGAGCGGGAGTTACAGGGGGACGTGTGGTCAGGAGGGTATGGATCTCTCTGGGTTTGTTTTGTTTTTCATACAGGGGAAATGGCAGGCAGTTTGTATGCGTCTGTGAGTGGGCCAGTGGAGAGGGGACCATGTGTGCTGAGGAACATGAGGAAGCAGAGCTGGGTGAGGTCCGCAAGCAGACAAGGCCTGGGCTCAGAGCAGTGGAGGGGTCCCAGGCAAGCCCACAGATGATTCATCCTCAGGAACAGGAGAGAAGGCAGCCAAAGAGAAAATGAAGTAAAATTTTGGTCCTGATCTATTAAGTGGATTTCATATCCATTAGTGGGTTGCAACCCGTTATTTGAAAAGCCCTCACCTGTTTGCCTGTGACCTCACAGTCAGCCATAAGGATGCATTTTGCTCAGAGGGAAGGAAAGTGAAGCGGTAAATGATGAGCTGATGCCATAGGGCTGTGAAGACAAGGGTAGGGACTATAACCCAGGGGTACCTGAGGCTGCCTTAGATTTCCTGGGGCACTTCAGCAGACACTCAGATTCTCAGGCTCCGCCCTGCTGGCTGCCTCTCCTGGGCGGGCCAGGTGCTCCTGACATAGCCAGCTGGCAGGGGAGTGGGCATCCAGGTCTCCTCTGTGCCACATGCTGTTCCTTGAGAAGCTTGTGCCTTTCTGGATGTAGATAGATCGTGGCCCTCCTGCAGTCCACTCCTAGTGCAACTCACATCTCTTTGAATGGAAAAGATGCCCCAATTCCATCTGGGAGTCTATTTTTTAATGCTGAATGAATGCTGAAGAATGATGCCAAGTGAGTGAAACACCCTTCCTCACCCTTTGAAAGCATATTAAGGCAGGATTTTGCCTGAGCCCTGTCATCCCAGAAAAGGAGACAGTGGGGGCAGTCTGGGGGTCAGGCAGAATGGGAGGGGGCTCCAGGCTTCCTGCACAGGGCATGGGCGAGTGGTTGCCAGGCAGAGGGCGGGTCCCTCCCCCTGCACTGTCCAACAGCCTGGGCAAACATGGATGGCTGCTCTAAACCATTTTTTAAAATTAGAACCAAAGTGAGTCATTTTTTTTTTTTATTCCCTTGTCCACCCTCTGATTCTAACTGCAGACCCAGCCAGCATGCCATTCCCAATAAATACACTGTGATGGCTTTTTCTTCTGTTTTTAGCTCTTGCTGTGTCCTGCAGAGGGAAAGAAAAAGCCCAGCCTGAGACGCCGTCAGTCATGCCTTCGATGGCCTCGACTTCTCTTTTTGTCTTCTCCCTGTGTGCTCAGGGCCCCTCTCTATACCGGCACCCTGCACCCTGGCCCTCCCAAGCTATTGATCACTCCCCCTCTGCCTTCGGTTTTATTCCTTCCCTCTCTCGTCCTTAGAATCCAGAGGCGATTTCCTTGACAAATTCAAGGGCTTCGAGTCTCCTTAATGTGACTGATCATCCCGAGGATCCAGAGAGCGGAAACAGACTGTAGTCTTTGTGGGCGCCTTTGTTACAGGGCCGTGATCCGGGAGGGGCATGTGGTGGTGTCAAGGGCTGGGGGGTGGTCCTCTTGGGAGTCCTGTCTGTGTGTGCACTTGTGTGTACACACATCTGAGGTGTGTAGCAGCCTATGGATTCTGCCTACATGGGCCTCAAAAACAAACAGCCTCCCTGTAGAGGAGAGGTCATGTTGGGTGAGGAACGGCAGCCTAGGCTGCTCAGGACTCCCTCCTCCTGGTGGTTCTCCTGGGTTTCCTCCTACAGAGAGTCTAGAGCACTGCCACACCACCTCCACGTTACAGACATGCCACAGGGCCTGGTCCCTGCCCTCAGTGGTCAGCCCTGGGGACCAGTGCACATCAGCCCTCTGGGAGCTGCAGAAACTGAGGGTAGGTGGGGAGTTTCCTGGGAAGGCCTCTTCCTCCTCGCCTTGGCCACATGGTCAAGCAGCAGAAGAGGAAGGACAGGCTGGCCAAGCAACATCAGGGGCCGAGCCCCGAATCAGCTCTCAGCCCATGGACGTTGTGCATGGACTTGTAGGCTTCCAGTTTCTCTGACTTTTTGTCCTGTCTGTTTCTGAGCCATTTCCCTGCTGACTAAGGTTCTAGCCTGAGGGTGTTTGGTGGTGGTGGATTAGTCACTAAGTCATGTCCGACTCTTGCCACCCCATGGACTATAGCCTGCCAGGCTTCTCCGTCCATGGGATCTTCCAGGCAGGAATGAGGGTGTGTAGGTAGCACGTAAAGGGTGAAGATCCAAGGCCTGCTTGCCCCTGGTCAGGGACCAGGTGAAGGTGAAGGGGGCGGGGAGCAGAGTGGAAGGTTGGCAGGAGTGATGTTGCCATTTACCCTGCTCACCCTGCCTGGTGGAAGGACCTGGGGTTCGGGAAGGCTGGGTTGTTTCTGACTCTGTCGAATTTGCTGGGTGACTTAGGGCTCTTGTTTCCTTAAGAAACTAGATTGAGGCTGGCAAACTTTTTTTTGCAAAGGGCCAGATGGTAAATGTTTTAGGCTTTTTGGGCCACGGGATCTCTGTGGCAGCTACTTGGCTCTGCCCTTGTAGAGTGAAAGCCACTGTGGATAATTCATAAACAAACAAGCATGACTTTTTCAGTATTTCCCAAAAAAAGGAAGCTGGACAGATTTGACCCCAGGCCAATCTCTTGCCAACCCCAGGACTGGCTGCTCCCTGTGGTTCTCCCCCTACAAGTGTTCTGAGATCTGTTACAGAGGTGCCTAACTGACTTGATTTCTCTTTATAATACTTACCACTGCCTGACATATTGTCTGTTTATTTTCTTATGCGTTTGCCGACTGTCTCCTTGACCAGAACATCAGTTCCATGAAAGCAGGAACTTGAACTAAATTCCCCCTGAATCACTACTGGGCTCAGAAAGACGAGCAGAGTGAGGAGTTGATGGATAAGTGTTTGTAGAGGGCCTGTCTGTGCTGGACTCATGGGGAGAGGGCACGGGTGGAAGACCCTCGCAGGATTAGATGCCGGGGTCCCGCATTCAGGACTCTCACCGTGGGGTCAGTTTTGCACAGAATACACTGGAGCAGACGTCCTTCCCTGCCCAGTCGAGTTGCTCAAGCCTGAAACTGAGGGGTTACCCTTTGTCTTCCTCTGTCCTTCTACCCCCACAGTCAGCCTTTCAGCAAGTCCTGTCAAGTCTACCTCTGAAACGTCTTAATCCCTCCAGTTCTTCCCTCCACAGCCTCAGCCTCGCTGGCTCCCAGGGTGTCCCCTGCCATCAATTCTCCATGGAGGCTGCCGAAGTGGTTTCTTTAAGACAAAATAGAGAGGCCAGATAAGAGGACAAAGGACTGGGTCTGAGCTGTGTGGCTTTGGACAAGTACCTGACCTCTCTGAGCCTCAGTGTCCTTGTCTGCAATGTTGAGGCATTAAATACATGAAGAACACTTGAAATAGCTCTGCATGGTGGGGGCTTGGTGAGTGGGTGCTGGTACCCAATTTCTCAAGGGTTTAGAACCTCACATCCAAACTCTGGCCTCAGCCAGCTTGGTCCCCTCTTCTCTCCCTCACTCCCTGGATTCCAGAATCACCCTGGTTTTTCAGTTGTTTGAACACACCAACCTCATTCATCCCCTTACCTTTCACGAGCTTATCCTTGGGTCTCTGTTCACATGTTACCGTCTCACTACTCTCGCCAATATAAGTCCCCGCATTAGGCCCTGTTTTATCCCCTTCCTTGGTTTTTCTTTTCATTGCATTTGTTACAATTTCCTGTCTTTTAAAAAGGTTGTTTACTCATTTTTTTTCCTCCCTCACTAGAGTACCCCAGCCTCCAGCACATGCTGGGCAAATAGAAGGTGCTCGGCCATTACCTGTTGCATAACTGAGTGGGCTCTGAAAGATTGACTGCCTTTTACCATTTCTTGAGTGAATGAATGAGTGGATACATGCATAGCCCCTGCCACCAGCTTCTGCCCCTCCATTCGTTCCGCCACCTCCTGCCAGGTGACCCTCTAGACCTAGCACTGACCATATGGTTTTGCTGTTCAGAGGCCTTCCATAGCTTCCTGCTGCTGCTGCTAAGTCACTTCAGTCGTGTCTGACTCTGTGCGACCCCATAGACGGCAGCCCACCAGGCTCCCCCATCCCTGGGATTCTCTAGGCAAGAACACTGGAGTGGGTTGCCATTTCCTTTTCCAGTGCATGAAAGTGAAAAGTGAAAGTGAAGTCGCTCAGTCGTGTCCGACTCTTTGTGACCCCATGGACTGCAGCCTTCCAGGCTCCTCCGTCCATGGGATTTTCCAGGCAAGAGTACTGGAATGGGTTGCCATTGTCTTCTCCATCCATAGCTCCCTAGTACTATCTGAAATAAACACCCCTCTTCAGCCTGCTACATGAGACCACCCATTATCCTTCTTCACCCCCATGTGCCATCATATAACCAAACTGCAGCTTAAAAAGGGTCAAAAGGGAGGCAACAGTGCGTGAGGAGGTCCAAGGAGGGGCCAGGAGGCCAGGCTGCATGGGGAAGAGTCCACAGCTGCTGGACCCTGCAAGGCAGATAAACATAGGACAGGTGGGCTTGGATTGGGGGTGAGGAGGTGTGGGCAGAAGAAGGAGCTGGGCAGAGACATGGGTGGAGCTGGGATCTGGTGGAGTGAGCATGAGCCCCAGTCAGCTGCTGGGGATATGGGGACCAGCAAATGATGGAGCTGGGGTGAGAGTGAAAGGGAAACCAAGCAAACTTTGACAGGAAGACACAGAAAAGGAGGAGGAACCCTGGGCCTTTGGAGGGGGGCTTGCCTTGAGGGTCTTTGGTTGGGGAGGGTGGAGCTTGGGCTCAGGTAGCATGGCTGGCTGGCAGTGGAAAGTGTTCTGGAGGCAGAAACTGATGCACGTGTGGGGCTGTCGCGGCCGGGGAACTCCGGGGCAGGGCTGTAGCGCAGCAGGGAGGAAACTAACAAGGCCCCTCCAGTGGCAGAGAGAGCAGGTCAGGAGGGCAGGGAGGTGGCCCACGAGTCCAGGTTGGGGGTTCCTGTTCCTGTGGCTGCCTCACGACCCAGGCGGCGTGGAACAGCAGGAGTTTCATCCTCAGGGTTCTAGAGGCTAGAACCATGCTGCCCCTCTGCCTGCCCCCTCCCCCCGACAAAGACTCTAGGGAGAATCTTGCCTCTTCCAGGTTTCAGGACTCCCAGTCAGCCTTGAACTTCCTTGGCCTATGGCAGCACTACTCTGGTCTCGGCCTGTGCATTCCCTGGGCGCCCTCCCTGTGTGTCTGTCCAGGTGCCCTCTCCTTCTTGGAAGGACGTTGGTCCTTGGATTTAGGGCTCACTCTTATCCAGTATAACCTCATCTTAACTAATTATATTTCTATAAGACCCTGTTTCTAAATCAGGTCACCTCTGAGGTTCTGTGAAAGTGAAAATCGCTCAGTCTTACTGGCCCCATGGACTATACAGTCCATGGAATTCTCCAGACCAGGATACTGGAGTGGGTAGCCTTTTCTTTCTCTAGGGGATCTTCCCAACCCAGGGATTGAACCCAGGTCTCCTGCATTGTAGGTGGATTCTTTACCAGCTGACCCACAAAGGAAACCCTGAGGTTCTGGGTTGCTGTGAATTTGGCGGGGGGACACTTTTCAGCCCATTATAGGGGTGGCATGTGTGTCAGGAGCCTGAGGGCTGAGAACAGGCCTTGGATGTGGGTGGACTGCAAAGGGGACCCTTCGAAGGAGTCTTTCTGTAGAACCATCCAGGAGTGATAAGCAGTTCAGACTGAGGGCAGAGGCCGCTCTTTTAGGGAGCTTGGAGTGAAAGGAAGGAGGGGCCTGGTAGCTGGGGACAGTGAAGTCAAAGAGGTGTTTTTTTTTCTTAGCCCAAAGGAGACCTGAGTGGGCATGTTAGGCAGAAGAGGAGGAGGGAGCAGCAGTGCAGGAGAGAGAAAATGCAGACGAGGATGCTGAGGCTTCGCTGAGGAGTCTCCCAGACGCAGGCTCTGGTGGGGGAGGGGTACCTTCTTGCCCCAGAGAGCTTTACACAGAGGGGAGGAAGGGTGGAGAGGCTCCTTCCAGAAAACCTCAGGAACTTTGCTTATTATCCGCTGGCAGGAATTCCAAAGGAGCTGTGAAAAAAGATTGCAGTCTGGGAAGGCCTTCTAAGCTGTGAAAGAGCAAGAGCGATAGGAACCCCAGGGAGTCTGGGCCTGGAGACTGTCAGCCTTGAGGCCAGCTCAGGCCAAGCATCAGGGCCGATGTGAGAACAGGGTGCAAAGGTCTCATGGGGACTTCTTTCCTCTGAGTGGCTGGGTCATCTTTCCGGACCTCACCTGTCTTGACCCCAGCTTTGCTGTGCCTTTGGGTCCCTGGTACCCCATCACACCTAGGTGGATTTGGGCTTCTGTTTCCCTCACCTGTCTGACCTTAGAAACAGTCACTGCCCCTCCCGCCCTGCCCAGCCAGCCTTCCCTGTTCATCCAGGCCTTGGGCCACAAACCCCTTAGCTTTCCGAGGACAATGCCCCAAACAGGGGCCTTAGAACCCACAGACAGAACACCACCAGAATCTTCGTGGGGATACCAGCCCTCTGCTCCATTCTTGGCCTGCCAAGGAGCCCCACCCAATGCCGGGATGGGATTGCCTCCCCAGCAACATCCCGGACACAGAGCTCGGCTCTGCACTGTCCAAAGGCAGCAAGTTTGCAACGGCAGCTATTCTTGGCTCTAGCCTGCTCACTGCTGCTAATTTCATGCCCCCGTGATCCAGGTAATGCTTTGCTGCCCCAAGCTGCCACCCCCAGGCTTGAATCGCTTTTTCTCGCCCCGCAGGAGCCCAGCTGCCTCTGCCACGCTGTTGAGGTGGGGGCCACGCAAAGCTGCCTCTCGGAAGCCACTGGGCGGCCGGCCCAAACTAGTCGGCCGCGGCTCGTGACTAATTTGCCGCACTTATTTCAAAGTGCCCTAATGGCTTTCGGGGGAGAGGAGGCTTACCCGGAGCCTGCCAGAGATAAACAGGCTCATTTTGGGGCCTCCCTGCCCGAAGAAACCTCTTTACCTGGACTCCAAGCTCAGAATTAAATTCTTCCAGAAGAGATGCTTAGCACGGAGCCTCTCAGCATGGCGGAGGAGAGGAAATGTTCCCATCGTAAAATAGGCCTCACATCTGGCCAGCTGGCTCAGGTGGAGTTTTAGATTGTGTTTTTAGAGCATCTCTCCCCGTTCCTGGTGTTCACAAGCTGGGCCAGAGTGTCACAGATAAAAACGGGTTTCCTCATCTCCATCACAAGTGGATCGATGCCCCGCACCCTGACCACAGGGTGGCTCCACACCGCCCTGGCACCTGGAAGTCTCTGACCCCCTGGTGTGCCCCTGGTGGCTCTGTCCACAGTCTGGCTTTTGATCCCCACCCCCACCTGTCCTGGGGCGTTCTGCTGGGGTTTGCATGGTCAGGAGAGAAGCTGGAAGCCTGCCCGGTGCTTCCCAACTATAATGTCCTCCTTCACATGGTCTGTTCTTATCAGCAGACCGTGTCCATCCATTTTGGTGGCTGACAGAAGTGAGGGCTTTTCTCTTAATCTTTTTTTTTTTTTTCCTTTTTGATGCTATTCAGATCCACAGGCCTGAGGAAATGCCCAAGGGAATGGATGGTGGGGTTTAAGGAAAAGAGATAGTTAGTAAGCAGAGGGGAAAAATCAAGCCTGTCATTTGCTGGCTGGGGCAGAGGGAAGATGTCACCCTGATGACATCTTTGACCCGTGGGCTGGGCCCTGCTCACTGTTGGGAAGCCATGTGCACTGCCAGTCCCGGCCTCTAGGGCATCCAGTGGCATGCTGCAATCCCAGCGATGGTCTTTGGGTTGGTGCAACTGTGAGGCAGGCAGCCCCGGCTACATGGCTCTTGGTTTTGAGGAGTGATAGTGATGATCTCCCATCCCCCTCCCCGCGTCCTGCCGCCTCACTCCCCAAGTGTGCACCTCTGTGCAGTTCGTCCACCTGTTAGCCTCAAGCTTCTTATCTGTAAAATGGGAGCAGTCCCAGCTCTGACTTGCTCTTACAGGCTGAATTAAGAGCAGATGGACTGGCACCTGTGCAGGTCACATGAAAGCAGTTTTGTTCAAATGTCAATAACCTGGTGCTCTGCAAGGCCTCCGTGTCCACTGGGTCACCTGAAAGTGAAAGTCGTGTCCGACTCTGTGACCCCATGGACTATACGGTCCATGGAATTCTCCAGGCCAGAATACTGGAGTAGGCAGCCTTTGCCTTCTCCAGGGGGTCTTCCTGACCCAGTAATCGAACCAGCAGTCTCCTTCATTATAGGCGGATTCTTTGCCAACTGAGCCATGAGGGAAGCCCATTGGGTTACCTGGCAGGTGCCAAAGAGGACTTTTGATGTTACCTTTGCCAGAGGCCAGGCCCGAGGTAATTGCAGAGTGCAGGGAAGATACTGGAGGGCGGGGGTATTCAATTAGACCTTCAAGGAGCAGAAGTTTTCTTCCTGTTCGTAAGAGCTGGACTTACCTCACGTTGGGTTGGAGAATTCAGAGTGGTGGGGCAGCCCTCTCTCCTTAGCACCCCCGGGGGGAGGGGCGGGTGCCCTGGCTGCACTCCTGCCTCTCTGCCCTGTGGATTGAATGGACCACTCGTGCCTTCCTGCCTCAGCTTGGTAGATTCCTGTGGATACTGAGGGAAGCCTCAGGGTAGTCTGTTCCGACAAATGAGCCGGGGTTAGAGTCCTAAGTGGCGAAGAAGTGTCCATTCCTGTCTTGGCATGTGTTCTTCTGCCTCTTGGAATGCCATTTCTCTTTCTACCACACCCACCCCATTCCCATATCTGTCTGGCAAACTTCCCCCCATCTTTCAGGCTGCAGTCCAAGATGGCCTCCTATGGGAAGTCCCCCTAAACTCCCTCCTTCCCTCCCCACCCCTTGGATCCATTGTCCTACAGCTGTGGGATTGTACCCAACTACATGCTTCCTAAGGGCATCAGCCACCCTATCTCTTCTATTTTATATGCCAGACCACCAGCCTAGTGTTGGGTATACAGGGGCTTGCTGCATCTTCAATGAACCAGGGAGTGGGTAGAACATGAAGGGATGCTGATCCAGATGGAAGTGGTCACTCAGCTGGGCTTGGGGCTATGGGTTACCAGCCTCTGGGTCTCCCACCTGCAATTACATCAGGCCCAAACTGACCCCCTGGTTTTCCATGAGCTGTGTAAACAGGGCTGCCATGTTGCACAACTCTGAGGAGCTCCATTCATATCACTGCCCACATGACTGTTGCCCCCTGGGGTTGTGCAACGCACAGCCTCCACTGTCATAGGAGGGGGCCCAGTGCCATTGCCCTGGAGGGGTGGTCTTCTCATTGCCCCACTCCTCTGTCACCGGAGTCCATGGGGCCTTTGGGCTCATCTCTGGAGGTGGAGGCTGCAACCTTGTTGCCAGGCACCTGGTGGGACAAATAACAACAGAGCCTATTGAGGGAGCTCTAAGGAATCGGTCCCAAGTGGAGGTGAACTATATGACACAAATTATCTCCAAGAATTGCATTACTCAAAAATCACCCTATAGAATGGAGATTTCAGATTGCTTTGGAGGGGGCAGTGCTGTTACCATTCTGACTGCAGTGTGTTTGAACCAGTGTTCAGCTGTCTTCATATTTCCTTGAGTAGAATAGGGGAAGGTAACCTCAACAGGCCTTGGAAACAAATGAGACGAACCCAGGAAGGGAGCACCAGCTGCGAGTCTGCAGTGTGTAGAATCGCGAATTGAACATAGGGCCTTTGCGGTTGGATGTTTCTTAGAAAGGAGCCTGAGGCTGCATCTTATGTGCCATACTCTGTTGGGGAGTGCTGTCCTAGGGAAGTAAGAGTGAGGAAAAGGGAAGTGAGGCAGGGATGGAGGGGAGCAGATACAGGCCACGGCTTTGCGACTAAAACACAGCTGCTTGCTCAGGCACATGGGGTGTCTCCTGAGGAGCCACGTGGAGCCACCACATTTCAGAACAGATGTTAGGCCGGAGGAGGAATGGCCAGCAGTATGTCTCTAGTCTCCTTCCTGTCTCCCGCCTCTCATCGGTTGAAACCTACCTTGTGGGTGGGGCTTCCTTCACCCTTCTGAGAGGGTCACCTGGCCCCTCCCACAGCCACCCAGGGAGCAAGAGCCTCTGCAGGCGCAGACTGGGCAGTGCACAGGTGCAGGGGTCTCTCCTTGGCAGCTGGCTCCCCTGCTGGTGGCAGCAGTGGCCGTGGCTTCATGACTGTGTGGGACCAAACAGAGAACCAAATGGCCTGAGGGGGAGGTAAGACGAGCAGACCTTGGGTGGCACATAAGCCAAGTCCAGTTTCTTGAAATCAGTGCATGCTGCTTGCAAAAATGATCCTAATTTCAGCAAAGCATTTGGGGAGGAAAGGCTTGGGGGACTGATGTGGTCAGCCAGCATAACCTTTGTTCCCCTCGTGCGCGGGCACATCAGTCCTCATGTCTGGCAAGAAGTGGAATGAAATCATGGTCAGCTGTCTCTGCTTTCATCAGGAACTGAATTTAAATAGCTATAGGAAGGCTGCAGCATTCAGAAAAACCCCAGTTACTCGGAACTTGGCTATCCCACACCCTCACTAATTAGGAATCTATTGCTATGGAACAAAATACTACAAACTTCGTGGCTTACGACAGACATGTTTATTATTTCACAGTATCTGTAGACCAGGGGTCTGGGCTTAACCTGTCCCAGTCCTCCTCTCAAGGTCTCACACGGCTACAGTAAGGGGTTGGCCAGGGCTGCAGTCTTACTGGAGACTCGACTGGAGAAGGATCTGTTTCGGCTTACTTGGGTTGTTAGCAGAACTCAGTTCCTTGCATTCATTGGATTGAGAGCTTCAGTTTCTTGCTGGGCGTTGGTCAGAAACCACTGTCAGCGACTAGGGGTCACCTGCAGTCTTTGCCACTTGGGATTCCTCAGCCTGGCCACTGGCCTACCCCAAGCCATCACGGGAGGAATAAAGGAGCCCAGCAAGATGGGTGCTACCGTCTCATGCGATATAATTCTGTCCACACACTCATGCATACCCTTCACCATTGCCATGACCTCTTGGTTAGGAGCAAGTCCAAACAGGTCCCAGCCACACTCAGAAGAGGGGAGGATTCAAGGGCATGAACACAGGAGGCTGAGAACATGGGGGACATCCTAAGAACCTGCCCACCACACCTCATTTTGTTAGAACTCCACTTAGAGGCAAAAGCAACAATTAAGTAAAAACCACCACATGTTTATATCAGGAATTAAGTGTGGGAAAACAAGAAAAAAACAAAGCTGTTTGGGATGTGCTGAGTCCACTTATATCACCAACCACAGCTTCCTGATCTGATCCAGTAGAAAGATGGCACATGATCAAGTCCATTCTTTCCCTGCCTCATCGCCTACCCCCCACCCCACCCCCCCAACATGCTGTTTGTAAGGCAGAGAAATGGGCTCAATCAGCAGAAAGGGAGTCCTAGCCTTATCCACTTGTCAGTATTTTAAAAGCTTTCCAACACTAAAAGGAATTTTTTCTGCTTAAATATCAACAAGCCAGAACAATAACCTAGAAAATCCCCATTCCTAAAATGTTCAGGGAACCTGAGCCTGCTTGAAAAAACAAAGAGCTTCTGCATTCCACGTAATGGCTTCATAGACTTGTCACAGAATGAACAGCCACTGATGGAATGCTGTCATCTGGAGCTCAGATTTGGGGCCATCCTGGCCCCCACCTGCAGCCATCTTTTCCTTGAGGCCTTTTTCCATTGCTTCTGCCCGCCCAGCGCCTGCCTGACCTCACGTACACCCAGCCACTGTGTCAAGATGTAATTGACTGAGTGCCTCAGACCAGTCCAGGCTCTACTGAGCCCATCAGGGCAGGAACAATGAGGTAGCTCCTCAAAGAAGGAAGGCTATTTCTGAGGTTCATGGTTGATGGACTGCACTAGCTGTGATTATCATTTTAATTGCAAGGCCACCACCACCTTATATTCAGGGTGCAGATTTCAAAGACCACAAAGCACTCTGCAGGCTTAAAAAGGGACCATGGCAACGGTCTGTGCTTCAAACTAAAAGGGACCCATTATGACATCTTTCTTTCTTGGCCTCCACATTGCAACCAGAATCTCCCAGAAAGGAAAGAGCTCCCCCTCCGTTTTAAGATCTGACATAAATCCCACCTCCTCTGGGATCTTTTCCCCAAACCCTTATTCATTCCTGTTCTCTCCAGGACTCAGGCCCCTCATCCCACTCCCCTACCTGGAACTCCCTTAGAACGCATGGCCCCTACCACAGATTTGACAATGACAACAATCACAAAAAAACCCCATAGAATTCTGACAGCTCTTCCTCTGGTGTTTTGAGACATTAAAAAACCTCACACTCTATCTTACACTCTCCATGGGACACCCTGTTCTTAACAGGGAAGAAGCTGTCTTAAATTCTGTAGAGATCCCTGTTACTGGGGCTCTTTGTGCATTGGCAAGATTTTTGCACACATTGTTCTTTGCACTTGGCACATTTGTACTCAAAATATTTCCCCAGTTAAGTTCAGTGTTGTAAGCTTTCCAGAGTCCTCACATTTTTATTTTTGCGGGTAAAGAATATCATTTGTATAAAGCCCTTGTGCTTGCACACAGTATGCTTCATTCATGTAAGTGGTTTTCATGGCTTAAAACTGTCAGCTTAAAAAATGCACAGCGTGGGAGTTGCAAGTTAAATTTTATGTGGGGACAAAGTGAGGACTATAGTTCAGGAGACAGCACCTCAGATAGCTCTGAGAAACTGCTCCAAAGAGGCAGGGAAGGTCAGTACATACATGATTTTGGTAAAGGGAGAGTACATGCAGTCAACATATTTTTTGCAGATTTCTGCTAGTCACGAGGAGCAGTCATCACCATGAAGGATTTTAGTGCTTTTCCACATATGAGGAGATACAAGAATTGGGCTCATAAAACCTGTTCTGCCAGTCCCCTGAGCACAGAGTTCCTCATTTTTTCTCTCCACCCTGAACATCTTTCAGGGGGTCTTGAAAATCAGCAGCTGCAGCAGCACATGATTTAATTCTTATAGAGGTAGATGGCAAGTGCCAATGGCAACTGCCAATTTGTAATTGATAGAACCCATCGTCATTACTGATCTGGGGTTCACGATTTGACATAAAAGCACCAAAGCCAATATATATCATCCCATTCCAATGTTTTGGTTTTTTGTTCAACGGGTATATTGAAGGATAAGGTATACTCAGTTAAAGCCACCCTAATGAGTGGACAGTCCCCTGAGTTTTGAAAAATGCATACAGTTGCTACTTAGCTTCTTCAGTTGCAAGTTCCAGCACATCATACTCAGAAATCCCTCATCCTGTCTGTGGTCTCATGCACTCTTTGTCTGCACTACTTTTGAGCCACTTCCAGGAAAATGCCCCTTTTGCTCATCGTGGCCAGTTTAGAAGCCACTTGCCAAAATGACTGTGATCTTGGGGTACAGCTCTATTGAAGGAGCAAATCCACAGTCAAAACAGAGTTTCTCTGCAGGGATCAGGGCCCCGTGTATTGCTAAGAGTACTCACTTGGTTGCAAGAATGTGAGACCGTGAATGAACCATAACTAACCCACTTGGATAACTCCAAAATTTGACAATGAGAAAAGATCACTGAGAGGACAAAATTTTTTATTATTTTTTTTGTAAACATACATTGAGTCCTGTCTCCATTGCCTCATCCATGAGGGGTGGGAATAGGTGGGATGGATGGGAGCATGGACTGCAGAACATTTGGGCAGGGACAATGTCCTACCCTTCCTTATGTCCCCTAGCACAGCTCAAGCTGGTGTCTGTCAAGTGACTGAGTGAGTGGTCTTAGGTTAGAGATGGAAGAGACCATGGTGTCTCAGGGGGGATTTAGCCATCACTTGAAGATGTGTGAAGATTATAGGGAGGAGCACCACCAAGAGGATCCCCAACGCTGCTCTCAGGTAGGGCCGCTCCCCTGCATCCCAAGTGCCCTCAGCGACCCCCTCTCTTCTCTGCTTGCAGAACTACTTTGAGAGCTACCTGGCCGTCGCCTCCACTGTGCCTTCCGTGCTGTGCCTCGCGCTGAACTTCCTGCTTGTTAACAGGTAGGCCGCTCTCCTCTCTCTCCCAGGCCCCCGACCTTCTCCTGCAGCTTATCCTCTCTCCCGTGGTCCACAGCTGCCTGAACTGTGGCCACCAAAGCAGGAGGCAAGCAGTTCAGACTCCTTCACAAAGACTGAGAGGCAGATGGGTTACCTGGGGCCCTGCCCACAGAATGCCCAGTCCTGGGACAGTGGGGTCAGCTGCCTGGGCTGCAGGGACACCATGGATGGTTGTCGGGGCCCAGGGAGCGAGGCTTGTGGAGGCTGGTCTTCTAAGCCTTTCTGAGAGCAGAAGGAAGTTAGGAGCCTGGGGACTTCCCTGGCAGCCCAGTAGTCGGGGCTCCACAGTTCCACAGTAGGGGCACAGGTTCCATCCCTGGTCTGGGGAACTGAGATCCTACATGCCATGGAGGGGCCAAAAAAAAAATCTGAGCTGGAAGTTAGCCTGTCAGCTCACCAGCCTGGCTCTTCTATATGGAAAAGGGCCACCTGTGCTCACTGTGGAGCTGGTAACAGCAATTCATGAGCCGAGCACTCACAAGGGGATTACGGGGTGACTTCACACTGCATCCGTGAAGGGTGGGATGCACTGTGGAAGGAAGAATGGTTTAGAAGACAACCCTTGAAACCCACTGTGTGACTGGTGCCATCCCTTCTCCATTTAGGTTTCCAGGGGTAACAGCCTGAGTTACTTTGCCCCCATTTCTCCTAAGCAATCATTGTCTGATAATGGTGGCTATGTGATGGTTCAGAAACCTGGGGATCTCTCAGGCACAGCCTACTGAAACCTTCGGTCCCTGGTGGCAAACTTGTTTTACCCAACTCTGCTCAGTTTGTAAGTGACTCCTTGGATCTCTGCTCAAACAGGATTCTAAAGCAGGTTTGGCCTCAGGGAGTGTGCTGTGATTGATTAGTGATGTCTGTTCTGAGTCCATGAGGAGAGAGGGCAGCACAAGTGCCTCAGGTGTGCTAAGCCTGAACAGATCAGTCTCTCCAAACATGTTATGAGGTTATTCCAATGATCTATTGTTGCATAAAAAGGATCCCAAAACAGAGAGGCTAAAAACACTGACAGTAATCGGTGTCTCTTGCGGTCCTGGGAGTCCACAGGCTCAGCTGGCAGCTCTGGCTGGCCGTCTCTCATGCGGGACAGCTCTTTCTCTGTCCCTCCCCTTGGTCTCTTGTAGGTTGGCCTCAGGTAGTAGGACTTTCCATATTGTAACTGAAGAGCAGCTGCTCCTAGACCGCTCCAGCGGTCAAGCAGGCAGAAGCTGCTCGGTTTTGGTACCCTGCTCTCTGCAGTGACATACTGTCCCTTCTGCCAAGGCAGTCACCAAGCTTACTCAGTTTCAAGGGGACATAGACTCCATCTTTCAACGGAAGGAATGTCAATGAATTTGCGCGCCTCTTAAAACCAAAGTGCAGGCTGGACAAGCTAGAGGGAGGATGGTCTCAGGCAGCCTAGGGGCTGAATGCCAGCTGCCCCCCGCCCCGCCTGTCTCCTTGCACCTGCCCAGCACACAGGGCTATGATCAGTGTCCCAGCAGGGGTTAACACAGCCTCCAGGGACCCTCGTCAGGAGTAAGGCTGAGTGGGGACCCTAAGGGGAGAGCTGGGTTCCTGACAGCAACTCAGAAGAGAAGGCATGAGAAAAGGATGGCATGTAAGAGCAGGGTGATGAGGAAGAGGTGACCGAGCCATGGCGGTGGGTAGTCCCTTGGCCTCTCACTGCCCTCTCCGCTTTCCAGGCCCCTCTCATGATTCTCTGTGCAAAGTGGAAGTCAGGAGATGTGTGCCCAGGCCCACAGGGCCAGGAGGGGGTAGCCTGAGCTGACATCTTACCCAGCACTGCCCGCTCTGAGGTCGTGAGGCCCAGCAGGCAGCAGCCGGCTAGGACCTGGGGTCAGCAGTGGCAGGGCAGGTTCAGCCTCAGGGCCCAGGGCGAATCGTCTCTAATCCTCACAGTTAGCAGTCTGAGTACTCAGTCCTTGGCAGCATTCTCTCCTTTAATCCTGGCAGTGGCCTAGAGCAGCAGACCTATTCCCCTGTTTTATTGATGGGAAAACAGGCTGACAGGGTGACCTGCCCAAGGTCATGCAACCATTAAGAGGTTGAGGCAGGACTGGAACTGGGACCCTTCTCCCTCCACATCTGGACTTGGAACCTCTGGGCCTCCTGTCTCCTAGCTGTCTAGCTTTGCCTGCCCCCTCCCTGCACCGAGAGACACATCTCAGACCCTGTAAGTGAGAGCCCATTTCTGCCCTGGCTTCGAGGTGCTGGAGGGAAAGAAGTGGTGGAGAAGGTCTGGATCTGTCTGCAGTGGGGACTGTGGGTCGCCCGGGTAGCTGCCCTGCTGAGTATGGCTGGGAGCTGGCTCTGGGAGCTCAGCATTACAGGGCATCCTCCAGAAGGGTCTGGTCCACCCCAGGGCCTGCCCTGGCCCTTTCCCAGCTGCAGGAGGAGGTGAGAGCACTGTGGGGAACGCTCCAGCCTCTTGTCTGTTTCTGGACTGTGGGAAGATGGTTTGGAGCTAAGCTGTTTTTTATTTAATGTGTGAGATTGAAATGTCCCCTTTTCTTCCCTCCTGGAGAACCCTGGCTTTCTTTAACTGGCTCATCCATAATCGCCAAGTGTTTTATTATGTAAAATCTGTAGCATCATAAATACTTATGAGGAGGATTTACATTCTGGAGACTTATGAAGAAATCAGTCCCCTGGGGTCCTGAGCCCTCACAAGCAAGGGAGGGGGGTGGAGCTGGCAGCCTGGGTACAGCTGGTGATCCTCTCCAAGAATGTCACATCAGTGTGCCTGCCACACAGTCCCGGGACTGGAGCTCTCACCTCAGACAGCCCCTGTCCCAGAGCAGAGCCACCAACCCCAGGCTGCGCTTGTCTAGACTTTGCCTCTGCCCCCACAGTGTCCCCAGCCCCTGGGCCACCGTCCAGGTGGAAGGAGCAGAGAGTCAGGCAGCATGCCCTTGTTAGTGGATGTGGGGTGGGCTTGCACAGGGCATATTTCAGAAAGCTTACTAGCATTGAAAACAGCCCTGGGCAAGATCCCTGAGGGCTTGGAGCCCCTGCAGGGATGCTCCTGCTGAGAATGGGCCCTGCAGCTGATAATGAGAAGGGGGAGCCTGTGTAGGTGAGGGGCAGGATGCGTAAGGGAGAGCTGGGAGCTGCGTTGCTTTTGCTGTGCATTTAGTGTTTACCTGCTCACCTCCCCCTCTGCACCGCCCCTGCCTGGCTTGGAAGTCCCCCAGCTCTCTCCAAAGCCGCTGTCCTGTTCAAGCAGTCATCTACCTCGTTGTGAAGACACAGGAAAAGTTTCCGAGATGGCCACATCATTCCTGGGGTGGACTTTCTCTGTGTTGCTTCCATGAGGAGGTGGCAAGAGGCTGAGGCCATTCCGAAGGCTGGCTGAGATCGCTGCTGCTGTTTCTAGCTGTCTCCCCGCCACACTGAGGGGGTCAAAAAGCAGGGACTGAAAAAGCTTGAGGCCCAGCGTGCTCTGCTAGGCTCCTTGCTGGTCAATCTGTGGGTGTCAGGCCCTGTGCCAGCCCCACGGGTGAGAACAGGGCAGGGTCCTGTCCCTGTGGGGCTTCCCACTTCTGCTGTGCCTGCTTCTTGCCCCAAGGAACTGCTAAACTTTGGGGCTTTTGCCCTCAGTCTCTCTTTCCACTTGAATTTTTTCAGATTTAGAAGCATAAACTGGAAGAGACACGAATGTTATCTTGTCCCACCTCTTCTTTTTCAGGATGAGGAGACTAAGGCCCTGCGAGGTTGAGTGTTTCCCTGGGGTCACACTGTGAACTGGTGGCAGAGTTTCAGGGCTCCTGTCTCTGGACTCAGGCTCTGTGCCCCTGTGGCTCTTATCCTTGAGTGTGCAGGGAAGCTCCCGCTGCTGGGATAAGGTGAGGGACATCGTGTGACGGGGGCCGCATGTGTAGCATCACCCCGAACATCAGGAGTAAGGCCTGACTCCCAGTCTTCAGGGTATCAGGTGTGCATTTAAAATGGACATTCTGGGTCCCCTGGAGTCCAGGTGCTCACCCGATTGCCCACCAACTCCCACCCAGGTGGAGGGCCCTGCAGATGCTAGGAAGATATGTTTTAATGCGGAGTTTCTCAGAAACAGACCTTAGAACAAGGATTCAAGTGTAGGTAGTACATCCGGGAGACCATGGTAGGAGAAAGGGGGAGACCAGGAAGGCGTGGCAGCCAATAAAGGATGCCTTGTCGAGCCAGCTCCAACCATGGGTGACCGAGCTTGACCTGCCCCAGAATGCTGACAGTCAGTGGGGAGCACACACTCGAGGCGGCGGGGAGTGGGGGCAGCGGATTTATCCACCCACTTTCCCATCATTGGTGAAGGCAGCTCTTGGAAGGTCTTAAAAACCTAGACAGCATATTAAAAAGCAGAGACATTACTTTGCCAACAAAGGTCCATCTAGTCAAAGCTATGGTTTTTCCAGTAGTCATGTATGGATGTGAGAGTTGGACCATAGAGAAAGCTGAGCGCCAAAGAATTGATGCTTTTGAACTGTGGTGTTGGAGAAGACTCTTGAGGGTCCCTTGGTCAGCAAGGAGATCAAACCAGTCCATTCTAAAGGAAATCAGTCCTGAATATTCATTGGAAGGACTGATGCTGAAGCTGAAACTATAGTACTCTGGCCACCTGATGTAAAGAACTGGCTCATTGGAAAAGGCCCTGATGCTGGGAAAGATTGAAGGCAGGAGGAGAAGGGGACAACAGAGGATGAGATGGTTGGATGGCATTACCAACTTGATGGACATGAGTTGAGCAAGCTCAGAGAGTTGGTGATGGACAAGGAAGCCTGGCGTGTTGCAGTCCATGGGGTTGCAAAGAGTCAGACACAACTGAACTGAACTGAACTGAATTACCTGTCACTTGCAGCCTGCCTCCTGGTGAGAGGAGAGGGCAGAGGGGCAGGGCACCCACAGGACAGAGGTGGAGTTCCAACCATGTTGCTCCCCAGCTACATGTGCCTCTTTGTGTTTTTTGACACTCTTTTTTTTTTTTTTTTTTTAAAGATTTATCTATTTATTTATGGCTATGCTGGATCTTCATTGCTGCTCAGGCTTTTCTCTAGGTACAATGAGTAGGGGCTGTTCTGTCATTGTGGTGCACCGGCTTCTCATTGCGGTGGCTTCTCTTGTTGCAGAGCAGGGGCTCAATAGTTGTGGTGTAGGGGCTTAGTTACTCTGTGGCATGTGGTATCTTCCCAAACCAGGGATTAAACCCATGTCTCCTGTGTTGGCAGGCCAATTCTTTATCCCTGAGCCACCAGGGAAACCCAGTTGGTACTCTTGGAGACAAACAGAAGAGACACAAAAAGGATTTTCTCATTCTTTCCCTGGAAAATTAAAGTCAGGCCTGCCTCCATTGCTGGATCTAGGAGAGTACCAATGTCCTCATCCACCAACCTTGGGCTCTGTGTGTGTCTGCTTGGCTTCATCTCAAATGTGGCCTCTCTCCATGTAGCTGGCCAGATAGTGACCAGCAGCCCCCAATACAGTCTTGGCAGACAGTCAACTTCTCTCCACCTTTGGATCCTGGGGTTCACTGACTGGCACTGCCTTGGTCACATGCTGACACCTAGCCCAGTCCAGTGGCTGGAAGTATGGAATACTGACCACCCCAGACTGGCCTGTGTGCACTCAGACTGGCCTGTGTGCACTCATTTGTAGGTGGGTTGGTGGAGACCCCATGAGCGGCCACCTCTGCAGGACGACTTGGCATGGAAGGAGCGCTTCTGGTGGGAGGGATGCTGGAGACAAAGCCTGCACGTCCACTGTCTGCTCCACCGGGAGGATCGAGTCTTGGCACTTATCCATGTGACAAGGCCCTCCACGGAGGGGTCCCTGTATCTGTTCGGTGTGCTCTGCTCCCAGTGTCACCTGCAGCCAGAGTTCACTTCAATTCCCTGAATGTGCCACACTCTGTCTCACAAGATACATGCACTCCCATCCAAGACATACCTTACACTCAAGCCTAGGGATCGCCTCCAAAAAGCCTGTGAGAAGCCCAGGGTGGGTCTTGTGCCTCTCAGAAGTGCCCAGGAAGCCCCATGGCCCTGCTGATGGAACACTTTGTCCTGGAACAAAATGCCCGTCCCTCATCTGCCCCGTGTCCCGGGCATCCAGCCCAGGGTTGGACACACTGTGGTTTGCCTGTGTGTTTGTGGAATGAACACACCAGAGCGGATGCGTCTCAGCAGAGAGCCAGGGGCTGGGGCTCAGCAGACCTGGGTCTCATCCCAGCTCCTCACACCACAACCTTGAACTCTCCCTTCACTTCCGCGGGCTTCCTTCTGCCCCTGACCCAGTGGAGGCGGCACCTGGTCTCCCTTCAGCCGAGGATTGGAAGGAAGCTCAGATTAGCCTTGGGGCCACAAAAGCACTTTGAAAAAAATCCTTTCTTGCTTTTTATGCTCATCATTTCACACCTATTTACATATGTACAGATCTTTCCTACCTTTCATGTCTTTCTTATTTTTATCCAAAAGAAATTTGTGTTTAACTAATCTGCCTTTTCGCTCAGCCCCCTCCCAATTGGTTAGCAGGAAAATTAACTAAACATCCAATCTGGTTTAAAGCTTAGTGTAATCTGATGATTTAAACAGCCTCTTCAGATGATGTTCTCTCCCTGGAATAAAAATGCAGTTTCTCAGAGATCCCAGCTTCCCTGCTTCTCCCTGCAGGGTGGTGTCTAGGCAGGTTGGGGGCTGGGAGGAGTGTACAGCTAAGATGCAGAAATAGAGTTAGAGGGAGCTGGCTCTTGCTTGGCCTCAGCTGCTCCCCACGACAGCGGAGACCATCACAGGAGCCGCCTCCTGTCCTCACCACCTGTTCTGGAGCAGCATAGTTCGTTCATGTCAAGGGAGGCAGTAAAGTGGCATTCTGAAAGCGCCGATGGGAGCAGACCTCCTGGGTTCACAGCTGAGTGACCTTGAGCAAGTTGCTTAGCCTCTCTGACCTCAGTTTCCTTATCTGTGTCTGTGAAATAGGTAAGAATACCTATTTTGTAGAACTGGTGGAAGAATTCAACACATGAGCATTTAGAAAACTCTTGGAAGAGTACCTGGCACGAATGCAGCACTGTCTGCCGTGATGATGATGACAGCGATGATTTTCTTCCCTTCTGCCTCCTCCCTCTGCTGCTGCTAAGTTTTGGAGGAAGGAAGCCAGTGAATGGTGGTTCTGTTTAAATACTAGACAAAGCCCGTGGAAGGAGTAGGGGTCTTGCCTCGAGAGCTCTCATCTCCTGTCCTTGAGCATCACAGCAAGATGAAAAGAAGCAGCATCCAAGAGCACATGCCCCGAGCTGACCCTGCCTCCTTTCTCTATGTACTCCTCTCCGGAGACCCTCACCGTGCCTTCAGATAGATTGATCTTCCTTCTGTGTTGCGGACGCAGAGGCTGAATCCAGTGTGGTAGAGTCACTTATCCAAGGCCACACAGCCTGTGAGCCAGGAAGGCAGGATTCAGACCCAGGCCTCCTGATGCAGAGTGCATGGTCTCAGCCACTGAGCACACCTGCTTCCTCAATGGTCACTAACCCCCCACCCGGCTTGGGAGGCCTGGGGGCCGGGTGTCTCTAACCACTTCTGGTGTCCTTGCCTCAGGGTTCCGATTCGTGTCCGCGTGCTAGCCTCGCTGACGGTCATGCTGGCCATCTTCATAGCGATGACTGTGCTGGTGAAGGTGGACACCTCCTCCTGGACCCGCAGCTTCTTCACCATCACCATCATCTGCATGGCGATCCTCAGCGGCACCTCCACCATCTTCAACAGCAGCGTCTTTGGCATGACTGGCTCCTTCCCCATGAGGAATTCCCAGGCTCTGATATCAGGTGAGGACTAGGGTCCAGACAGCTGACCAGGTTGGTCTACCTGGAGATCATTTGAAGGAGCCAGAGGTGAGCATGTGGTAGCCCTTCCAGAAAAAGAAATGAGTGTTAGGTGTGTTTCCATGATCTGTTATTACAGAACAAAGCACCCCCAAGCCCAGTGATTTAGAACAATAAGAATCATTTCTTTGGCAGGCGGCAGCCATGTGGCAGCAGCCAGGATAGCTTGCCTGGGGTTGAAGGATCCACTCTCAAGGTGGCACACTCACCTGTCCGGCATGTTGATGCTGGCTGTTAGCTGGAAGCTCAGGTGGGGTTGGGGCTGGGGCCAGGGTTCCTCTCTACATGGACCTACCCACGGCCACTTGAGCTTCCCCAGGGCATGGCATCTGGATTGCAAGTGCAAGTATCCCAAGAGACCCAGGCAGAAGCACTGTGTCCTTTTATGACTTGGCCATGAGACATTTAGGGGCACTTCCAGTATTACCATAAGCCTACCTGGATTCAAGGGGAGAAAGCACAGACGCACACACCTCAGTGGATGAGTGTGAAAGTGATACTGTAGAAGGGCAGTTGTGAGGGGAGACATAGTTGCTGCTACTTTAGGAAAATACAGTCTGCCTGCCCGGTGGGTTTCCTGAACAGCATTCCTTTCTTTCCTTCCCTCCTCTCCCCCTTTCCCTTGTGTCCCCTTTCCTTCTTGTTTCTTTTCCTTTCCCTTATCCTTTCCCTGTTTTTCTCTCCTTTCCTCCCTTCTATTTGTCTTTTCTTCCTCTCTAATTTTGTAGAAGGCTTACTGTGCACCAAGGATTCAAGGATGAACCAGACTCAGCCTCCCGGGAGCTAATAGCCTAGTAATAAACTCTGCTGTTTCCCTGAACTTTAGCATTTTCTGGGGCGTGCTGATGTGATTTGGACCAACTCCTTTTTTTTTTTTTTTTTTAATTTTATTTTTAAACTTTACATAATTGTATTAGTTTTGCCAAATATCAAAATGAATCTGCCACAGGTATACATGTGTTCCCCATCCTGAACCCTCCTCCCTCCTCCCTCCCTATACCATCCCTCTGGGTCGTCCCAGTGCTCTAGCCCCAAGCATCCAGTATCGTGCATCGAACCTGGACTGGCATCTCATTTCATACATGATATTCTACATGTTTTAATGCCATTCTCCCAAATCTTCCCACCCTCTCCCTCTCCCACAGATGGACCGACTCCTTTAACTGAATGTTGATGCTAACCTGAGCCTGTTGCCTAGAGCTTAGCAGTTCTGTTCTCTCACCCAAATGTCTTGACAAGGTAAAAAGGAGCTGGGTCAGAATCAGTGCTTTTCCAGGAGACCACTGTCCCTTAAAGCAAGACTAGGGGCTCAGCTGCTCTGTTCAGTGTCCCTGCATGTCTGTCTTTTGTGAAGGGAGTGCTGTAAACATTTGAGAAAGTGAAATTGAAAGTGAAGTTGCTCAGTCATGTCCGACTCTTTGCGACCCCATAGACTGTAGCCTACCAGGCTCCTCTGTCCATGGGATTTTCCAGGCAATAGTACTGGAGTGGATTGCCATTTCCTTCTCCAGGGGATCTTCCCAAACCAGGGATTGAACCTGGGTCTCCCGCATTGTAGACAGACACTTTACCGTCTGAGCCACCAGGGAACATTTGAGAAGAATTTTGCCAAGAATCTTCTCTGTGCCCATTAATTGATAATGCCGAGCAGTATGTGATGACAAATACCTCGACAAGTGTATAACTCCACCCCATCCCCACACCAGGGCCAGACATCACTGATTGATCCGTATCTTTTCTCCTAAACTTCTAAATCCTTCTCAGCATAGCACTGGAGACACTTACCGTCAACAGATTAGAGATCAAACATGAGCTCAGATGTGTTTGCCATTTTTGATAAAAGACCGGGCTTCTGGCTGTATCCTCAGAGATGCTCTCGGGCCTAAAATAAAGTAAAAGTGGACCCATTGCTAAGTTTCCTGAGTACAATCAATACACCCCTTGCAGTGCTTCAAGTAGGGCCTGCCTAGGCTGAGGGAAGTGACCATTGAACTTTGGATTTAATCCCTTATGTCACCCCGGTTTCTTGTCCCCTCATCTCCCTCCATCCTGCTAGAGGATATATTTTTCAATATAACAGTCTTGCTGGCTATCTCTGCAGGAACCAGTGACCAAACACACCAATATGTTGGCGAGAGGCCTTTCAGGTTCATCTGACCACCTGCAGATCTTCCGGAGAAGGAGACTCCTGTGCATTTTGAAGGAAGTCCATTTTTGGAAAAGGGGAGTGGTCTGGCGCTCGCACTTCGGTGTTCATTACCCCGGGCCCTGAGCCTTGTCACTGTGCGCAGCCCCCAGTGCACGCCCTTCACCCGGGAGGATTTGGGGTGTCCAGATCTCCCAGGGGCCCCAGCACCCCTGTCCAGCCCCCGTTGTCTTCCATCCAGAGGAGTTTATCTGTGAATTCTCTGTGTGTTGGCATCTGAGGAACAACTCATTTGTTTTGTACTGGTGTTTTTTTAAGCTCCTCATTTGCATGTATTTCCATAACTGATGAGATAAAAGTGGGGAGTCAAGAAGGATGAGCTCCCAGAGGCCTGGTTTGTTGTTGATGATAATATTGTAAATTCTCTACAAGTTGGGAAGAGAGAGAGGAAAATCAATAGGCAGTGATGTTAAAATCTCTTCCTCGGGGCAGCCGGGGAATGTCTTACCAAGTTTAACTCCGGTTCTTACAAAACACCCAGGTGGGGATTACAGCTTCTCAGAAGTTGGCACCCTCTTGGCAAAAGGTTTACCCTGTTGTTGCTGCTTTGATGTAGGAAGGACAGAAATAGCCAAACACCTATTTGGGGATCAGAGAGGATTTATATGGCATTTCTCAGCACCAGACACTGTCCTGCTTTACATGTAATGATCCTTTTAATCTTTGTAACTTTCCTAAGAGGTGAGCTTTAACATTCCCATTTTACAGATGAGAAAATGGAGGCATAGAGAGGTTAAGTGATTTGCTGAATGTCACACAGCTAGAAGTGGCAGAGCCAAGACTGGACTGAGATGTTCTTAGTCTGTGCTCTTAATCACTATGCTAACTTTCATTTCTTTGCCCTTCCCTCAAGTTCCAACCTCTGGCCCCACCCAGGCTAGCAGAGATCATAGAGAATGTTGGGGAGAAAAGGGTCATGGGGTCTTCCCTGCAGGGCCACAGAGTGCTGGGCTGTGGTGTGGGTGAGGCAGTGGGCGGTCATCAAGGTGGATGAGGGCCTGACCATCACTCTTCCACCACGCTCACGCAGCAATGGGCAGAAAGGTGGTATCTGGTCAGACCCACCAAGTAATGACAGCGCAGCTGGAGCCCACTTGGACCAGGTGGCTGTTTGCAGTCAGTGGCCTGCTTGCCTCCTTGAGAATCAGTGTCGTGGTCCTCTAAGGCCAGCAAATCCATCCTCGCAGCCAGGCAATCCTGTATTCATAGGCCCTTACTGTGTTAACCCTATTGGACATGTCCATTTGTTCAATGTTTTTTTCCCATTCATTGATTCCATCCCACTATAGTCTCAAGGGAGGGATAGGGTAAGTATGAGCCCCACCTTTCTGGCAAATAAACAGAGGAGTAATGATCTGCTCACACATGACCATGCATAAGCTCTGACTCGTGGCCACCCACGGCTGTGATGGCTCAACAGAGAAACAAGATGCTTGCCCCGCCTCCCAGAAGTGACTGTGTGATTGTGGCAAAGAAGGGGCCTGGCATTTGTAGAAAGCCTGCTTTGTGCTGGGCCCTTTCTAAACATCATCTCATCCAGCCCTTAAAGCAGCTCTGCAAGGC